>NC_065445.1:114354831-114954831 GCF_917563875.1 Diabrotica virgifera virgifera
ACACCCCCTTATTCGAGCCCTTTAAACCCACCCTAATTAAAAACTAAGGGATCTTACGGAATTTAGTTTACACAGTCTTATAACTCTTCAAAAATCCTGCAAAGTCATTTTTGAAAAAACTTTTTATCGCCAAAAATAAAGGAACTATTTTTTTTTTTTTCGAAAAATTCGGATAGTCCGCTTATGGATAATTTTCAATGTATGTATAATACCACAGAATCGGTTCGTATACTGGAAGATGACTAAAAAACTATTTGTATTTGTATCTGTACATATTTGTAAATTCGTATTTTTGTGTAAATAAATGTTTTTGTAATTCTTTAATTCTACTTTTTTTTCTGTATAGATCTATTAAAATATCTACTTATAAAAACTGTAATGGTATTAAGGGTGGTTTTTAAGGGTTGAAATATTATGATATTATATACTAAAGTATAAAACAATCATTATTTAACCAATCAAAATCAAATTTTACCCATATTAAAGTTTACAATGTTTTTATATAATTTTTGAAAATAAGGAGTAGTTTACACCCCTAAAAATAATCTACGCCCTTGAGCATGATATAGAATATGAAGTACAGGGTGAGATAATCCTAATCAAAATTTTTTATGTAAATCGATGCCAGCCGAAATTATTCTTTTAGGATAAGTAAATTTTTTATATATAGCTCCAACAAGGGTGGTTTTAAGGGCTGAAATATTATGATGGTATATCTTAAAGTATAAAACAATCATTATGTAACTAATAAGAACCAAATGTTGACAATATTAAAGTTTAAAATGTTATTTTTTAATTTTTTACAGTTAGGGGTAGTTTTCACCCTTAAAAAACCAAAAGCGTACAACGGCTCAATATAGAAAATGAACTAGAGGATGTAATGAGCCTAATCCCAAATTTTTGTACAAATCGATGCTGGACGAAAAAATTGCGAGGTTTTGCCGTTTTTTCAGCTTCATTTCCTCGACTATTGGTGTTTATTGGTGTAATTATTCGAGCAAAATACTTTCGTACTTCTTATGTTGCACACTCAAATATTCGTTGCCGCGATAATCCAAAACAGTCGTATATTCGTGTAATACACCATTAATACATATTATATTTACATATTTTTATGTACATAATATATTAATTTATTTTTAATGTATTAGTTAATTCTCTGATAAAAATAAAATACCTATACTTAGACATTTTTAACTCCCTTGTCGAAAAATCAAAAATATCAGGTAAAAGCTAATAGCAATTGTCTCTTATTCAATTCAAGCAGTTCCAATAAAAACTTTTAATGATGGAAGATTTAAGTGATCGGTACCATGTCATCGACTTTAATTCACCGTTTGAAGAGTTTTTTTATCTTGTAACTCCCAAAACATAAAAACGTCAATACTATGGACTTTTTTATCAGGATAACAATAATTTGGCCTATTAGGCCAAAAAATTCCGAACGAAAGCCGTCACAGACGGTCGAGACGCCAATTAGTCAAAAGCCCCGTTAGTCTGATGGGGATTTTTCAATTTGAAATGAAAGATGTCTGGCAAGAAAAACTTCCCTTATCTCCGAAAGTGATGTTTAGATTTAAGAAGTTTCGATGAAACTTTCTCTGTTTAAAATTTTACGACAGAGTTATACATCACTTGGGATTTATTCAAGTACCTGGCCATCAAGACAAAATATCAGTTTTTCTCAGAGTAGGTTTCAGAGAAATGCCGCCACATTCAAACTGAAGTTTTGGTTGTTAAGATTAAATGATACAAGTTTTAAATTTATTGAACACATTTTGTCAGTGTTGTAGTAAAATAATACCTAGAAAATTTTAGCAAGAAAGTTATTGTGGAAACATGCAATGAAATCATATTTTTAAAGCCTCATTCCTGAGAACTACGGGAGTTCTAAAAAGTGGTTTCTTAAAAAAAAACAAAATTATTATAAGTGAATTTGTAGAACGTCATAAGATTTAGTTACCTGTCTTAACAGAGTCTTCTTCTTCTTCTTCTTTTTCTTCTTTTTCTTCTTCTTCTTCTTCTTGTAATAGGACTATGTCCTGTTTCTTCTGTTACAGTCTCTGCTGCGATCCGGAGCTCCAGCTCTCGTACCATCGTTTTTTGGGTCTTCCTATGGGTCGCTTGGTGTTGGGCTTCTGTGTCTTCGCCCATTGAGTCATACGTTCAGGGTCCATTTGATCTACGTGGTCTCTTCACATGCGTCGTCGTGCTCTTGTCCATCTCACTACGTCTTGAACGCCTAGGTCTCTCAATGTGTCTTCGTTTCGTATTCTATCTCTGAGTGTGATACCTCTTATGGATTTTAGGGTTTTCATCTCTGTTGTTCTCATTACTTGTTTGGTCTTTGTTGTCTCGGCCCTTGTCTCAGCTGCGTATGTCAGTGCGGATCTAACACATGTCTTACAAATGCGGACTTTGCTTTCGGTGCTCATATATTTATTCCGCCAGATTATATCCCTAAGAAAACCAGATATTCTCGCTGATTTCGTTGCCTGCTGTTTTGTTTCTTGCCACAGATGCCTCTCGCTAGATATTTTCACACCCAAGTATCTACAATTCATTAACTGTTCGATTATACAGGGTTGCGAAAAAGTCTGGCAACACGTTATTTTCTCGGAAATCGCTAAAACGATTTTTTATAGATTTTGGTGGATAAGGGTCTTTTACTGCGGCCGATATTATATTGGTAATTACATTGTTGTCAAATCTTCCGTTTTTCTGGAAATCTAATGAACTTTCTTATTTCTTAATCCTTAAGAGACACTGTTTATTTTTTATATGATATTCCATATTCCATATATACATATAAATGCCATAATTTTGGAATTATTGCTACATTTATTTTAAAAAAATAAGCAATTTATAAAAATCAATTTTTTTAGCCCGGGTAGACATTATGTTAGGTTCTTTGCATCATTCGAAACAAAAAAAGGTCTATTGTAATTTTTCTCTAAAGTTAATTGTTTTCGAGCTATAAGCAATTTAAAACTGAAAAAAAAACGAAAAATGACGATTTTCAAGGTGCAAAAACACAAGTTAAAAAAATAATTTTGGAAATTACAAAGTACCCAAATTCAAGATCAAACCTTCTACTAGATACCTATAGTTTTTGGCACGTTTTATTCTAAAATATTGTTTTTTTTTTTTTAATTATTAATGAAGCGTATATGAGAGAACGGGCATTTACAACTAAAATATGTATAATATTTTTAAATAAAACAAGACCAAATTGCTTATCGATAGCTGATAAAATAAAGCTTGATCTTGAATTTAGGCACTTCGTAGTTTCAAAAATAATATTTTTTATTTGTGCTTTGAACCTTGAAAATTATCATTTTTCGATTTTTTTCAGTTTTAAATTGTTTATAACTCGGATACTATTAACTTTAGGAGAAAATTACAAGACATTTTTGGTTCACAATGATCCAAGGAACCTAAAATAATGTCTACCCGGGCCAAAAATTGATTTTTATAAATTGTTTAAAAAATTGTTTTAATGAATGTATCAATAACTCCGAAATTATGACATTTAGGTATAGGGAATATCATATAAAAAATAATTAGTATACCTTAAGGATTCCAAAACTTAAAAAATATACAGGGTGTTTCATTTGAAATAAGAAAGTTCATTAGATTTCCAGAAAGACGGAAGATTTGACAACAATCTAATTACCACTATAATATCGGCCGCCTTAAAAGACCTTCACCCACCAAAATCCATAAAGATCGTTTTAGCGGTATTTGAGAAATTACCATGTTGCCAGACTTTTTCGCAACGCTGTATGGTCGTCCACTACTAATTTACATCTAATTGGGCTCTTGGTTCACGGGATATAAGAATAATAAATAATCTGTATTATGAACAAGAAGCTGTCATAAGAATAAATAATTTAAACACCGATAAAATAAAAATCAAAAGAGGCGTTAGACAGGGATGTGTCTTGTCGCCATCACTGTTTAATGCATACTCAAAAAATATTCAAAAAAGCATTAGAGGATGAAGTAGCAGGCATAAAAATAAATGGCCTACCCATATGTGAAATTGGATACGCCGATGACACAATACTAATAGCAGAAACTATTACAGATCTACAAAGAATTTTAGATAAGGTTGTTGCAACGAGTGAAGAATTTGGTCTGTCACTAAACATAAAGAAAACGAAATTCATGGTTATATCAAAGAAAAATATTAGAAACATCAATCTACATGTAAATAATAAGACGATAGAACGAGTTCAAAATTCCTCTAAAAATCAACATCTCAAAAGCTTGCAGCTTTTTCATTAAGTCAGCATTAACAATCCAATAAAGAAGAATAGAGTGGACATAATATTTTTATTATTATCCCAGACTTTTATAGCGTTCTCCGCCTTCCGGTTGCCAGTTTCCAGCTTCGTCCGTCGTTGTATTCGTCAAGGTGAAGGTTCTTTTCCGACATTGCCTTCTGAATGCCGCCTAGCCAGTATTGTTTCGGCGTTTCTCTCTTTCTTCTTTTCCTTGACGTCAATTTTAAAATTTGTTTTGGCAGACTGTCGTTATCTATTGATGTCGTACATGACAATACCAGATCAGTTGCCTCCTTTGAAGTTCGTCTATGATGGTTGACTTGACATAACATTTTACCATCGGATATCAGATTTGCAGGTTGAATCTTTGGTTACTCAAAAATTTCCTCATCTTCAAAAAGGCTGCTCTTGATTAGTCTATTCTTGATCGAATTTCTGAAGTTTATTTTTTATCTGGATCCTTGTTATGGCTTAATATAATGGACCATATTAAAAATTTCGTAATTTTACTGGGAACAAATTGTTCGCATGTACACACCAGAAAGAGAATATATTATTATTAACAGTCAACTGTCTTTCTCCAAATGCTTTAGAATGACACTTATAGTATTTTTGTCAAAAAAATTTCTGGGGCAGAGGAAAACCTCCACCAAAAACATTAGCGTACAGACTGAGTATAGTCCTCCGGCCCGGGAGACATTGTGAAAATTTGATTTTGGCTGGAGCTTAAAATCTGCCCACCCCTGCTTTAAAGTCTCTCACTGAATATATTGACGAGTGGGGAGCTGTTTGTCTCAAGTTGGTCATTCAGAATTATATCTGTATTTTTGAAGTTATACTTCTTTACGCGCATATGAGGGTGAATTTTAATAGGATTAAAACCTTTGATCCCGGCGCAGTCGCATTACAACTTTGTTCTGATTGGATGTTCAAATGACATGACAAAAATTATCCAATATGGCAACTGTATCACAGCTGTGGAACTGTGGTTTGGTTATGTATGGTGTATGGTTGTTGCGTTTTAAAATTTGTAGGAAGAGAAACAACAAACAAACAGTTAGTTAATGGTTATACTGCCTTTTTAAATAGTTTTCATATTATATTTTTGGACTTATTAACATAGAAGAGATGATTGTTGCATGTCAATGTGAAAGCCCATCACACTGTGACTAGTATGAGTGCCGCAAAATTACTGATAAAAAACCTATTAGCTCGAAGTCGTAGAGAACTGTGGATAACAACAATCAACCGGGACGATCTACGATCTCGCTTATTCAAAGCTAAAGAATCTTACACTGGTAAGTAAGTGTTTTAAAAATAGTAGATCAAATTTTGTTATGATATTGTCAAATTGGGAAACGTCAAAATATTTATATTTCATTTATTAACATTAATATTAATAATACAACTTGCGCAATTCGAAAAATGTGGTTTAAAAGGTTTTTTATTATAATTTTGTGTCTTTGGATTTGTCTTCCTTGGGCGTAAAATAATAAAACATCTATTTTTATATTTCACTTGTCACCGTGATGTGTAAATATGTATATCTGACACGTTAATAGTATGTGCCTTGATGGTCTTGTTGGTAGAGCAGACTGAGAATTCGCGAGGTTGCGGGTTCAATTCCCGGACGATTCATACTTTTTTCGTTTTTTTTTTTTAATATTTGGCATTGTTAAGTTTTGGTTAAATTTTGGTAATTATTGTTAATTTTTTGTATTGTAATTGTTAAGTAGGTATATTTATTTCGTTGAAATAATATTATAATAGAAGTATAACTTCTTACGTGCACAAAGTACACACACATTCTTTTTTTAATTTATAAATTTCCGTAGATTCTAAAAAAGATAGCTTAAGGCCTTTATTTTGAATATAGAGAATTTGATACTGTTCATTAAAAGAATGATTATGATCTAGAAGGTGAAATTCGTATGTAGATTCTGTTTTTCTATTATTGAAAGCCCTTTTGTGTTCTGCTATGCGTTTGTCAAAGGTTCTGCCAGTTTGATCGACGTAAGTTTTTAGAAAGTCACCACCAACACGACTCTCTAATTGCTTTCTCTTTAGGCTCTAATTGTTTTTAATGTATTTGTTTAAGTTGTTGTTTGTTCTGATAGCTGGTGTTATTCCTTTCTTTCTTATCTGTTTGGCTATTTTTTTAATATCTTGCCTGTATACGTGATGCCAAAAGGTGCTGGGTTTTTTTCTGTATTAGTGGAAAGACTAATTTCAGTACTTTCTTATGAAATTTTTTATTTAAATTTTTGTTAATTGTCTGTTCGTTGTATCCATTGTCTACTGCTATTTGTTTAATGATGTTAATCAATCTTGCAAAAATACTTTTCTTTTCCCATTCATTCATTTGTCGTAAGTTTATACAAAAATATATCATATATGTATGTCTTTTTCAATATGTTCCCTTTCTCCACATATTTTTTCTTTAATTTTATTAAGTAATTAATTATTCTTATTCTTTTTACATTTAGTTTAATCTTGTGTGTGTATGTCTTAATTACGTTACCAATACAGTCTTTTAGGCACTACCCCCAAGTCCAAAGCCACTTAAGAGAGCTTAGGTAAGCCAAGCATACACACGCGTCTTTTCACAAGCATGTATAGACTTTCAGTGAAACAATACAATTTTATAAACAGTTTTAAAACCATACAAAGTGCCAGAAAACAAGCAGAAATCTAACCTAGTCGACTAAGGAGAAGACGACGAGCTAGTCCACGTAAAGGTACCGTAATATCTAATTAGCATACACACACCTTCAATTAATGGATACATTTGTTTTTAACTTATTTCGCTATATTATTTAAACCCGGCACCTATAAATAAATAATTATCTTCACTCTAACCCTTCTGGTCAATAGAACAAAAGACAATATAATATATTTGCCAGTTTAAAACATTGCGTTTTTCGACATTATACAACATGTCTTGCCTCCATTGCTTCCTGTCTTCCAGATCAATTCTTACCCAAGTTTATGGTACTCATCTTTGTGCTCATCTCTGTGCACCCTGTTTCCAATTGGTCTCTGACCTTCCTCTATTCGAAGGTTTTATCGGTTGCCAGTAATTTGTAATGTTTTTATTCCATAGAATGCCATTGAGACAGAGTATGGCTTTTTTCGGTGTAATATTATTCTTTCTATTTCTGTGTTGTCCTGTCCAGAAGAGTCAAAATTTATTCCCAAGTACACACACCCAAACTTGTATGGAATCATCTGATATTTCTTACTATTTCTTGCGAATTTAAAAAACGAACACACGAAGTCAAACAATATTTATTTTAAAGCAATTTAATAACAAATACATAACAATTAAATAAAATAATAAAGTATTTAACAAACAAATTGAAAGTAGTTGTTTTAATCAATTACTTTTAATGGCAAATAAGCCACAATTTTACCAAAAAAATGATTTTATTAACGTTTCGAAGCCCAAATCGGGTTTCGTTGTCAAGATACAAAATACTACCAAAATAATTTTGTCGCTAAGTAAAAAAATTCTTCTAATAATTTATTTAATCTGACTCATTAATATTGGCAATTCAGACGTATATTATACATTTTAAAGTAGAAGACTTTAAAATGATATCGCCAATATTTATGAGTTGCGTTCCTGGGACGACTTTACTAAAAGATAGTTCGTTCGATTACATGAAATCAATCCCAAATCTAACTCAAGAATATCCGTCACAAAAAAATCATAGCATGTGATCTGTCTTTAAAAAGACAACCAAATGCAACGATGACAGTAAAATTCTCGCGTTAGAGATTCCATAGTAAATCACGAGGGAAAACCAGGAAAAAACCTCGTGATACTATCTCGATATCGTAAGTATTTGGTCTTACATTTAATTTACTTTCAAAAAACTAATACCAAATTCTGACTTCAATATGTTTAAATTATAAATAATATTAATAATACACAGATATACAATAAGTAATACTAAATATAAAATTTGTACTAACGCGATATGTTATTGACTTACTAATCGTGGTATTTTCTTTCTATTGACTTCCTCTTTTAGTATGGGCAACCACATCTTACTGCATTCTACCGAGGAATTTGCGACACAATTGGTTTCATTTAGCATAATTAGAGCCGCTTCTTTGATTTTTCTCTTTTTACTATCTGATTCTTTCAGGACTATACTTGAATCTCTCCACTGAACTCTATGTTTATTATGACATGTATGTTGACATATTTGAGATCTATCAAATTCTCTATTTTTAATATAAGACTGATGTTCACTTATTCTAACGTTTAATGGTCTTGATTTATAATAGTTGTTTTAAATAATATACTTATTAATAGTTGTTTTAAAGTAAATAGCATACAAAATTTCAATGTAAAACGAATAATGTTTAAATTGTTTTTAATTGTTTTTTGTATTTTGTGGTACTCAGTGTTATCACCTCTAGTCCTTATGCAAGCTTCAGTTTGTGTGGGCACGCTCATAATCAAATTATCAATCTTTTGTTTTGGTAGGTTGCTCCATCCTTTAAGAGCAGCTTGTACTAGCCGTGGGGTGTTTTGTGGATTATCCCGGCGAGCTCTAATTTTTCTTTTAAGCATATCCCACAAATACTCTAGAGGATTAAGCTCGGGTGAGCAAGCAGGCCACTCCAAACAAGGGATACCTTCTGCTTCAATGATGTCTGTAGTCACTCTAGTGGTATGTGGAGGTCCATTATCATGCAATAAAATTAAATTTTCTCCTGTTGCACCTCTCCAAAGCCTGACTACAGGTTATCAACATACCTGTGAGCAGTTAAAGTCGATTGTATGAAAATTAAAGAGTTTTTTTACGGATCACAATTCCTCTCCAGAACATTACACTTCCCCTTGTATATTTGTGAACAGATCTGAGAGTTTTCGTTCTTGCTTGTCTTCCTCTACCTCTAAGTACACGATTTCGTGGGTCATCTAATTTTACACAATTACTGACTTTTTTTGAAAATAGCACATTTTGTCAATTCCCAATCTTCCAGTTTTGGTGGTGAAGACACCAATTTAGGTGATCAATCTTGTGCTGCCTGGATAACACGGGAACCCATAACTGTCTTCTGCTGTATACTTCTTGGTGGGAACTCTTCTTCTTATCATTTCAACTGAAACAGTTACACTTGTAGCTTCCAAAAGCTGCCTTTGGAGCAGCAGGTGAGAAATGGTTGGGTGTCTTCCAGCTGATTGGACAATTAAACGATCGTAGAGAACCCTTATTACTTTTGGCGACTTTCCCTTGCTTTATTTTTGAACTTTCCTAGTTCCTGTTACCTAGAGCATAGGTTTTGGACAGAACGCCCTGTATTAATGTTGTTCTGAAGCTATTTTCTTGTGTCATTTTTATAATAAATTACTTTTAATGGGAAATAAGCCACAATTTTACCAAAAAAATTATTTTATTAACGTTTCGAATCCCATTTTATTATTGGGCTTCGAAACGTTAATAAAATCATTTTTTTGGTAAAATTGTGGCTTATTTCCCATTAAAAGCCCTGTATTAAGCATAGCTTTACAGCTATGTCCCTCTGAGAACATTACTTTCTCCACAAGACCAATAATCGTTCCTCGTTGTAAGTTCTATAACCCCATATGAGGCACATTTTCATTTTTGGACGCAAAAGTTAGTTTATTTATTTTCGTTCAATTTGCAACTCAAGCAAATAACCTATACCGTACCGAGCTGTACTATCCAATTGTCTTATATATTTGTTTATTTTCAATAAAAACCTTTATTCTTCGCATCAATAACAAGTTTTTTCAAAAGAAATAAATATTACTTTGAAATATATGGTGATTCCATATAAATTTGGGTGTGTGTAGTTATAGTATTGATATATCCTGTTTTTAAACTAAGAGGAGTAATTCAAATTAACCGCGCCGAAATGCTTGTTTGTAATTGGTCTAACCTCAAGCAAGTTTCCTGCACTGCTATGAAATTTTGACACTATTGACATTCATGAAATTTATACACTATTGGCATTTCATAGGTTAATTAAGTTATATCGGCGATATTTTGTGTTTTCTGCGTTATTCTTTTAATTTTTAATTTTTTAGTCTGCATTTAAATAAAAATAGAACTTTTTAGCGACGCGACGTATTAGTATAATATAATATTTATGGATTACCGTTGAAGGACGACATGATCAACCAAAAAAGAAGATATAATCGGTGCTTTTTCTAGTAACATTATTGGATTTGAATCTGTATTTTGAGTTTACTCCTCCTGATTTAATACAGAGTATAGTGTGTTATTGTTCTTCTTCTTCTAGTTCCATCACCGTTATCGATGATGTTGGCTACCATATTCGCTATAGTGACTTTATTGACAGCAGCTCTGAATAATGGTGTAGTCAATTTTCCGTACCATTGCCTTAGATTTTTCAGCCATGAGGTTCTTCTTCTACCAGGACTGCGTTTACCTTGGATCTTTCCCTGAATGCACATATGTAAAAGATCATATTTTTCAGGGTGTCTCATAATGTGACCGGAGTATTCCAGCTTGCCTTTCCATTATTTACCATTATTTAATGTTAGATCACTAGGTTCTCGTCATATACAGAAATATGTGGTTATTTTGATGTTGACCTTTAAACTTCAGATTTCCTACTCTTCAATTAACTTTAAATTGGCATATTAGTAGTAAGACAGAATATAAAAAAATTAAAAATGATAAAATTATGCAGGGTGTTGTGTCATTGGGAAACGGAAAGACTTTAATGGTGAATAGAGGTCACCGAGCCGATTCTAGGTATACTGCATTTTTTGCCCTACCGACTTTTATAATCGAGTTACAGAGTGTTCTATCGATTTTGCCCAGTTCTTTCCTAAGTCATAACTTTAGAACCACCCTGTATATTTTTTTGATATTTGGTACACATATGTCTCATTCAAAACCCAAATGACATACTAGCCACCCTGTATATGCAAATTTTGAAAATCTGTTTGCATATTTGAAAAGAGCACAAAAAAGTAAGTTTAATCGTTCGCTTCAATTTTTCGGCCAGACAATTTTATAACTTTAATTTTGAAATTATATTGAATCTTTTAAGAACTCTGACATTAAAAAGCAGATATTATTAACCTTTAGTTATAAATTATTAAAGTTAATAAATAAATACTCATTTTAAAAATAATCAATACTTATTTACCACCTTGGAACGACCCAATCACTAATCACAAGAAAAATCCAGGTCCGGATTAACAAAAAAAATATAATGTAATTGTAATCTTGAAACAACACCCTGTATATTGAAATTTTGAAAAGTTGTTTAAAAATTTGAAATTTGAAAAATTGTTTGCGTATTTTAAAAGAGCATAAAAACTGCGTTAAAAGGTGCATGTCAAATTTTTGCGCAGATAATTTAATGACGGCAATTTTGAAATCATATTGATTAATTTTGTCAAGGTGACAAGAAGCTGCCAGAAAAATTAAGAACAATCCCAATGTAATTGGAAAATCGATTCGAAATCTTTTAAAACTAGCAAGGAAATGGATCGAACAAAATGGCGGACATTTTGAGCAACAGTTATAGTTCAAATTATTTTAATTTATGTTAAATTGTTGAATTTTTTTAAACGAATTTTTTTGTATTAGATATAGCTGTTTTTTTTTAATTATTTATTAAATCATTAAAATATCCCAATTCTCGCAATTCTAATTTTTAATGATGTGCATACAGCTACAAATCCAGAGAATCTATGAAGCCAGTGTAGTAAATAAGTATTAGGCATTTTTAAAATAAGTATTGATTCATTAACATTAAATTATCAAAAGTTAATAAAACTTGGTTTCTAATCTCAGACTTCTTTAAAATTCCAATATAATTTCAAAATTGATGTAATTAATCAACGGCGCAAAACATTAAAATGAACCTTTAATCACAGTTTTTTATGCTCGTTTAAAATGCGCAGACAAATTTTCAAAATTTCAATATACAGGGTCTTGGTTCTAGGTCCCAATTACTTTATATCTTTTTGTTAATCCGGACCTGGATTTTTCTTGTTATTAGTAATTGAGTCGTTCCAATGTGGTAAATAAGTATTGATTATTTTTAAACGGAGTATTTATTCATTAACTTTAATAATTTATAACTAAAAGTTAATATTACCTGCTTTCTAATGTCAGAGTTCTTAAAAAAATTTAATATAATTTCAAAATTAAAGTCATAAAATTGTCTGGCGGAAAAATTGACGAGAACCATTAAACTTATTTTTTTGTGCTCTTTTCAAATATGCAAATAGATTTTCAAAATTTGAATTTACAGGGTGTTAATTTAAGGTCACAATTACTTTATAATTTTTTGTTAATCCGGACCAGGATTTTTCTTATGGTTAGTATGTCGTTCGTTTGGGTTTTGAATGAGACATATTATGTGTACCAAATATCAAAAAAATATACGGGGTGGTTCTAAAGTTATGGCTTAGGAAAGAAATGGGCAAAATCGATAAAACACCCTGTAACTCGGTTATAAAAGTCGGTAGGCAAAAGATGTAGTATATTTAGAACCGGCTCGATGACCTCTATTTTAACGTTAAAGTATTTCCGTTTCCCAGTGAAACAACCTGTATAAAATAATGTTTCAGATCAAATCTGTAAACCTTTCAATGTGCTTTTCGATTTTTTTATTAAATTTATAACTTTCTTATCGCCCCATAAGTTTAGTCTAGACCCGAATGAAATAAATGATTTTTCTCTTAGTTTGAATCAATAAAGATTAAGAAAGAGCGGAAATTAAAAAAAAAACTTCAGTTAAAATATTCGTTTGGCAATAGCGGTTTGGCATAGCGACAAATTCTTAAAAATTATGGTTTCTTTGCCAGTTTGTTCCAGAAATGAATTATCCAAGATGTCGTTTGCAGACCTATATACGAGAAACTTGTCCCGATGATCTAGAAACTAATGGTATTGCTTGATACTCAATATCGGTAACATATAATATTGGTATTAGTATTAGATATTTTTTATCCGAACCATTTCCTTGAAATGATTACGTTTTTACAGTAGCTTATTTTTTAGTTGATCCAAAAAGTATTTAAAATTAGAAAAATAATTATGAAAACCCTTTAATAAAATAAAGTGACATAATATTTCAGAGCAATATAATAAATATATTGTTAACTTAATTAAATCCTCCTCCTCCTCCTCAGTCGTTTCCTCATTGCTGAGTGTCGTGATTCCCTATATTACGAGCAACTATCTCTTTCCATCGGCTTCTGTCCTGAGCTGCCCTCATGGATTCAGTAGGCTTTCTGTACTTGATCCGTCCATCGAGTAGGTGAGCGACCTCTACTTCTGCGCCCTTCAACGTTTCCCGAAATTATAAGTCTCTCAAGATTATCATTACTTCTTCTTGCAATATGGCCGAAAAATTTTAAGACGGTGGAGAGGCAAATAGAGGAAAGTCGAGTCTGAATATTAAGCTCTTGGAGGATTGAGTGATTTGTTCTGTGTTCCGTCCCTGAGATCAGAAGCATTCTTCTCCAGCACCACATTTCAAAGGCGTCAATCCTTTTTCTGTCGTCCGATTTCATTGTCCATGTTTCGGATCCGTAATTAAATATGGGAAAAATTAAGACACGTACTAATCTTATTTTGGTGTTCTTCGACAAGGAGCGATCTTTCCAGATTTTCGATAATCGACTCATATCGTTTTTGGCCATGCCTATTCTCCTACGTATTTCTGTTTCACAAGATCCTATATTACTGATGTAGGATCCTAGATAATTGAACTCGTTAACCACTTCAAACTGGTCTAAGGCTCCTGTTGTCTGAAGTGAATTTGAATAATCTACTATCATATTTTTTGTTTTTTGTTTATTGATCTTGAGACCACATCTATTGCTTTCGGCTTCCACTATCTGCAGCAGGTTGAACATTTCTTCTTCGGATGCAGTTATTAATGTTGTATCATCTGCATATCTGAGATTTGAGATCTTCTTTCCTGCGATAGAAATACCGCCATTCCATTTGTCGAGTGCTGTTCTCATTATACAAGGTGTCCCAAAAGTAGTGGAACGGTCGAATATTTCGCGAACTAAACATCGGATCGAAAAACTGAAAAATACGTTTTCCATCATTTTCAAAAATCTATCCAATGACACCAAACACACCCCCACCACACCCCCTGGAGGTGGGGTGGGGGGTAACTTTAAAATCTCAAATAGAAACCCCCAGTTTTTCTTGCAGATTTTAATTCATTACGTAAAAGTAAGCAACTTTTATTCAAGACATTTTTTCGAACTGTGGATAGATGGCGCTATGATTGGGAAAAACGATTTATCCTGATACTATAGGTAAATTATAGAACCGGTCTAATATCTCACGAACTACACTTCCAAATGAGAAACTAAATAGCAAATTTTTAATCTTTTTCGAAAAACTTTCGAATAACACCAAACGTTACCCTCAAACCCACCCCCTGGAGGTGGGGTGGGGGGTAACTTTAAAATCTTAAATAGCAACCCCCACTTTTTATTACAGATTCGGATCCGTCATGAAAAATTAAGCAACATTTATTCGAAACATTTTTTAGAATTGTTAATAGATAGCTCTTTAATTGGAAAAATACGATTTAATAGCGCCATCTATCAGAAATTTTAAAAATGTTTCGAATAAATGTTGCTTAAGTTTTTATGACGAATCGGAATCTGCAATAAAAAGTGGGGGTTATTAATTTTAAAGTTAACCCCCACCCCACCTCCAGGGGGTGGGTTGGAGAGCCATGTTTGGTGTTATTCGATAGGTTTTCGAGAAAGATTATAAATCTGTTTTTTGGTTTCTCATTTGGAAGTGTATTTCGTGAGATATCAGCCCGTTTCTATAATTTACCTATAGTATCAGGATAAATGGTTTTTCCCAATTATAGCGCCATCTATTCACAGTTCGAAAAAATGTCTTGAATAAAAGTTGGCTACTTTTATGCAATGAATCCAAATTTGCAAGAAAAACTGGGGGTTTCTATTTGAGATTTTAAAGTTACCCCCACCCCACCTCCAGGGGGTGTAGTGAGGATTGGTGTTTGGTGTCATTGGATAGATTTTTGAAAATAATTGAAGATGTATTTTTCAATTTTTCGATCCGATGTTTAATTCGCGAAATATTCGACCGTTCCGCTACTTTTGGGACACCCTATATATTCCCCCTAGAAATTAAAAAGACTTGGAGACATCTTTGTCGGACTCCTCTACCTATTTTAAAAGGATTGGACTTATGGTTTTCAATACTTATTCTGGTTTCACCGTTCTCATATAGACTTTTCACCAGAGCTGACAAATGATCAGGAACCCCCATCTCATGTAGAACTTTCCACAAAACTGTCCAGTTTACACAGTCAAATGCCTTCTGGTAATCCAGAAAGCAGATAATCATCGGAATTTTGAATTCTCGTGCTTTCTCAATGAGTTGTCGCATATTAAAAATTTGCTCCCTTGTGCCTTTACCCTTCACGAAGCCTGCCTGTTCTTGTGGTATTTGTCTATTCAGGTATGTCTGCATGCGACACTTGATGAATTTCAACAGAATTTTACTTGGGTGTGAAATTAGTGAAATGGTTCGGTAGTTACTACATTTTGTGGTTACGCCTTTCTTATGAATGGGAGTAAATAGTGCGGTACACCAATCACTGGGCCATTTGCCGATTCTCCATAATTAAATAAATAATCATAAATAATCATTTCGTTGTAAAGCGAAACAAGAGCCGTCTTAAATTTCAGTTTGTTCAGAGAGCATCATAAGAACCCTAACCGGTGTCAAACCTTATTAGGTTATCATCAGAGAGAGCATATATGATTATCTCAGAACAAACTAATAATCGGGCTGCCAGTATCGATTCACAACGAAATAGCATGATGGTATGGATGTGGTGGCGACATCTGCTTAAGAAAAGCGAAAGTTTTATTTTTAATAAAATTAAAATAATATATATCAAAAATAAAACTTTATAGGGACCAATTTTTTGGTAACACCTTCGTGGTTTCTAAAACTCGTGTTATTAAAAATTAAAGAATTAACTTACAATTTTCACTTCTGATAGATACAAATGAGAAACTAGTGTTGAATACTAACGAAAAATTAAAGAGATGGGCAGAATACACCAATTAATTGTTCAAGGACAATAGAACAGAACCAAACCGATGGAAGTAGAAGTGAAAGATGGTGTGGTTTTAAATATTAAAAGACGAAATTAAAATGACATATAAAACAGCAAAAATGACAAAGCAGTAGGTCATCTTAATTTACTGCTGTTCTTTTCAATGAACACATTTTTCGGAGGTTTTTGGCATCCTCATCCACTACGTCATCCCATCGCTTTTTTGGCCTTCCAACAGGTCTTTTTCATGCATGCGGACCAAGTGCCCAGCTCACCGTCATCTCTTGAGTCTAGTGTATTTTGCTAGTATTGGTTCGCTATATTATTCGTATATTTTTTTATTATATCTAATTCGCTAGTTGGTATTTTCACTTATTTGGCCCTATATCCTTCGTAATATTTTTCTTTCGAACACGCCTAATGCATTTGCAGATTTCTGTGTTACAACCCATGTTTCACGTCCATAACTTACTATGGGCCTGATTAGTGTTTTGTAGACCCTATTATTTTCTCAAATTATTCTTGATGACAATACATGGTCGTATAAATAACAAACTGGAAGAAGGAATAGATGATATATAGTCAGTTTATGTCAGATACTGACTAGGAACTAGAGATACGTTATCTGATTTTAATGTGATATAAATGTGGATATGAGTGTTTGTTACGTTGATTTTGAAAAAGCATTAGACAATGTGAGACATGAACAAGTAGTCCAAATTCTAAAGACAAAAACCATAGACAAAAGGGACTTACGAATAATAATAAACCTTTACTGGAATCAAGGGGCACAAATTGTAATAGATAAAGAACCTGAGTGCGGTCCTGCTGAAAATGTGACATAGTTCGAATACGACTAAATCCACTTAAATGGTTCTTTTTATTTTCAGGTAGGGGCAAATCTATAAACAGATTGCATTCACAGAAACTTGGAAATATTTCTGTATATATAAGATTTGCCAAGTTTAGTGTATAAGTTGGATTGATTGCGGGCATTATTTTATGTCGTGTTTTGTGTTATGCCATTCAATTTTCCCGGAAATGCCCCGGATAAAACTCCTGTAAAAAGTGCCAAACTTACTTAATGCGGACCGTTTTAAGATTAATATATTACTTTTGTGTTTTATGGCTCTTTTTATTATTTGTACAAGAAAATAAAAAGTTTATTAAAAACACAGACATCTAATATTGGCTGAAATAATAAAAAGTGGGTACGACAACTTGGTGGGTATGATTTCCTTACTTATCCTCTTCGTTCCTACTGGAACATAGGGTATCTACTGTCACTCTCCGTTTTTGCCGATCTTGTTCTTTTTCTCTGACTTCTTTCCAGTTTAGACTGGCACTTTCTGCTTCTTTAGTAATTGTTTTCTTCCATGTATTTATCGGCCTCCCCTGTTTCTGTTGGAGGTTACAATTCCAATGCATAGTTCGAATAGGACTAAATCCACTTAAATGGTTCTTTTTATTTTCAGGTAGGGACAAATCTATAAACAGATTGCATTCACAGAAACTTGGAAATATTTCTGTATATATGTTACCGGCCAAACCCAATTTCAGGACAAACTAGTTTGTCCTAAGCGCGTTAGGATAAACTAGTATGGCCTAGGCCAAACTAGTTTGTCCTAACGCGTGTAGGCCAAACTAGTTTTTGTCCTAGGGCAAACCAGTTTATCCTGATATAAATACACACACTTCAGGCCAAAGTAGTTTATCCTGACATAAAGACGCACACTTCATGCTAAACTAGTTTATCCTGAAGTGTATATTTTTATATCAGGATAAATTAGTTTAGCCTAGTCTAAACTAATTTATTCTAGAGAGATGAAGTTTTTCAATCCTAAAAGCAACATTAATAATATTGAAAATATTAAAAATATTACTAAAAGATTTTTAAATTGAAACACTTACTGGTACATTTACCTGGTGACACCTCCAAGGCTTCTACAATTTGCAAGCCAAATGGATGCTGCAGTGAAGACAAAGGGAAGGAATTCTACACTACGCAATTCACATCCCCCGTCTGCAGCTTGGTAAAGTTTCAACGGAAAATGCACCTAGTTACTCTACGGAGTAATACGAATATAAAATAAAAATGTATACCATTTTTATTATTCAGTTGCAATGCGAAGGCAAAACAATCTTACTTTTCAATTAGAATGCGGAGTGCAATCCAGCTCTCTGAATCGCGATTTTCGATTCTTATTGGAATCTCATCGGAGAGAGCGCAGGCTTGTTCTCCATATCCTAACTGACCAGCAACGAGAACAAGCCTGCGCTCTCTCCGATGAGATTCCAATAAGAATCGAAAATCGCGATTCAGAGAGCTGGATTGCACTCCGTATTCTAATTGAAAAGTAAGATTGTTTTGCCTTCGTATTGCAACTGAATAATAAAAATGGTATATATTTTTATTTTATATTCGTATTACTCCGTAGAGTAACTAGGTGCATTTTCCGTTGGAACTTTACCAAGTTGCCGACGCGAGATGTGAATTGCATAGTGTAGAATTCCTTCCCTTTGTCTTCACTGCAGCATCCATTTGGCTTGCAAATTGTAGAAGCCTTGGAGGTGTCACCAGATAAATGTACCAATAAGTTTTTCAATTTAAAAATCTTTTAGTAATATTTTTAATATTTTCAATATTATTAATGTTGCTTTTAGGATTGAAAAACTTCATCTTTCAATTGCCAGATGACGCTAGTCATCTACCCTATTTGTTTCAGTTGCAATGTGTGAGAATGGCTCTCGGTGCTGGTCAGTTAGGATATGGAGAACAAGCCTGCGCTGTCTCCGATGAGATTCCAATAAGAATCGAAAATCGCGATTCAGAAAGCTGGATTGCACTCCGTATTCTAATTGAAAAGTAAGATTGTTTTGCCTTCGCATTGCAACTGAATAATAAAAATGGTATACATTTTTATTTTAATTTAATCTAGTCGAAAGTAACTGATTACAGATTGAATGCTGATTTAAACGTAAGTTTAGAAGACACTATTAATAGTTGTAAGACTTTTACGTATTCAGGGTAAATGATAAACTGAGATGGCACTTGTATGAAATATATAGAAACGAAAATAGTGGGTACGGGGAAAACAAGCCACGAAAGCACTCCATGGAGCGATATGGAAGAACACTCTAACTAAAGAAAACAAAAAAGGATTTTTCACGACAAAGTGCTGAATATTGCCCTACAAGAGCGGAAGAATGGCCAGTGACAACAATAATACGAATCACCTGTCTACAAATCACCAGGTAGGATAGAATAAGAACAGAGGAAATATGAAACAGAATTGTAGGAGAATGCTCAATTACAAAAAAGTTGTGGTAGTAAAAGTAGAGTCCTGAAATGGTACGGGCATGTACAAAGAATGCCGGAGCACAGGTGGCCAAAAAGATTACTGGACTGGGACCCGCGGGGAGGAAGACGGAGATTAAGACCTGCTGTGAGATGGAAAACTTACATAGGAAATGCTATGCTAGATAGAGACCTCAGAGATGGAGACTGGAAGAATAGAGTGCTATGGAAGACGAAAACGGCAAACTCATAATAGGAAAAAGCCAAGAAGAAGAAAGTGATTCAGCGAACTAGTACGGCTTGATATAAATAATACATTGAATAAAATACTTTGTTCTTGGAAAAATAATGAAACAGGAAAAATAATTTGACAGTCATGAAACCGGAAGTATATATTCGTTCTCGTCTTGCGAAATCGCGTCGAATAATATATCACTTGTACTATTCTGGTGACTTTAAAACAGTACTTCCGGTCGCATTTCTAAAACCGGAAGTCCTAGATCAAATTTCTCAACTTTAGTACCATCCTTGGATTATAAGATTTCATTTGACACATCCTTTGTCATTCTACCTAGTATAATGACGGAAGAGTTGAGTTCGCGGAGAGACAGACAGACGGACGGACGGACAGACTGACAGACGGACGTGGATAATTCAACGTTTTCACATTTTTTCAAAATTGGTGAAAACAATATTAATCCGTACTCGATTTTATTCGTAAGTGTATCTATTCTTTTAATGTTTGGAGAAAACCTCATCCTTTTATTTATTATATTTTAGCTTGTATCAATATCTTCATTCGATGTATCATATGATACAATATATCGATGTATAATTTTTTTGCCATCCCTGTTGGGACATGATTTGGGAATTCCCCGCATGTAAAAGCCCTAACATGTTCGCTAAATTACCTTCGACTCGGCTAAATTGGTTTAGACTAGACCGTACTAGTTTATTCTGAAGTGTGAGTCTTTATGATATCAGGATAAACTAGTTTGGCCTAGGCCATACTAGTTTATCCTAACGCTCTTAGCGATATCTTTAACACCTTTTATCTAACCTCTAAATTAAAAGATATAACATCCTTCTACTTAACTCACTAAATAATTTAAGTACGTACATTATATTCTAACGTTTAAAATTTGTTTATTAGAAAAAGCTTCTATCAAATTTTACCCATAACTCTATTATAAATTCATTCTATTTTTTTCTTACACCCAGAACACTACTGCCACCTTGTAGTTACCATCTTCAATTCTCTGTAGCGGGACGAGCCTTGTCTAGAAATTATGGATTTCTCCGGCAGTCTACATAAACTAAGTACAATACGTCGAGACAAAACCCTTTTAATGGGCTCTATATCATTTCCTTCCGACGAGGCCGAAATTAAATTCTGCGACTTCCTTTACCCAACGCCAAGAACTGTGTTCATAAAATTTTAGGCCAGTGTGTTATTTTATTAGCAGAGATGTTTTTTTGTTTTGTTTAATAAAAGGATCAATTAGGAATTTATCCGTAATTTGAAATATTTCATTAACAACACAGGACAGAACGAATGAACAGTTCTGAAAAAAAAGGTTTTATTTGGGTGTGACAGCATTTACTTTAACCCAAAAGTTCAACTGTTCTTCTTCTTCTTGCAGTACCGTCTCCTGTCGGAGTTTGGCTACCATCACAGCAATCTTAACTTTGTTAACTGCAGCTCTGAACAATTGTATTGAACTGCACCCGTACGCATCTAAACATTCCGTGTATGTATTTGGCACCTAGGAGTTTTCTATTGGTTCCTTGCGGCTCGCGGCCATATTTCAACCAATAGGCGGCGAGGTGCCATTCACGTATACGGAATGTTATTCGGTGCCAAATTCATATACGGAATGTTAAATGTTCGTAGACGGAAAAAGACAACTTTTTATTAGAGTTGATTAAAAGGAGATTGATTTTAAACTACTTGTTAATGTACTATTAAATAAAAATATAACAATTATAGCATATGGAACGTTATTTGGTGCGAAATTCATATATGGAATGTTAAATGTTCGTACTTCGTAGATAAAAAAAGACGACTATTTTCATCTGGTAGCACACAGCCCTGAACTTCAACAGAATTAAATAGCTGAAACATAATATCTAAACATACTAAACAACACGAGCAAGTCATTAAAAATTCTGCGAAAGCGAAACCTTAGTCAAATAAAGAAATAATGTCTCTTAAATCTAATATACTATTCGCATTATTTCGCACCAAATAGCATTCCATATAGGTAATAATTGTTTTATTTTCTTTAATAATACATTAACAAAATATTTTAAAATTTTAAAGTCTTCTTAACTGACTTAAGAAAAAGTCGTCTCTTTTAGTCTATGAAAACATTCCGCATATGAACTTCGCACCAAATAACATTCCAAATATTATAATTATTGTTTTATTTTTATTACCAGAGAACGGCAGTTCTCGCCAGTGGCACACATCTACACCCCCTACACGCGACACTATATATACACGAAATTTTAGATTTTCTAAATCTGACTGAATTGAAAATTGGGCCAACTCCCATCTTAAAGTTCAGGAAAAGACTCACCCATTCATATGTCAACCATCCATTTTGGTCCAAGGGTGTGGATTTTACAGCCCTTCCTATTTAGGGTCTGTTTTTCGTTCTCGTCCCCAAAACTCCCAAAAACTTCGAAAATTTAACTCCGACCTTTACGGCTTCTAATAAAAGCGACCATTACCTTTCCAACGCATGCCTAATTTTGAAAATCGGTTATACCGTTCAAAAGTTACCGAGCTCAGAAATATGAGTCAATTTTTATTTAAAAAAGTGAAAATGTTTTTGGATATGTATGTATGTATGTATGTATTTATGTATGTATGTATGTATGTGTGTGGAGAAATTAAACCGATCTGAATTTTTTTTTCTGTGTTTGAAGAGGGGGTGAGGGCCGATTCAGAACGGGTGTAGTTTGAGAGTTTTGACTACCCATAAGCCAGCTACAGTACTTAGTAGGCACAAAACGGCATATTTTTTGGCGGTACAGTAAAACCCCGCTAATCCGAACGTTCGGCAAATCCGAACCAACAGAAAGTGAAAAAAAAATTTAAAATTCAAGAGAAAAACTTAAAAACATAATTATTATACAGAGTAAAGCCAGAAAATTTAACAATCTAGCAGCGATGGTAAACCAATTACGCATAAACATTACATCGACTAGTAACGCAGCAGAGTTCTGCTCCACGTAACGTAGAGCCACAACCAGACTTTAGTGGCATCCGCGTGTGCCACTCGATATGACAGGGAAACTCCTTCCTAGCTTTCTTCATCTTCATTAAGGTTGCCTTGACGTTAAACCAAGTCTACAATGTCTTCATCCGTAAAATTTTTTGTGCCCATTGTCGTCAGCTTCAATACATTCTGTAATTGCACTTTCTTCTTCGTTTTCTCATCCTGTTGTACGACTTCTAGGTCATCTTGTAATAGAGCATGGAAAAATGGAGCTTCTTTAAATTGTAAATATAGCCAGCGAGTTCGACTAAACACGAACAATGACTGGCTCTGCATCAGTGACATCAATATGAGATAGATGGAAGAGGGAGAGCTTTGAATAATTATTAGTTAGGCTAATTTTCGGATAATCCGAACTTTTCGGAATCCGAACAGACTGTCCCCCCAGTTAGTTCGGATTTGCGGGGTTCTACTGTATATATCTTCGGTTCAAGAAGAGACAAGATAACAGTAAATACACCTAATCAATAGCGTTGAGTTAAGCTTTCAAACGGTGTTTAAGCTGTCAGGATCAGACATACACACGGCTCAGTATAGCCGAAAAACTGAAAAACTAAACTTTGAAAATTTTGGTTTTTCAACAATTAATTACTCAAAATTTCAACCTACTAATTACGCCAATAACTGAGCGTTTGTAGAAGGACTCTAGACGAATCTAACGGTGTATACCTTATATCCGGGAAAATTCTATTTTTTAAGTTATAGGCTTCAAGTTATGCTAAGTATGCTAAGTTAAGGCTAAGTATGATCAAATCTATTTCTCATGGGAAAAACGGTTTTTCAAGCACAATAATTCCTGTAATAGCTTCAGTTATCATACCTGACCTTAGATGCATAAGATACTACTTGTCAATACGTTTCAAACTCATGTTTAGTGAACAAAATCGGTTAAGTCGTTTAGAAGTTATTAAGCTACAAAAGTATAATCCAATTAACAATTATTCCCTAAATGGTTTATGCAGTTGTAGTGGTTACGACGCTAATTTGATCTGGCAACGGGCAATCCGAGTTCATTTACCGGCCATCCCAATATTTTTTTCAATCTATTTCGAATAGTGTACATTCGATGGACACTAGATCATTTGGGAGATAATGCGACAAAGGCGACCATTTATAAAGTTTAACGTATAATCGAGAAACATTGCATTCAACTTTATACATTTAATTTATAAATAACTTTGAAAAACTCCTTATACAAGAATAAAAAACCGCTAAACGCCGTAAAATTGAATGGCGCATACAATATTCCAGCTACAAAAGATCTGATATGAATATTACGTGGCGCGAAAATGTATTTTCATTTTGATGCAAAACAAAATTCTTGTTTTATTTTAAAAGATTTTTCCATAATATTTGCCCAATTTGAAGTAAAACGCGCCACAAAAGAGTAACTTTGATACATTTTGAATTTTGAAACTCTTTTGTGGCGCGTTTACTTCAAATTTAGCAAATATTATGAAAAAATCTTTTAAAATAAAACTAGAATTTTGTTTTGCATCAAAATGAAAATACATTTTCGCGCCAGGTAATACTCATATCAGATCTTTTGTATCTGGAATATTGTATGCGCCACTAATTTTTACGGCGTTTAGTGGTTTTTTATTCTTGTTTAATAATACATTCAAGTATTTTAAAATCAATCTCCTTTTAATCGACTCTAATAAAAAGTTGTTTTTTTCCGTCTACTAAAATTTAACATTCCGTATATGAATGTCGCACCGAATAACATTCCGTATACGTGGATGGCACCTCGCCGCCTATTGGTTGAAATATGGCCGCGTGCCGCAAGGAACCAATAGAAAACCCTAGGTGTCAAATACATATACGGAATGTTTAGATGCCACCCATACCACTCCCTTAAATTTAGCAACCAGAAAATCCTTCTACGTTCCAGATTTCTCTTTCCCGAGATTTTTCCTTGGATAATGAGTCTTAGCAAGGAATACTTTTTTCCTCTCATTATGTGGCCTAGATATTTCAGTTTTCTCGTTTGTATGGTTTTTATGACTTCGCATTCCTTCCCCATCTTCGGCAAATTACAAGCAAAGAACAGCAACTGTTCTTAAAATCTATTAATTAAAAGAGTTATATTTACAGATAATATTCATTTAATAGTGCTGGTTGATATACAGTGAGCACGTAAAGGTTGGAATAAATTCATTTTCTCGAGAATGGACGATTTTGGAAAAAATCCCGAAACAGGTCAATTTTTATTTTTAAATTACGACTTTTTGGCATATATATCATAGTAGTGACGTCATCCATCTGGGCGTGATGACGTAATCGATGATTTTTTTAAATGAGAATAGGGGTCGTATGATAGCTCATTTGAAAGGTAATTCAATTCTCTATTTAGTAGTATAAACATTAACATAATTATTTATACAGGGTGTGGAAAAAAATTTTTTTTGAATTAAATTTATTGACGTAAAAAGAAGAATATGTGTAATTTATTTAATTTAAAATACATTTTACTGCTCTCAGAAAACAGAAAAAAATGTTTATTTGACAAAAATTATTGCTTTTCGCTTAAATTAAATGCTCAAATTGTCAAGAGGCAGGTGGGTGGCTGCTTTAATATTGAATTTGCGAAAAACAATATTTTTTATTTATCAAATAAACATTTTTTCCTGTTATCTGATAGCAGTAAAATGTATTTTGAATCAAATAAATTACACTGATTCTTCTTTTTGTCAATAAATTTAATTCAAAAAAAATTTTTTTGGACACCCTGTATAAATAATTATGTTAATGTTAATATTACTGAATGGAGAATTGAATTACCTTACAAATGACCTATGACACGACCCCTATTCTCATTTAAAAAAATCATCGATGACGTCATCACGCCTAAATAGGTGACGTCACTAGTATGATATATATGCCAAAAAGTCGTAATTTACAAATAAAAAATGACCTGTTTCGGAGTTTTTTCCAAAATTGTCCATTCTCGAGAAAATGAATTTATTCCAACCTTTACGTGCTCACTGTATATTATGACGAAATAAGTCATAAACAAAGGTTATCAATTAATTGAATGTCAGTGTAAGTAAATTGTCCGAGATGTCAGATGTCATGTTTTTGCATGCCTGGTTGACTACAAGAAGGCTTTCGATAGAATCAGGCATGAACAAATAATGGAAGTGCTGAAGAGGACAGAGATTAACGGAAGAGACCTAAAAATAATAGCTAACCTGTATTGGAATCAATTAGCGGAGCTCCGAAGAGATGGAGAATATACAGATCGGGTTAAAATCTTAAGGGGAGTGAGACAGGGGTGCACAATTTGACCGCTGATATTCAATATGTACTCAGAGCACATTTTTGAAGAGGCTGATGAAGGTATCTCGATAAATGGAGTCAATCAAAGTCAATCTCAGTAAACTACGATATGCAGATGATACAATAGTGTTTTCCAATACCATAGAAGAGCTGCAAAACTTAATGAACAAAATAACGGAAACAAGTAGACCATATGGACTGGATATAAACACCAGAAAATCCAAGCTAATGACCATCAGCAAGGAAAACATAACTGGAGCAAATCTGTGTGTGAACCAAATGAGGATTGAACGTGTCTCACAATACAACTACTTAGATAGGAACTATAATTAATAATTTGTGGGACAATACCCAAGAGATTAGATCGCATCGGAAAGGCAAAAAGTGCATTTTTGGCAATTAGCTCTGTGTTGAATAGGCATGACCTCACCCTAGAAACAAAAATAGGGCTCCTTAAATGTTATGTGTACTCTGTGCTTCTATATGGAGTAGAAAAGTGGACATTGAAGGCGGAAACTCTATCAAAACTTCAAGCTTTTGATCTATGGTTATACAGAAGGATCGTAAAGATACTAAGGACAGACAAAGTCACCAATGAAGAAGTGCTACAGAGGATGAACACAAACGCAGATTTGGTCAACATCGTGAAGGGCCGTAAGCTGCAGTACTTGGGACATACAGAGTGAGGCTGTAATTTGGAATAAATTCAATAGCTCAAATATTATTTGTTTTCTTGAAAAATGCTCAGACCTGTCGATTAATATTTCAAATCGAATTTTTTTACATACAATAATAAAGTATACAGGGTGTCCCAATTTAGAGATATGACGTCATTGTTGATTTTCTTAAATGGCAACACTGTCATTTTGATAGCTATTTTGATAGCCATTGATAGCTATTTTGATAGCTATTTGATAGCTAAATTTTTATTCCTTACCATTTACAAGATAAAAACAAAATAACAAGTTATGTCTGTAATTTCGAATAAATTCAATTAATACTTCAAATACTATTTGTTTTTTTTTTTTGAAAAATGCTCAGACCTGTCGGTTAGTATTTCAAATTGAAATTTGTTACATATAATATTAATGTATACAGGGTGTCCCAATCTAGAGATATGACGTCATCGTTGATTTTCTTAAATAGCAATACTGTCATTTTGATAGTTATTTTCATAGGGTGTGTAAAGTTATACATAACTGCAAAATATCAAATTTTATTCCCTACTATTTACAAGATAATAAAAAATAACATTAAATCTCTAAATTGTGACACCCTGTATACATCATTATTGTATGTAAAAATTTCCGATTTGAAATACTAATCGACAGGTCTGAGCATTTTTCAAAAAAAAACAATTAGTATTTGAACTATTGAATGTATTCCAAATTACAGACTCACTCTGTATAATGAGAATTCAAGGCAAATACGAGCTACTCCAATGCATTTTGCCAGGTAAAATTGAATGAAAAAAGGCCCCAGGACGAAGAAGAATATCCTGGCTTGCTAACCTGAGAGAATGGTATAGAAAGACCTCAACACAAAAAACTATTCTGTATAGCAACCAGCAAAAACATCATAGCCAGAATGATCGCCAACATTCGGAACGGACAGGCACTCTAAGAAGAAGAAGTAGGTAAGTAAATTATATGTTACACGATACCTTTGATGATGAATGGATGCGTTTTCTTGCTCTTCCAGTGCACTGGGATGGTTTGAACTACGAATTCTTACACTTGGTTT
The DNA here is from genome assembly GCF_917563875.1 of Diabrotica virgifera virgifera. Classification (NCBI taxonomy): domain Eukaryota; kingdom Metazoa; phylum Arthropoda; class Insecta; order Coleoptera; family Chrysomelidae; genus Diabrotica; species Diabrotica virgifera. The sequence goes on from NC_065445.1 coordinate 114,382,836, forward strand.
AGAGTTTAGAGGCTTTATAAAACTGTGTAAGTATCACTTGTGACGGTTATAACTATAACATCACTGAGTCTGAGTGTCTGAACACTTTGTAAGCTTTGGGTTCCTTAAGTGTGTTAGAGGCGTTATCTACAGGACCGTATTGGTAACGTAGTAAAGACACACACACACGTTAATTAAACTAAATATAAAAATGAATAAAAATAAAATATTTAATAAAAAATAAAAGAAAAATTGTGGGAGGGATGGAAAAACTGTAAACATTTTCTCCGTGTATTTGGCAACTGCTCATTAAAACTCTTATTATAATCAAAATAAACAACTTATGCTTTTTAATAGTTTCTATATCAAATCACCAAGAGTTATATTATACAGCAATATTACATCAAAGAGCAATAAAGGTTCTTTAGTATGAAATTTTTGCTCTTATTAATAAGAGACCATATTTAGGTTAAACAAACACAACAAAGAGGATTACTGGTTGAAATAGACGTTTATATTTCGTCTCTTTACAACAACAATAACTCTGGACCTAATAAAATGAAACTATTCTAATATAAATAAATGTTTTCTGGACCGCTATATTAAACTAAAGCAATTTTTGCTTTGCAGTACGATTTTATTGGCAAATAAAAGAAGCTATAAAATGTAAAATAAAAATAAATTCTGTACCTACTTTTACGTTTCGAAAGTTTAAAGCCTGTTTGTTTGATAGCGCTTAGGTTAGAACGAAGTTGTTATAGTTAATGCTTTCAATGATTAAATTACTGTTCCCTATATTTAAGGAATCAAAGTTATGGCACACATTTCAAGAAATTTACCGTTAACATTATAAATAATATATAGGGTGAGGCAGATAAAGGGCCTATTAGAAATATCTCGAGAACTAAAGGCAACAGAATCATGAAAATTGGAGTGAAGGGGTTTTGAAGAGTGATCTATTTAATGAAAATATTTTCATCTATTTTCTACTTCCGGTTATACCGGAAGTTGCTCATAACTTCGTTTTTTTTAATGGGACACTCTGTATATTTTTATATTTTTGGATTTTCCTCGATGTCTCCTTTCTTAATATATTAGGTTTTTTATTATTATACAGGGTAGTTTAAAAGATAATTACGTGTTTTTATTAATTTCGTAGCAGATTTCACACCCTGTAGAATTATAGTACTTTGACATCAAAAACTCTATTTACGGTCAGATGATTTCTAATATAGTCTAATATTGTTAAACATTATTAGTATAGCTATATATTGAATTTTAGTATACAGGGTTGGTCAAAACACGGAATGAATATTTTCTGAGTTTTCTTAAATGGAACACCCTGTATTTTATTATTGTAATGAAATGACATTTTATGGTACTATTTCATTTTATAAGCATTCCCTATACCTAACTGCTTTAATTTGTGAGTTATTGGTGATTCATGCCAAACATTAATTGCAGCAAAAAATACGTGAAATTAATGTTATTAGGTTGGCCTTGAAAATATTCAGTCACAAATAATTTTTCGGAAATAAATATATGTTAATCTAGACTGATCGTTAAAATTCCCAATAATGGTTGAGCTATCAAAATACTTACGTAGTTAAGATTCTTGGTGCGATTAACAATTAAGCACAAATTAAAGCAGTTAGGTATAGGGAATGCTTAAAAAATAAAAAAGTACCATAAAATATCATTTCAATACAATACTAAAATACAGGGTGTTCCATTAAAGAAAACTCAGAAAATACTCATTCCGAGTTTCGACCAACCCTGTATACTAAAATTCAACAATTAGCTATACTAATAATTTCTGACAATAGTAGAGTATATTAAAAATCATTTGAACATAAATAAAGTTTTTGATGTCAAACTACTTTAATTCTACAGGGTGTGAAATTTGCTACGAAATTAATAAAAGAACGTAATTATCTTTTAAACTACCCTGTATAACAATACAAAACCTCATATTTTAAGAAATAAGACTTCGAGTAGAATCCAAAAATGTACAAATATATAGGGTGTCCCATTTAAAAAATCGAAGTTATAGGCAACTTCCGGTATAACCGGAAGTAGCAAATAGATAAAAATATTTTCATTAAATAGATCACTCTTCAAAACCCCTTCGTGCCAATTTTCATGAGTCTGTTACCTTTAGTTCTCGAGATATTTCTAATAGGCTCTTTATCTGCCTCACCATGTATAATTAGAACTTTTATGGCTAGGTGAGCATGTATACATCTGGATGCTATTGAGACCAGGCGAAAAGCTCGAGTTCATTCGGAAAAATAATCCCATGAGATTATTTTGCATATTCACTTTCATGAAATATCCCAGGTAAGGTTCAAGAGGTCGTCCGTGCAAAAAGTGGTCCTAATTACTGTAAACATTTTTTTTATACAAATTATAAAAATCAATTTTTTCGGCCCGGACAAATTTTTTTTCGATTTTCTGGATCATTCTGAATGAAATAGGTCTCTTGGTATCCTCTAACAACTCACCAATTTTCATGAAAATTAAATGGAGGGTCATCGAAACCGAAGGTAGAAACCTTCAGTGACTGCACTTTCAGAAAAATAAAAATTAATAAAAAAAAGGGTTTTCACCCCTAAAACGCAATAAGCTCAAGTTTGCACCATATCACTTTTATTTCTTGAGATATCCTCTAACCAGTCACCAATTTTCATGAAAATCGATGGAGGTTCAACGAAATCGGAGGTGAACATCTTCAGTGACTGCACTTTCAGAAATATAAAAAATAATTTTTAAAATAGGGGTGGAGTCCACACCTAAAGTTCAAAAAGAGCAAGTTAGCACTATGTCACCTTTGTTCCTTGAAGTATCCTCTAACAACTCACCAATTTTCATAAAAATCGATGGAGGTTCAACCAAATCGGAGGTAATAGCTCATAACTACCTTCAGTGACTGCACTAACGGGAAATACGGCGATACCGTGTAATTTTCAGGGTCAACTCCGAATTGCATGAAAATTTGGCTTTAGGTTCTGCTTACCGCCAACTTCAAAGTTAAACTTGTGCCGTTGGTTTCTTTTACTTGGGGGGTGACAGTCACCTCTTCTTGGGAGTGAAAGAACGCGCGTTTAAAGTAAGTCCCGAAATGGATAAACTGACTAATTCTAAGCAACTTTCGCTAAAAAAATACGGTTTTAGGCCTTTTTTCGCAAATAACTCAAAAACTAAGTATTTTATCAAAAAAAAATACTCTTAGCAACAATGTAGAATAGAAAAAAAAAGTTGTTTACTCGTGAAATCCGTATAGGCCCAATAAAAGCAAAGTTGTAGCTCATGAAAAATACGTTTTTATTCGTCAAATTTCAAATCGAATATTTCAACGTTAAATAACCAAAAAATTAAGCACTTTTTGGGAAAAACCCAGTAAAACATTTCTAAAGTATTTAAAAAAACCTTAATTTTTATTTTTTATAAAAGTTTCTAGCATTAAAACTAAGCGAGTTACGCTCAAAATAAAATTGGCCCCCTTTTTTGGTAAAAAAAAATCGTGAACATCTCACGCTGTTTAGTACCCCAAATGAAATTACTCGTTACCGCTTTACAAACAATTTACTTTACTTATTTGTTTTTTAAGTATAATATAATATAAGTATAATAGCAAGTTAGCACTATGTCACCTTTGTTCCTTGAAGTATCCTCTAACAACTCACCAATTTTCATAAAAATCGATGGAGGTTCAACCAAATCGGAGGTAATAGCTCATAACTACCTTCAGTGACTGCACTAACGGGAAATACGGCGATACCGTGTAATTTTCAGGGTCAACTCCGAATTGCATGAAAATTTGGCTTTAGGTTCTGCTTACCGCCAACTTCAAAGTTAAACTTGTGCCGTTGGTTTCTTTTACTTGGGGGGGTGACAGTCACCTCTTCTTGGGAGTGAAAGAACGCGCGTTTAAAGTAAGTCCCGAAATGGATAAACTGACTAATTCTAAGCAACTTTCGCTAAAAAAATACGGTTTTAGGCCTTTTTTCGCAAATAACTCAAAAACTAAGTATTTTATCAAAAAAAAATACTCTTAGCAACAATGTAGAATAGAAAAAAAAAGTTGTTTACTCGTGAAATCCGTATAGGCCCAATAAAAGCAAAGTTGTAGCTCATGAAAAATACGTTTTTATTCGTCAAATTTCAAATCGAATATTTCAACGTTAAATAACCAAAAAATTAAGCACTTTTTGGGAAAAACCCAGTAAAACATTTCTAAAGTATTTAAAAAAACCTTAATTTTTATTTTTTATAAAAGTTTCTAGCATTAAAACTAAGCGAGTTACGCTCAAAATAAAATTGGCCCCCTTTTTTGGTAAAAAAAAATCGTGAACATCTCACGCTGTTTAGTACCCCAAATGAAATTACTCGTTACCGCTTTACAAACAATTTACTTTACTTATTTGTTTTTTAAGTATAATATGATCTGTAAGTTTATCCAGTTTACAGTGCTTATTTTTGAAAGGGTCATAGTTGAAAGGGCTTGAACGAGTCACTAATCACGAGTGTATGCAAACTTTGAACCGTCATATATCAACCAATTTTTGTCTTACAGAAAAACAAAATGAAACTAACATATTTTATAAAAGCAAAACCACATTTTTTTACTCTGTGAGATTTTTCGTATAACTAATACTTTCTAAGTTATTTTGAAAAAAAAGAGCATTTTCCAAAATTTTTAGAAAAAAATTTTTTGCAACAAAAAGATGTGCAACTTTATCTTGAGCGTAACTCGTTTAGTTTTGTTGCTAGAAACTTAAAAAATAATAATTTTTTAAATACTTTACAAAATTTTAATAAGTTTTCCCGAAAATTGCTTAATTTTTTGGATATTTCGTTGAAATATTCGAGTTGGAATTTGACGAATAAGAACGTATTTTTTATGAGCTACAACTTTGCTTTTACTGGGTTTATGAAATTCATTAATACACGATTTTTTTCGTTTTTTTTATAAGCTACATTTTTGCTAAAAATATTTTTTTCGATAAAATATTTACTTTTTGAGTTATTTGCGAAAAACCGCCTGAAAACGTTGTTTTTTTTTGTCAAAAAATTAACATTTTTAATCGCAAATAACTCGAAAAGTGCTGACTTACATAAAAAAACTCTATAGAACAAAAGTTGCTTAGAATTAGTAAGTATATCTATTTCCGGACTTATTTTAAACGCGCGTTTTTCAGCCCCGAGAAGGGGTGACTGTCACCACCCAAGTAAAAGCAACCAACGGTACAAGTTCAACTTTGAAGTGCAGGGTAAGTAGAGCCTAAATCCAAATTTTCATGCAATTATGAGTTGACCCTGAAAATTACACTCCAAAACGGTCATTTACTGGGCTACCTGCCATTATACATGTATATATTAGTTCACTATAAAAATGTCATTATGTCACTGAGTATAATAATTTACTAAACTTTGTAATTGAATGTCAACTTTTTGTGCCAGGGTTCTTAAACTTATTGGAAGTTAGACAAGGTTAAAAAATCTAGTTCGGAAAAATATACTATGAATAAGGTTCAAAAGGTCGCCCACGCGAAAAGTGGTCCAAATTTATTTATTAAACAATCTTTTAAAGCAAATCTTTGTAAAACATTATTTTTTTTTTATCATTTTGGTCAGTTGTGTCAATCCACTTTCCTCACTCCATCACGACAATGTAATTAACGATGTAACCAATAAATCCGAAATCACAAACTTTTTCAATCTACTAAGGGATTAGTTGACTTCCCACTCTATTTTTGTAACATTACCAAAGCAGATATATTATGTTATATCTTCTTTTTCAACACATGTTCAGCAAACAGAGACAAAAGTAAGTTTATAGTAGTAGTGACTTTTTAAATAGTTTTAAATAGTTTTTAATAGCAACAGGTACTTAACTGTAAGTGTTTTAGTATTGTAATTAAAAATTATATACCTATTTGGAAAATGTAAAATGTAATAGTGCTTCGATTTACACAATTTGATTTCCAACAAAATTTCTACCAATCTTCATCTAATATATTGTTTCCTTACTCCATATTTTGTTTTATTTTAAAATTTTAATTCCATAAAAATCAAACTAATTTGATTCATTCAGACAATAAGTAAATATAGCCAACTGTCAAAAAGTTTAAAACATGCAGTTGGTGTGTCTAATTGAGTGCAATTTAGCGTGCTTGATTCACGCTTCGATCACGGGGTTCGATCCCCAATGCAAATTTTTATTTTTTTATTTTTTTTTATACAATTTATGATTTTCAGTAGGTATACATATATTTTATAAAAAAGTTTTTTCAAAAAATACGGATATCATTCCTTTGTGGCATTTTTTAATGTGTTTGCGTGTGTTTTATTGGCATGATTTTAATAACCAACTGGCCAGTCAATTTGTTTTGATTTATCTGTTATCTCATTACAAAACAAGGGTTAGTATGTACCGGGTCTCCCAATAAGAATGGCTCTCGGCCATATCTCAGGAACCGTTTATAGTACAGCTTTGAGAAAAAAATATTTATAACCAAAGTTGCCTCGGGAAAAGCCTGGAAATTATTTTCATAATAATTGTAGGTCCACCGCTAGAGGGCGTAATTGAATATCAAAAATAAAAAAATCAAAATTTTACTAAATTTACCTAATGAAAGGGCACTGGAAATCCAATCATCGTATTCTTCATAAAATTCTGCGCATATTTGATTTCACAAGTTTAAGTCTACCTTTGCAAGTAAGAGGTGGGGGTGAGTGGGACCTTCTTATGAAAAAATGGCTGTAAGTCCGGTTCTGCTAAATAGACTTTTGCATACTTGGTTTTGTTGAAAACAGCTCTTTCTCATCAATGTAAGTGTCTTATTTTCGAAATAGCCTAATAAGTAATATGCAAGCTAGGAAGCTGATTAATATCAGAAATCTAGTTTTCTTTGGAAAATATTAAATACAAGTATGCATTTTTTATCCTGTATTACAAAATTAGACCAAATTAGCAACATAATACCGAAAACCGCATGTCAATACCTTTTTTCTATCTCGAGATATCTTAAGAAATGTGTACATTTTAAACATTTTTGCATTTTAAACATTTAGCATTTTTGTTTGTGTTTTTAACTCTGCGTATGTTTCCTTTGCTCCTGTTGATGTTCTACTTATAATATTAATATCATCGGCATAAGCGGCCAGTTGAACCGTTCGGTTGGTCAGTAGGTTTGTCAGTGCCAGGTTAAACAATGTTGGGGGTAGCCTATCTCCCTGCTTTAGTCCCTGCGAAATTTTGAAAAAGTCTGTCCGGTGGTTTTGTATTCGTACACATGCCTGAGTTTCATCCATTGTGGCTTTAATGAGTCTTATTAGCTTGTGTGGTATTGCCAATTTAGCCAATATATTATAGTATAGTTTGTTCCTTTTGACTGAGTCGTATGCCTGTTTGAAGTCTACAAACACGTTGTGAAAATATCGTGTTCCCATGATTTGCTCAATATCTGTTTGACTGTTAATATTTGATCCAGTGTCGATCTTCCCCGACGGAAGCCCGTCTGATACTCTCCAATAATATTTTGTGCTAGTGGTTGGAGCCGGTGGTTTATAATATACGTGAGGACTTTATATGCTGTACATAGTAGAGAGATTCCACGGTAGTTTTTGCACTGGAGTTTGTCTCCTTTTTTATAGATCGGGCATACTATACTTTTCTTCCAGTCGTCGGGTATTTCCTCTTCTTGCCATATGTCTTTGATGAGCGCGTGGATGTGACTTGCTAGGTAGTCGCCACCTACCTTATACAGTTCTGCTGGTATTTCGTCAACTCCCGGAGCTTTATTGTTTTTCTGGGCCTTAATAGCTTCGAGAACTTCCTCTATAGTTGGAGCTTCTACTCCATTATCTACTTCATGGGCGACCGACTGCTTGGCAAAAACTCATGTTGTTGCCTTATTTTTTTATTTTTGATATTACTTTAAGTATTAAAATTAGTTTAATATTTAAATAAAAATACAATTACAACTGTTTAAAATATATTTATTTCGTGGAAATCATAATAATAGAACTATAACTTCTTATGTGCGTACAAAGTAGCTACACATACTCTTTTTTCTTGGAGTTAACTTGACTACCAATATATCTCCTTGATCTAAAATTTCTTTCTTGAGATTTTTCCATTTCATTTGCAATATCTAATAATACTAGTTATATTTCTTCAAATTGTATTTTGTAGCAGACGAACACAAATAAAAATATATTCCTTAACGATCACTTTGAATTGGCAATATTTTCAGTATAAACCGCTAAAAAAGATCAAGAAAAACCTGAAGTATGTATTAAATTTTAAAATTCTAAAATCAGTAGTTCACAGAAGTAATTCCAAATAAACACAAATCAAAGGCACGAAATATTTATAGGAAATAAACAAATCCTCACGGATGAGATAATGGTAGAAGAGCCCAAGCGGGGATTTTTGCAGTTACTCGAGCGCGTCAGATTATCACATGGAGAAAACCCTTGTACCCTGTAAATGTACCTCTACCAAATATTGGCTCTTAATACAGGAGAGTTAGTTAAGGGGGGTCCGAAAAAAATATATCCTTAGAAAAACTCGAAATCGTCAGATTAAGATAACGTAAGTTAAGTACATGCAAAACAGTGTATATTTCAAAAATCTGACGATCGGGGCGTAAGGAAATGGGTGAGTCACAAAGTTTCGTAAAAAAGCGAATATTTCGCGAAATGAATATCAGCTTGAAAAAATTAACAATACGTGTTCAATATTTTTCAAAATTCTATCGAATGATACCAAACACGACCCCATACGGACAGGGGTGTGGGATAAATTTAAAATTTTAAATACGAACCGAGCGATATTTCGTGAAATGAACATCAGATCGAAAAACTGCAAAATACACGTATTCAATATTTTTGAAAAATCTATCGAACGGCACCAAACACGACCTCCAATAAAGGTGGGGTGGCGGTTACTTTAAAATCTTAAATAGGAGCCCCCAATTTTTATTGCACATTTGAATTCTTTACGTAAAAATAATTAACCTTTATTCGAGATATTTTTTCGAATTATGGATAGATGGCGCTATAATCGGAGAAAACGATTGTTGAAAATGGAAAATTAAATTTAAAAAATAAAAAGCCTCCCACTTTATGGAAAACTTAACTAAACTTTTTTAGGTTTTAGGACCTATTTTTCACAACTTAATAGGTTCCCATATCGCTCGAGTAACTGCAAATTTAGCGTACTTTTGTCCCTTACTATAAAGACGTAAATACTATAATTCCGCATCCTCACTGCTCGAGGTAAATTGTGCTAAAGCCGGGTACAGACACATGTAATGTAATGCGTAACGTAACGTGTAATGAAACGCGAATTCTGCGTTTGGACGGAACTACGAGCATTACATGTACCATTCGCGCTGAAGCTTGCCGGGAGCCATCGGAAGTCGGTTTTTTCCGTAAACACAAAGACGCTCGCAGCACTCGTTTGGACGGCGCTTCGTGAAAGTTGTACCGTTTGGACGTTTATTATGTGGAGTAACGAACAGTTGCTTGAACTTATTAGTTTATACCAACAAAACCCCGGTATTTGTGGATCCAAGAAAATTTTTCAAGAAAAAATAACTAATTCTGGTGTACCTATGTATTTTAATAAGAAAATATGTACCCACATAAAATGCTTCATATTTTTTTTTTCGTATTTTTTTTAATAAAATAAGTTACACTGCTGTATCATTGACATAAAAAGACCTAAAACCATATAAATATATATGTATGAATGTATGTACGTACATATAGTATGTACATACATGTCCGTATTGTTGTACTGAGCGGAGGCATGGACACTTACAAACACCACTATTAAAATACTTGAAGCATTTGAGATGTGGCTTTGTAGAAGAATGTTGAGAATATCATGGACAGCAAGGATCACCAACAAGGAAGTCCTAGGAAGAATGAAGAAGGAAACGGAGATTGTGTTTACCAACAAACGCATAACGGGACACATTATGAGAAATCAGCACCGCTACTCTCTGCTGCAGTCCATATTGCAAGGTAAAGTCAATGGTAAGCGAGGACCCGGTAGAAGGAGAATATCATGGCTGCGGAATTTGAGAATATTGTTAAAGAAAACCTCAATGGAACTGTTTCGAGCAGCAGCGAGCAAAGTTATGATTGCCAATATGATTTCCAACATCCGAAACGGATAGGAACCAGAAGAAGAAGAATATGAATCTCTTGTTGTCAAAAATCTTAATATTAGTGCCAGTCTATCTTGCGGTGAAATTGCATATTTCATGACAGTATCTTGTCTTAATATTTTACATGCAATCTACGTTAATAAAAAAAATATTCAAAATCAATAGGCGACATCCGGGTAAAGTTTTTATATTGGCCATTAATTTTCTGAGATTTTAGTTCCACAAGTAAACTAGATCTTTTCTGATACAAATCAGTTTTCTACCATTGACGCACCGAACGTTATTTCCGGTCTTCAGTTAGTAAATATGTACATACAATAAAAGCAATACAAATACCTACATAAAAATACAAGTAAACTATCTGCTGCCACGACCTCTCTATTCGTCTGTTCGTAGCAACTGTGTGGAAACCAAGATTCGTTAAATAATTATTGTGGACATTCGTGTGACGTCCACACTATTGATGCTAAATTACACGTAATCTTACATTACAGGTTACACGTGTCTTGACTCGGCTTAATGTGGACGTGTTCGTCGCATAAATCGGACGCAAGCATTTTCAAGGCACACAACGCACACGCTCCATCGGCTGTCGGTATGTTTAAAACTGGTAAAACTTTGCGAAGCAAATTCTTGCGACGAACTAGTTCAATACGCATGAAAAATTTACCAGTGAGGACGCGGCTTAACAGTGAAAAGTTTATTATATAAATTAATACAAATACCTTCGTAAATAATAATTAGTTATCATTAAAAGCTCATTAAATATTGTAATGGGTTACACAAAATTCTCTAAAATTAAACATTACAGAAATATCTGTATCGAAACTAGAGCATTTATATGGTAAATTGTTTAATTTAGCGAATTAGGTTCAAAATTGATTTATTGACTCATTAGGAATAATTTATGTTGTCGAAATGGTATCAACTAATGCAGATGTACCTCACGCAGTTGCACTTACTGCAGATGATCATAGTAAACATGATATATTCTGGACAATGCATTTGATCAGAATAGTCCAGGGCGCTAAATTCGACAATATTAAAAGAAAAAAACATGTTTTATTTTCGCTACAATTCAATCAGAATCTGAAATATAATTCAAAACGTAACAAAATGTAGAAAAATAACAAGAACTATAAATGTTAATGAAATAGATGTTCAAAATGTTCACCGCGAACGTCTTAGCAACATCCTACCCAAATAGCAGTATAAACTTGTTTCAAACTTGCAACAAGTTTGATATATCAAACCTGAAAGCTTGCTGCACGTTCGCCATGGCAACTTTGCAAACTTGCAGCAAGTTTAAATCAAACTTGCTAGTTACAGTGTGACAAACTTGCATGAAGTTTGTTTTTTCAAACTTGATACAAACTTGATATAATAAACTTGCTGAAGGTTTGTTTTTGTTTTGTTGCATGAAGTTTGTATTTTCAAACTTCATACAAACTTGCTTAAGGTTACAAACAAGTGCAGAAAGTCATTCTTTTCCGCACGCGACTGCAGTTTGCCGAACGACGCGAAGCGGGAGTTCGGCAAGCAGTCGAGTGCGGAAAAGATACTTTCTGCAAGAGTTAGGAACAATACTTTTTCTAAGAGTTTTTAAAAAATTACCAAATCTTAATCAATTAATTTAATTAATATGAAAATACATACACAAATTAATTATTTGACAAGGTTGTCAAAACCAAACTTTCAATATAATTAGTTAGCATGACGACGATCTTGGTTTCCATGACGATGATTCAAAACGATTGTTATTGTCTACCGATTTGACTTTCGAATATTATGTCAGAATAATTTTATTTCATCGAATTGTCGCGTTAATTTCATTAAAACAGGAACACAATAAGATATATTTGAAATAAATTAGTAAATAATATCTAAATATTAGTTTATTGCATGTATTATAATTACTTTAAGGCCATATTAACATATCTAAATTAACACGCGTGCGTAAAAGTAAAAACCGCGTGCGAAAAAGTAACACGCGTGCGGAAAATGAAACTTTCTAAACTAAAATGCGTGCGCGAAAGTAGACATTTTTGCACGCTCGTAGAAAAAAATATTTATTGGAACTTACATTAAACCCGCTAGCTTCAGATTCCGATGCTCAGTTTTGTCTATCAGTGAAACAAATAAAAGAAATTGTTATAAACTCTTGCTGTGTGAACAGAATTGATATTTGCTATTAAAATAGATAAAAAGATGTTAAAGTAACAATTTTACAATAAAACCTAAAACTTATTTATATATCATCATCATCATCAGTAGCTCGACAACCCTTTTTGGGTCCTGGCTTGTTCTAGGATTTTCCGCCATTCTGTTCTGTTCCTTGCTTTGTTCTTCCAGTGGGTAATCTCAAGTGTTTTCAGATCTTGTTCCACTTGTTCCATGTATCTAAGTTTGGGTCTTCCCTTTGACCTTCTCCCTACTGGTGTTTGCTTCATTATGTGTTTTGGTGTTTCGGTCTCCAACATTCGTTCAACATGGCCCATCCAGCGCAGACGTCCGATCTTTATTGATGTTATGACGTCGGGCTCGCTGTATGCTGCGTATAGTTCAAAATTATATCTTCTGCGCCATACGTCATTTTCTTTCACCCCCTTATATATGTGTCTAAGGATTTTTCGTTCAATCATACCTAATAAGTTCTCATCGCTTTTCGTCATTGTCCATGTCTCTGATCCATATATAAGGACCGGTTTTATCAGGGTTTTGCATATTTTGCATTTGGTTTTTCTCGTGACGTTGTTAGATCTTAGATGTTTAATGAGTCCATTATATGTTTTATTAGCAATATGTATTCTTCTCTTAACTTCTTCGCTGACATTGTTATCTGCGGTAACCAGTGAACCTAAATATGTAAAAAAAATTTACGCTTTCGATGTTATAATCTCCTATTGTCAGATTCTGTAGGTTTCTTTGGCCTGTCGATTTGCTGGCCTTCATGTATTTGGTTTTTATTTCATTAATATTTAGGCCACTGTTTTGTGCCGCTCTTTCTATAGCATTAAATGCTTCTATCATTTCTCTTTTGCTTCTAGCTACGATATCAACATCATCTGCAAATGTCAATATTTGTACACTTTCTGTTATTATTGTTCCTCTGGTGTTGACTTTTGACTCTCTAATTATTTTCTCTAATGTGATGTTGAATAGAATACAGGATAGGGCATATCCCTGTCGTAGGCCCGTTCTAACATGGATTGTATCTGTTAGTGCGTTTTGAATTCGAACCCTGCTTTGTACTTTAAGGGCCGGTTGTTCGAACGCTAATCAACAATGATCATTATCAAATAATTAATTACTGTCAATGTCAATTGTTAAAACATAATTAATTACAATTCTGAGACTATAATCAATTAATATAACAATAATTATTAACATAATTAATAATAAATCTCATAATTGTAATTAATTATGTTTTCAGCAACCCAAACAAAGTTGACATTGACAGTTTTGGTGACAGTAATTAAATATTTAATAATGATCATTGTTGATTAGCGTTCGAACAACCGGCCCTTAGTGTTTCTTTTACTATTTCAATGAGATGAGTTGGGATATTAAACTCTTTCAGGTCGTTGATCAGAAATTCTCGATGGATACTATCATAGGCACTCTCAAAGTCAATGAAGAGATGATGCGTTTCTATATTAAATTCACTAGTCTTTTCCAAGATTTGTCTCAAAACGAAGATCTGATCAATTGTGGACTTCTGCCTGCAGAAACCACATTGATATCCCCCAACTATTTGTTCCGCATATGGTCTCAATAGCTCAGACACAATATTTGACAGTATTTTATATGCCACAGTCAGTAGCGTTATTTCCCGGTACTTGTTACATTGAAGCTGATCTCCCTTTTTATGTAGTGGAATGATTACTCCGGTATTCCAGTCTTGTGGCAGTTGTTTATTATTCCATATGTTCACTATAAGTTCGTGTATCGCATTCAATAGGGAGCCTCCGCCTTCTTTTATTAATTCTGCGCTAATGTTGTCCAATCCAGGTGACTTGTTGTTATTCAGTCTGGTAACTGCTTCTTGCATTTCAGCTTCTGAAGGGGGGATTGTTTCTCTGGTATCCGTTTGATCCAGTATAATTTTATCGTATAGTGGATCTCCGTTTTGTTCAAACTTCTCTTTGAAGAATTCAGTCCATCTTTGTAGTATTTCACTCTGTTGAGTTACTATATCTCCTTCTTTGTCTCTGCATCATTGTTCTTGGTTTAAATTCTTTACTGCTTTTGTTAAGTTTTTGTATATAATATATTATAAATATAATTTATTTTAGATAGTATGTAAATACAACTAGAAGCTACGAAAAACATAAAAAAATCTTACCTCAATTTCACCAAAGCAAAATGAATACCAATCTGTACCTAATCACCACAATCAGGTGGGTCTATGAAAAACTGAAGAAAAGAAGCTTCAGCTTAGTAATAGCTATTTGTATAACAAGGGAGGAAAGTGCTACTTTTCCTCCCGAGAATGAAGTTTACTGCCCGACGCGTAGCGGAGGGCAGTAATCATTCAAGGGAGGAAAAGGCACTTTACTCCCATGTTATACATATGGTTTTTCCACCTTCCTCAAATAACAAGTCATCTTTTCATTTTTACCTAATTTATTTATGTAACTAACCAACAAAATTTATTAGAACTAAAACTAACAAGTAGGTACAATATAACTGTCAACTGTCAAAAATATAAGTCAAATTATTAATGTAAACATTGTTAAATCAGAATAACAATTTACTGTTTTTTACCATTCTGCAAAATACAGTGTTTTTAAATAAACGTTAAAATGTATAGATACTTACGTAATAGAAAATAGATATTGTACAGGGCGTCAATAAGTTATATTTCATGAATGAAATACCATGACGTCACTTTTACTTTTCCTCCCTAGGGAGGAAAAATATTTTACTCCCTAGGGAGGAAAAGTACATCTTTGCTCCCTACAATCAGGTCCGGAAAAGTATACTTTCGGTAGAGGTAGGTGGAAATAATAATTAAAGTAATAGTCTCGGAGAATTGTACGGTAAATGTGTATGGGCCATTCCACGAACATACGCCTGTTTTGGATTACTTCGACAACGAATATTTTACTGTGCAACATAAGAAGTACGAAAGTAAATAGCGCTAATAATTATTCCAATAAACAACAATGTAATTTGCAATTTACTTTCGTTCTTCTTATTTTGCACAGTAAAATATTCGTTGTCGAAGTAATCCAAAACAGGCGTATGTTCGTGGAATAGGGTATAAAAAACTCAAACAAAAATATCAACATAGGATAGGATATAACGACATAACCACAAATTATCACCGCTTGGCAGGTTACTTTTCCCGTGTTGCCAGCTGTCGAGTAAGCTTTTCCCCTCAATGTACCTTAAAAATTCCCACTTTTATGATAAAATTCCCTCCTATGCTTCTATTAAAAAAATCTGTGAAAATATGTTGAATTATTTTCAAATATTTTGATTTTTTAAATATTTTACAATTTGGACTGGAGCAAAGATTCCCTTATAAGTTATCTTTTTCCCTTTTATGTTGAAAATTCTTGCAAAAAGGGAAATTTCCCTCCGTTTGCCAAAAACATTAGTTCTCTTCCATCCAGTGAGGATTTTCCGTTGACCAGTAGCGGCAATTTCGATGATTAGTATAACCGTTAAGTGAAAAAGTACACTCAGCACAAACATAACGTCTTCTAAATGGATAATATTGTTATCCGACACGTGTATCATTCGCTCACAAAAATGAGTTCTATCGAAATCGTCTTCCATGAGGGCCTGAAGAGGTTCATTTGATAGGGATGCATTTTATGATGCATTTTAATGTTTGCTATCGATGTATGGCTAACATTGAATGTAGTGGATGCCTGTTTACTTGATGTATGTGGGTTTTCCTCAAGCTCAAGCATAACATCTAATTTGATTTCACCATTCAGTGTTTTGACAGCTTTTGTTTTTTAACTACTTTACATTACCAAACTGTTCGTTTTATTTGTTCCTGTTATTTTTCTAACTAGTGCGAAAAGTGATACTTTCTCGCACGCGACTGCCGTTGACCCGAACGAAGCGATAGCGGAGTTCGTTCGGGCAAGCAGTCGAGTGCGGGAAAGACACTTTCCGCAGGAGTTAGGAATAATGTTTTTTCTACGGCCGTACGTTTGGAACATACAACAATACAAAAATGTATGCAAATTTAATCGTTTGGAAAAACAAGAATGTCTTTACTTATTGCTTGAAAATAATGGAAATAATGGAAACAAGTTTGAGAACAAAATTGGAGCATTATTTTTTTATTTATTCTTACTATCGTATGATATTCGACAGAATATTTTTAAATATTTACATATAAAATTCAAGTCTGTATAAAAACATTCAGTGCCATTTATCCCAATTAATGTGACACATATTTTTCTAACAGACATATAAACAAGACATAACAGACAAGTGTGTCTAAAAGACACACTTGTAAAAGTGAACAGCACAGTTTAGGGAGCGTTCAGGTATTACGTAACGCGATTTTTGAAGATTTTTAACCCCCCACCCCTACGTAACGCACTCTTATGGGAGTTTAACTATTGCGTAACGCAATTTTTGAAGATTTTTGACCCCTTTCCCAACCTGCGTTACGTAATACTTAAACGGTCCCTTAACAAATATTGAGACGAAGATATCAATAAAATATTAGTTAAAATTATTTATAAATACAGTTTTATTCGTGAAATAATCTTACAGCAGTACACTCGAGCGCTTAAAATTGTCGATATTTATTGTCCTCGTGATGATTTGACATTGTATGCAGAACTAAAAGTTTATTATGGTACATTTTCTTAAATGTGACAATTGTCAAAACTGGAAAACTCGTTGTAAATAAACAGAAACGATCTACCTAAAATTATTATTAGTAGTAATTACATACACCACAGCTCTAAAATTATCGATTTGTATCCCAAGTGACACTTTGACAGTTTTAATTTCATGACCCGAAGAGGAGTGAAATTATGTCAAAGTGTCACGAGGGCAAAGTCAAAGTGTCACGAGGGCAAAACAAATCGATAATTCGAGCTCGAATAATTCGGCAAGATTATTTCATGAATAAAACTGTCTTTTTAAATCATTTTAACTAATATTTTATTGATATCTTCGCCTGAATATTTGCTAAACCTGTTTCTTGTTTTTTGGTTGGCTCACCATGTTCTTGCAACACTGATGATGCTCTTTTTAGAGCGAAAACGTTCTGTTCGATGTTTGTAGCCCTATAGGGCTTTTTAAAATAATATACCTTTTACCAAGACCAAAATTTTTTATTAAATTTTACTTGTAATTAATGGTATACAGCCAGCTACAGGAAATTCTTCCTAGTGGATGTTTCTTGTTGTTCTCTGTGACAAGTTGTAAAACATTAATTGTCATTAATGTCACTGAATGTATTTTTCCGTAGCAACGAAGGGCATCTGATGTAAAATACTTAACGACGGGAAATTTATCCAAAAATTATCAGTAATAATTGCACAAGAGCTCTAAAATTCTATATTAATTTTAAAAATCGAGTGCAATTTGTTGCGATTATTTCATGAATAAAACTGTTCAAAACCAAAATTTTATTGTAATTTATTTATGTAAGTACAAATTAGTACAATTAAACACACAATTGTTATAAATATGTATTTGACGGTTGAAAGTCATCACTTTTATAATTTTTAAAACATTTGTCATTAATGTCACTGAATGTATTTTTTCGTAGCAACGAAGGGCATCTGACGTAATATGCTTGACGACGGGCAATTATCAAAAAAGTTATCAGTTTAATTTAGATTTCTGTAGCTTTCTATTGGTCAGAATCTCCTATGAATGAAATAATCAGTAGTAATTGCACAAGAGCTCTAAAATTCTATATTAATTTTAGAGATCGAGTGCAATTTGTTGCGATTATTTCATGAATAAAACTGTTCAAAACCAAAATTTTAATGTAATTTATTTATGTAAGTACAAATTAGTACAATTAAACAAACAGTTGTTATAAATATTAATTTGCCGGTTGAAAGTCATCACTTTTATAATTTTTAAAACATTAATTGTCATTAATGTCACTAAATGTATTTTTTCGTAGCAACGAAGGGCATCTGACGTAATATACTTGACGACGGGAAATTATCAAAAATTATCGATTTAACTTAGATTTCTGTAGCTTTCTATTGGTCAGAATCTCCTATGCTATGAATGAAATAGTCGCTGTAATTTTAATTGTTGTAGGTTTCTATTGGCCAGAATCTCTGAATTAAATAATCGGTATAATAATTTAGATAGAAAACTCTTTAGACAGGATTAAACACGTGATGAAAAATCTTACTACACGATTGGACATTAAAATAATTAAAAAATATAATCAATAAAATAAAATTGGTTTCCATGACATGGCAACGATTCAAAACCATTTTTCAGAATTGAAGTTAACGAACTTCAAACTTAAATTAAAATACTGACAACTTAAATGACAACTAGCAAAACAATTTGCTAAGTCGTTTTAAACTAATGTTGCCACGGAAATTTCTTAAAGTTTTTTAATGGACACCATCTATAAAGCACATTGCTGTGGCTATTTCTTAACTTGCGTTAAGCGTAACCTAAACGGGAAATAAGTTTTGAGTATATTGTAATAAGTTTTGATTGTATTGTAGCAAATTTCGGTAACCACATGATTTTAATTTATTTTATATTAATTGTTGTAATAAACTTGAAAGCGATTATATTTTGAAATAAAGAATAAAGAGACCTTTATTCACTAAACTTTTCGCGAAATAGTTTGGATGTTTTTTCGCGAACTTTTTGATGTCATATTTGACGTATGTTAGTCCGGCGTCCCGATGAATGGCTTCATTTGTTATGAACCATGGAACTCCTAGTATTGATCTCAATATTTTGGACTGAAATCTTTGTATGATTTCAATGTTGGAATGTGCTGCGGTTTTCCATAATTCTAGCAGCGTAAGTCCACACTGGTTTTATTTTAGGATGGATTTGTAGATTAATATTTTATTTTCAAAATATATGGTTGTTAATTTATGACCAGTTGTTTTCGCTTAGGAAATATATGCTTCCTCCAGTTTAATCTTCTGTCCAAGTACATGCCTAGATATTTGACTTCATCCCCTTGTGGGATTCCTTTATCGTTTAAGTATACAGTCGGACATGTTTCCCTACGCGTGGTAAATGTTTGGTGTACTAATTTGTTTTCATTTATTTTGACTCTCCATTTTGTCATCCATTGTTTTATTATATTTAGGTTATTTTGTAGGATTTCTGAGGCTATTTTGGGATTCTTGTTCGATGATAGTATTGCCGTATCATCCGCAAATGTGACTGTAGTGATAAACTTACGTACATAGAAATCGGCCCACTTAAAAATTTGGTCCATTTTGTATGTCTCATATTTCCTAAACCTGTTGGCCGATTTAAGTGATTTTTCGAACATGTTATAGCCTGATTCTTTAATAGTTAATTGAATAATAGGTACTAAATTAATGTGTATAAGTTAATGTCAGAAATAGTCATGACTAAGACTAAGACTAGTAGACTAAGTTTAAAAAAAAGGAGTTCATCACTGGATGCCTCCCTACATATCATTCCCAATTGTCAGTCCTATTACTATTGTCTGTTATCTACCTAAACATTTAGGTTAAGATTATATAGCTATATTGTAATAAATGTGGGGTTAACAAAAACAGATTTGACGTGTTTCGGTATTTTTTATAAATATGTACAGTAACCGAAATAATGAAATTATTCCATTTGGCTTTTACACACTGTATGCAGTGAAGTCACATTGCGACTTATAAGTTTAATTATGTCATTTTTATCTATCGTGAAAAGTGTTAAACATATTGGTAGGATAGATAGCCAAGTGGGTCAAGCAGACGAACTGCATTCAGTTCACTGTAATGATCTATACTAAATTAAATTCCAATAAGCAATGCAGTGCATGTAAACAACGATTTTAGTTGGTACAGATGTTCAAAATTTATCTACTCGTTCCATAGTAACAGTATATTGTTAAAATCACTTTATCACTTTTTTTCTCGATTATTAGTTTTTATTGTATAGTATATAAATTACTGTAATCACAGAATACATAGGTAGTGAAAAAATAATCCTATTAATTAAATTATTGAATCATTTACGCGATTAGACAGGTAACTTAGTCCATTCTTTCACGGTTTTTGCTCTAAACATTGAACATCTTGACATGAAATTTGGCATACGCATAGCTTACATGTCAAAGAAAAAAAGTGATATTGTGCCGACGTGTGCTTTTGCCCTGGGGGTGACTTTCACCCTCTCTTGGGGTGAAAAAATATATGTCCAAAACAACTCCGGAAATGGGTAAACTGACTAATTTTAAGTAACTTTTGTTCTATAGAGCTTTTTCGCCAAGTCAACACTTTTCGAGTTATTTGCGAGTGAATATGTTCATTTTTCAACAAAATAACCACATTTTTAGACGGTTTTTCGCAAATAACTCAAAAAGTAAGTATTTTGTCGAAAAAACCGTTCTTAGCAAAAATATAGCCTATAAAAAAGTAAAAAAAAATGGTGCACGCGTTAGGTCTCTGGATCTCGTAGAACCAGAGTTATAGCCAATGAAATATATATTCATATTCACCAAATTTCAAATAGAATATTTCGACGTGAAATATCCAAAAAATTAAGCACTTTTTGGGGAAAACCCATTTTAACTTTTTTAAAGTGTTTAACAAAAGCTTTATTTCTGTTTTTACGAAAAGTTTCTAGCATTAAATTTAAGCAAGTTACGCTCAAAATAAAGTTGGTCCCTTTTGTTTTTGCAAAAAAAAATCGGGAAGACCACCCCCTAATTAGCAACTTAAATGAAATTAATCGTTGCCGCTCCATAAATTATTTTACTTATATTGTTTTTATATGATCTGTAAGTTTCATCGATTCAAAGTGTTTATTTTTGAAAAAATTTGGTTTCAAAGTAAAATTTTTAAAAATTTAAATTTTGAAAAATATGCTTTTTTTCAAAATAACTTAAAAATTGTTAGAGATACCAAAAGTCTCGAAATACAAAAAAAGTCAGATTTGCTTTTCTGAATATCATGTATTTTTTTGTTTTTCTGTTGGACAAAAATTGATCAAGATTTGATGTTTCGAAATTTGCATACATTCGTGATCAGTGACTCGTTCAACCCATTTTAACTACAGCCGTTACAATAATAAGGACTTTGAACCGATGAAACTTACAGATCATATAAACAATATATACACGAGTCAAGAAACTTGTGAAGTCGTTACGATTAAGTTCATTTAAGATACTAATTAGGGGGTGATTTTCTCGATTTTTTTACCAAAACCAAAAGGGACTAACTTTATTTTGAGCGTAACTTGTTTAATTTTGATGCTAGAAATTTTTTTATAAAACAAAAATGAAGCTTTTTTTAAACAATTTAAATAAGTTTAAATGAGTTTTCCCCGAAATATGCTTCATTTTTTGGTTATTTCACGTTAAAGTATTCCACTTGGAATTTGACGAATACGAACCTATATTTCATTAGCTACAACTGTGTTTCTACTAAATAAAAAAATGTGATATATTCACTATTTTTTTAAAAATTTTATAGGCTACATTTTTGTTAAGAATGATTTTTCGACAAAATACTTACAATTTGAGTTATTTGCGAAAAACCGTCTAAAAGCGTGGTTATTTTGTTGAAAAAATGAACATATTCACTGCCAAATAACTCGAAAAGTATTGACTTAGTGAAAAAACTCTATAGAACAAAAGTTACTTTAAATTAGCCAGTTTACCCATTTCCTGACTTTTTTTGGACGAATATTTTTTAACCCCCAAGAGGGGGTGAAAACCACCCCCAGGGCAAAAGCACATATCGGCACAATATCACTTTTTTTCTTTGACTTGTTAGCTGTGTGTATGCCAAATTTCATGTCAATCAAAGCGGTTCTTTAAAATTTAAAGGTTTTGCAATATTTTACCGTTAATGAATGGACTAACTGTTATTCAAAAATATTCAGAAACTGAACGAAATAGCCATCTCGTTTGTTGCTGATGACGACATCGCTGTCAACTAATGTTTATATCTCCTGCATAGCTTATGCGAATAAACTTTAATGTATCGCTGGTTTAAACCCTGGCAAGAAAACAAAAATGCTAACTGAGTAGTATAAAACCTGAATGGATCTGCTACTTAGACTAAGATACGTTGATTACGCAGTACGGTAAAAGATATGACCTTGCTGCTCCATGTTACTCACTCTTTAGATCCTACTCTTCGAGCATGTATATATGAAAAACCAGAATATAGATTAAATATATTGACTCTTTGTTTTTTATTGTTTCAGATGTCCTGACAACGGGCCCAGGGCCACCAGAATGCCTGCGGACGACGACTATGGCCGAAGACAGATCTCGTTGCCGCAATATGCCTCTCAATGTCAGTCGCCTTCTAGGTCCGCTCATTGTCCTGCTGGTTGCAATTCTGCCGAAAAGCAGCAGGATACTCTCTCTTCTCATCGCTATTCGAACGATAAGACTCTGCTGGACGCATCGGCGACCAATGATCGTGAGCGATACGTTGCTGCGACGGAACGATTCGCACAGGATCGCGCAACCCCTTCGGAACGTTACGCCACTGATCGGTTCGGTTCGGAACGTAGTAACTCGGATCGGTTGCCGTCGGGTGAGCGGTATCAGGGTGTATCAGAACGGTTTCCTCTCGGAGAGCGACCGCAAACGTCTATTTCGAATGATAGACTTCTGCTCAAGGAACCACTGCAAACCTCAGGGCACTGTCAAAATGAGAATAAAGCGGTTTATCAACCAGAGAGGTACAGTTTTGATATTGTATTCTTAAAACCTAGTTTTAGCAACTTTATATATTTATCTTATTGATATTCGTTGTTCTAGGTACAATTATGATAGGTCAACTAATCCAAGGTTCCCCGAGAGGTACACACCGATTCAAAATATTGGTAGTTTGGATAGGTACCACTCACACGGAACCGTGGACAGGTATTCGAGGACTACAACGCCTACTGACAGGTATCACACCTTATCGACTGATAAAGAAAGAAGCGCTAACAACGACGACCGTTACGTTTCTACCACAGATAGACACATGTCAAACACGGAACGTCACATGTCGAACACAGACCGTCACACTAGTAGCGGTTCCAAGACAGAACTTTGTAGTAGAGAAAGGGAGAGATCGACGAGTTCGGATAGAAATAATAAGGAAAGGGAGTATCAGAACCGATATGAACAGTACGTTAACGAGAGGCTGGGACAGGATCGCTTTCCAGCTATACCTTGCCCGGAAAGGTTCGCCACGCAAGAGAGAATTGAGCGACCAGAGAAGATGGCTTTTTCTCAAGTTTCTTATTTGGAACCACCTTCTCCAGCACCGGCTAGTGACAGGTTTGTTTCCTTTTTTAATGAATGTTCAATGAATTTGTTCATATTTATAATATTTTGATCAATGTCTTAATTTTGTGAAACAATGCTTATATTTTATATTGCAATCAATCTTGTAAAACTAAAGAAAACAGAAGTATAACCAATAATGATCAGAGCCTACTGAATACAGCGACAAATAATTAACACCTTGGAACGAATTTTCCACGCGGTGGTGTAGCCTTTTAACAAAAGCAAACAGTTTTAAGCAGTCATCTCTATAAGAAGTGCTAAAAAGCTACTTCTTCTTCTTTAAGTACCGTGCCCAAATTTTTAGGCGTGGGTAGCTTCCATAACAATTTGCCGATATCGTTCTCGATCTTGTGCGGCATGTAACAATTGATCTGCTGATAAGCCAGTCCATTGACGAAGGTTTCGGAGCCATGAATATTTCTTTCGACCAATTCCTCTTTTTCCGTCGATCTTTCCATTGAGTATTAACTGCAGAATCCTGTATCTGCTACCTCTCATTATATGCCCCAGATATTCAAGTTTTCTCTTTTTTATCATCTTCATTAAGTCAGCTTCGCCTTGACCTACTCTGTTTAAGACTTCTCTGTTTGAAATGCGTTGAACCCAAGATATTCTGAGCATTCTACGATACGACCACATCTCAAAGGCTTCTAATTTGTTCATCATGTTAACCTTCATGATCCAGGTTTCACATCCATATAGTAATACAGGATACACATAACATTTTAGGAACTTGATTCTTAGTTGTAAGTTCAGCTGAGAGTTGCTCAGAATAGATCTAAGTTTCATAAATGCTCCTCTTGCAATTTCTATACGAGTTTTAATTTCTTCATCCGGATTTAGTGTCTCGTTATTCCAACATCCTAGGTATTTAAAATGGTTAACTTTTGTTATTGATTCATCATTGACAATTAGTTGCGTAGGGCCGACGTCTTGTTTACTAACCACAAGTAACTTTGTCTTTGTTGCATTTATGTTAAGTCCGTTATTGGAGCATTCCCTAGTGACTCGATCTATAAGGAATTGAAGAACTTCGATATTTTCAGCCATGATCGCGGTGTCGTCTGCATGTCTGATGTTGTTAATAGTTTCTCCCCCGATTCGAACTCCACATTGTCCTTCCAAGGCTTCATTAAAAATTATTTCTGAGTATACGTAAAAATCTACTAAAATAGATAAAATCTTGGAATCTAATAAAGGAGAGAATAACCAACGTAGACTTGGTCTTATTAGAATATAAATATAGTAATATAGTCGTATAGTATAGTGTTGTGTCGTATAGTGGCATCATCATAATAATCATAATTGGCTTTGCAATCCTTTGTGGGTCTTGTCCTGCTCGTAGAGAAGTCGCCACTCTTGTCGATTTATAAAGCCTTTTTCTTTATCATCAATCCATCTTCTACGTGGTCGTCGTCTACTTCTTCTACCCTCTTCATTTGAGTATGTCAAATCTTTTTGTACCTACTCACTATCTGACATCCTAGCAATGTATCAAGTCCCTCTTAGTCTCATCATTTTAATAAAAATTTCACAATTTCTTTATCTGTGTATAGCTGTTATAATTCAAGGTTATATCTTCAATGCCGTACTACATTTTCTCTCTTTGCTATTATTAGTTTTAATTATTTTAAAATTATGGTTTTTCTTCTTCTTCTTCGTGCGACTAACATTACTCCTGTTTGTCTGCCTCTTATTCTGTTTCAGTTGTTGTTGACTGTACATTGTCTTTACACCTTTTCGGCGGCCTTCCAACGGATCTTCTGCTATATGGCTTGTTGTTTTCACAGATGTTCGCTAATCTATCTGGTTCCATTCGGTTTATATGTTCGTTCCAGTTTTTTTTTTCTTGTTTTTATTCACCTGTTAATATTTTGAATTTTGCATTGTTCGCGTATACTTCTGTTGCTTTGTCTGTCTCTTAATGATAAACCCTATTCATGTTAATACTTTCATTTCGATATTGCTGATTTGTTGTTTCGTCTTTCTTGTATCGGTCCTTGTCTTTGCTGCATATGCTAGGATTGGTCTTAGGTCTTAGGATTAGTATGACCAATTTTGGTTTTTAAGGTTTTAATTATTGAACCGTAAGAACTTTTATCATTCATACCTATAGGACCAATTTTATCTTGCTATATGTTAATAGGTCTTCGTGGTGTGATTACCATTTGTCAGTACCGCTTGGGCTAATATTTCTTTGTTCTTCAGGGTTGTGTTTCAGTACTCTCATGCTTTTCCATTCTTCTCTAGACCACGTCCCTCCTATAACACCTATGTCTACCTAGCTGTTAATACTTTCCTAGTTAA
This sequence comes from Diabrotica virgifera virgifera, assembly GCF_917563875.1. Taxonomy (NCBI): domain Eukaryota; kingdom Metazoa; phylum Arthropoda; class Insecta; order Coleoptera; family Chrysomelidae; genus Diabrotica; species Diabrotica virgifera. The sequence goes on from NC_065445.1 coordinate 114,408,780, forward strand.
AAAGAATTTTTGACCTTTTTTACTTCATGTTTAACCCCGTAATTTATTATGATGTATACTTTTCATCATTATTCTCAACGTATTCTACGAATAAAGGCGAGTTGACATTACTAGTGAATAACGAACGTGGCTCACGCTTACGTATTTTGCCCGTGCTATTGTACAAATTTTATTATCTATTTTCAAACTCGAGCAGTACATTTGTATTTATGCATTGCATACAAATACAAATGTACTGCTCGAGTTTGAAAATAGATAATAAAATATCTACAATAGCACGGGAAAAATACGTAAGCGTGAGCCACGTTCGTTATTCACTAGTAATGTCAACCCGCCTTAATGGTGCAGCCTTTCTTACATAGTTGTTTTTTTTTCTGTACACGATTGTCTGGTACTCGCTTCTCAGTAACGAAAAACTTGTCACATCCCTGACCGGGTCAAATTTCTCAACAGGGTATATTTCACCTTATTTCTATGTACTCTCACTTTGCCGCATTGGGTTGTTGTTGTCAGCGCCGAATAAAGGGGCGGGCGAGCCGGGCGGTCGCCCGGGGCGCCAAATTGTGAGGGCGCCAAATTTTGAGGGACGTCAATATAAGAATAAAATATTTTATATATTAACTTTGAACTTTTTTCCTAATATGATTGAATAAGTCTAATATTATTTAATTTAAAAAAAAACTGTTTCTATCTATAGTCAGAATTCATAACTCAAAATAAAGATTAATAGATTAAAATCAAAGCCCACTATTAAAAATAATACAACCTAAGAATTGTTATGGATTGTATCACACATACAAAGTTAATGCAGACTACAGACAAGTTGTTTTACGATCTAAAAAGTGTGTTCATTTTTTTTTGAAAGGTCACGTATTTGTCACGTATAACGTATGTCAACAATCTACTTAAATGTAGAGGAAGATCAAATTTTAAATTATCAACAAACTGTCGGCTATACTATACTGGCGGGAATGTTATATACAATGGCCTCATTGGTTAAATAATATTTAGTCTTTCTGTAAATTTGCATTAACAATGGCGCGCATGCTTTGTGAAATAAAAAAAGTTTTGTAAGATATTGATTGTAAAATTAATAATTTTTTATTCTTTCTATGTTAAATAGATTTAGGTAAGTTGCTATCTACGTAATTAAAAAAAATGAATAATTAATTTTATGGTAGGAAATCACAATATTCAATCGCACATTGTCATGAGGTAAACGACGAAACTTTTGAACATTTGAAGTGATTTTTTAAAATTTTTATTCTTATCGGTTTTGTAAATACATTATTACCTATTCTTTCATTGTAAAGTGATTTATTTATTGTTTTAATTTTTTTTTACCAAACTATGACTTATTGACGGTTAGGAATGATAAGTTCTTCTTCACATGGATGTACAGAAACCTATTTCGAGTACCTACTTTGTAAGCGTTAAGATGTTTTATTTTTGCACAAAAACGGCGCGTCGTATGAAAAAAGGGTAGATTTTTTGGCACAAATTGAACGAGAAATTCTAAAATTATTATTTTCTAAATATCTCAGTGGCGTACCTAATATTTTTTTTAATTTAGACCATACCCGTATGCGCGTCAATGATGGATATAAAATGCTTGATTTTATATCAAAGAATGCGCAATAATTTTAGAGCAATAAATGAATCGTCGGTTTGTTAGAAATATTTCAACACCCCGTTTCTCGGAAAGGCGTTTATAGAACAAACTATCATCATTTTTTCATGTAAAATTACTCATTAAAGTTTGTCGCACTTATTTAGAAACACCCTGCATCCTTTCTAAGAATTTCCACAGTTTTCAGTGTATTCCTTCACTTAACCGTTTTCTCCAGTTCTTTCTGTTTTGCCAGTCCCCTTCCCAAGGATTTCTTCTTTCCATTGCTTCGTCCACTTCATCTCTGAAAAATCTTCGGGATCTGCCTCTCTTTCGTCTTCCTATCGGCCACGCTCTGTTATTCTGTTTATCCAACGTTTTCTGTTTGCTCTTCTTAATGCCAATACCAGGTTAATTGCTTCTGTTATATCTGATTTCATCCCCATTATTTTCTTAATCTCTTTGTTATTTATTCCATCTCTTTTTGTTACTCTGCAGCTTCGCCTTAGGAATTCCATCTCTATTACTCTTTTTGTGTTTTTGGTTTTCTTATTTATTATACAATTTTCACACCCATAAATCAGGATACTCCTTGTCATAGAAGTTCAATTTTCGAAGAGACACTTCGAACTTCGATGTCTTTCTTCCATTGCTTTTCATAGCCTTGGTTCTAGGTATCGAGTCACAGGCCTACTCATTATATAACAAAACAATTAATCAAGAATTTTCAATTGAATTTAGATGATTGTAGATGCCAAGGATATGACAACGGCTTTAACATGAAGGGAAAAAATAAAGGCGTACAAGCTCGTGTTTGCAAGGAATATCCTCGTGCTTTTTTTATACCATGTGGATGCCACTCCCTGATTGGAGATGCAGATTGTGCGCATGCAGTGCGCACAATCAACATCTTTTTTGGTATTGTACAACGTTTATACACATTTTTTTTCTGTTTGTTGACAATATGTATTTGTCTTTATCTTTTTGATATTTGAAATTTTGATTTTTTGCCTTTTTTACTATTTTTTATGTTTGCAGTAAATTTGTATATTAGTATGAAAGGGCGCCAAATTCTGTTTTGCCCGGGGCGCTCAAAGCCCTAGAACCGGCCCTGGTTGTTGTTGTTGTTGATTACGCACAAATACTTGAGCGGAGTGAATTTATTTGCATAAATATACCTAAAGTAAGTTTTAGTTATTTTACTTGTTCTTCTTCTTAGCCTTCTATCGTCCATGTTTGGACTTAAGCCTCTCCAACTCCTTACATCGGTCTCTATCCTGAGCAACATATTTCCAATTTGTTCCGGCTATTCTTTTAATATCATCAACCCATCTCATCTGTGGTCTTCCTCTTGGTCGTGTACTTTCGTAAGGTCTCCAATGTTGTATTATTGCGTTCCAACGTTGGTCTTTTAGCAGTGTGGCCTGCGAAGCTCCATTTAAGTTTAGAAATTCTATCTGACAGCCGCATACCTAAGATTGCTCTTTCCATTGTGGCTAGTTTATTTATATTTGCCTTGGTTAGGGTCCAGGTTTTACATCCATATGTCATGATAGGAAGGATGCACTGGTTAAACACTTTGCTCCTCGCGCATTGAGGGATTTTGCGGTTCTTAAGCAGCCAATTAAGTTTTCCACATCCTGCCATGCTAGTCTTGCTCTTCTAGTAATTTCCGCGCTTTGGTCCTTTTTGTCAAGTTTCAGGATTTGGCATAGATATATATATATATATTTCTGGGCTTATTAATTTTTAGACCGACGTATTAGGAGCTGCCTGCGAGTTTCTTCGTAATAATTTGCAGTTCCTCGAATGTACCCGCTATAATCACAATATCGTCAGCGAATCTGAGGTGGTTTAACTTGTTGCCATTAACGTTAATGCCATAGGTTGACCAATTTGGAGTTTTGAAGACGTCTTCTAGGGCTAGGTTGAAAAGCTTTGGCTAAAATGATGTTATAATAACAAATAATTATTTAATTCCCATAACCCAGGCAACCAAATAACGTTTACAAAACGTTGAAAAGACCTCATAATTATCACCAAACCACGTCAGTTTGTCACGTTTTTTCGACGTCGAAAGTCACGTGAATATGTCCCACCATAACTGACGTCATTTTTATCACGTTTTAAATAGGTGATATAAAAAACGTAGTTTTTATGTCGTTTTTTAGATTATTTTTCATTTTTTGGATTTAAAAATACACAATAATAATTATTCGTATGGGTATTGTTGGTATTGCAATTTTTCATTTAACTGTTTTAAATTTAGCTTATAGGCTAAGGTATACCTACTTACTGTGTCAAAACTGAAACAACATCTTCTTCTTCAGGTGCCATCTCCGCTACGGAGGTTGGCAATCATCATAGCTATTTTAATTTTTGAGGCCGTAGCTCTAAAAAGTTGTTTTGAGCTGCATCCAAACCATTCTCTGAGGTTGTTCAGCCATGAAATTCGTCTTCTGCCGATGCTTCCTCTGCCATCTATCTTTCCCTGCATTATGAGTCGCAGGATGCCATACTTCTCGCTCCGCATCACATGTCCGAGATACTGTAGTTTTCTTTCTTTAATTGTAAGTTCAACTTCCTTCTCTTTCTCTTTTCTTTTCTTCTCTTTCTTCTGAAACAACATATAAACTAATAAATAATTTATTAACAAATTCATTTAATTAAACTCGATAACACATAATTAGTTCATTAACAGAAAATATTCACCAAAACAAAACACATAACCTCAAACCGTCTTCAAGAAGAACTATTGCATTAAACTAACTAACTACTAGTCCAGAAAGCCACTGCGCATCCGCTAGGAAAAATATTCCGATTCGGATTTTTGCACAATCTTACTCAAAAAGGACCCCTTTTAACAAATTTGCATGTTGCCAGGACCAAAAGTGGGTCGTTAATTTTTTAAACGTTTTTTTTTTTGTTTTTCTCGTAAAATTATTTTTTTTTGCATGGAACAAAGTTTTTTTAGGTTTTTTTGGATCATTCCAAACAGAAAAGGCCTTTAGTGACATTTCTCTAAAGTTGATAGTTTTTGACATAATTTAAGCGATTAAAAATTGAAAAATTGCGAAATTGGCCATTTTTAACCCTCAAAAACTATGTGAAAAACTGAAAATTTGAATGTTGCCAAGGTAGGTAGATATTCTTTAAACATCGATTGATGAAATCCCGAAGAGTTTTTTGCAATAGAATATTCAAAACTCCTTTGTGTTTTAATTGCTAATCAAGCGTGCGCGACACTATTTTCCACCGACAAAAATCCCGAAACAAGTCGATTTTTATTTTTAAGTAACGATATTGTGGCATATATGGTATACTAGTGACGTCATCCATCTGGGCGTGATGACGTAATCGATGATTTTTTTAAATGAGAACAGGGGTCGTGTGCTAGCTCATTTGAAAGGTTCTTCAATTCTCTATTCAGTAATATAAACATTTATATAATTATTTATACAGGGTGTCCTTCTACTTCTTTTTTGTCAAATAATTTAATTTAATAAAAATTTTTTGGACACCCTGTATAAATAATTATGTAAATGTTTACATTACTGAATAGAGAATTGAAAAACCTTTCAAATCAGCTACCACACGACCCATGTTCTCATTTAAAAAAAGCATCCATTACGTCATCGCGTCCAGACGGATGACGTCACTAGTATACCATATATGCCACAATATCATAACTTAAAAAAAAATCGACTTGTTTCGGGTTTTTTTCCTTAAAGTCGCCGGTTTACGAAATAACGAATTTATTCCTTTCATTTGCACCATAATGTATACACATGCGACGGTGGAAAATAGCGTCACGCACGCGTGATTAGAAAGTAAAAAACAAAGCAGTTTTGAATACTGTATTGCAAAAAACTCTTCGGGATTTCATCAATCGATGTTCAAAGAATATCTAACTTCCTTGGCAACATTCAAATTTTAAGTTTTTCACATAGTTTTTAAAGGATAAAAATGGCCGATTTCGCAATTTTTCAATTTTTAATCGCTTATATGTCAAAAACTATCAACTTTAGAGAAAAGTCACTAAGACCTTTTCTGTTTGGAATGATCCAAAAAACCTAAAAAAACTTCGTTCCATGCAAAAAAAATAATTTTAGGAAAAAACAAAAAAAAAACGTTGAAAATATTTTTGACCCACTTTTGGTCCTGGCAACATGCAAGTTTGTTAAAAGGAGTCCTTTTTGAGTAAGATTGTGCAAAAAATCCGAATCGGAATATTTTTCCTAGCGGATGCGCAGTGGCTTTCTGGACTGAGAAAAACGAATAAAAATCTCTTAATTAACACGTTTCTTCAACCAAATATCTAAATGAAAAGTCCTTTTTTACCACACAAAGCACGTAAACAATAAATGAAAAATTTCTTATGTCAATTTAAGCTTATAAACGTCAATATACAATATTATCAATCAGGGTTGCCAGGTCAGTTTTTACTTTTTCAGTAGTTTTGCTTTCAAAAATCAGTAGATTCTTTTTAGGCCATGTAAATACAGTAAAACCTGTGTTATCGGTCACCTATCAAAATCGGCCATCTGTACTAATGGCCAGTTTCAAAATTCTCAAAACAAACTCAAAATTCCCAGATCATAATTATGACCTGGTATTTACGGCCATCTTTATAATACGGACGCGGCCAAACAATCTCGTGCATATTTTTAAAGCCCGTTTCATAGAAATTTACCTGTTAATAACGGCCAATATACTGCCCTCCTAAGACAAAAGGTCCTATCTGCAAAAATTCGGATTTTCAGGTTTTTGTCTCACTGGACTCTTAGTTCAAAACTTAACATATTTACTACGTCAAAAAGCCGTAATTGACAGGCAGTGATTCAAAATTGCCATATTTATTTTTTCCTAACCAACAAAAGTTAAGTAATCAAATACCAAATAAAATTGTCCTAAAGTAAAGCCGGACTCAAACGACTCGTGTACTTGGCGAATAATCGTCACTTGCGTATACTGGCAATTCTATGTGAGTGGGTTACTAGTCCAATTATTGTACTATTTGTCAAATACTAATAATAATAATAATGTTAATACTACTATTAATTGTCAAAGAATTGTTCTAGTAACCCTCCCAAAAGACATAGTAAGTAACGCAAGTAACGATTATTCGCCAAGTACACGAGTCGTTTGAGCCCGGCTTAATATTGCTAGACGAGTATGTCCGAAGTTGGCTGAATATATGCAGATAGGACAATGCACAGGGATAATGTCTCTTAAGTGCGTTCGCGGGTACAGTTGACAAATTGTCGCCGACAATTTCTAACCTCACTTAATATAAATAATGCCATTAATAGATAAATATACAAGGTATATTTACTTTTAATTAATATTAATAACTAATTATTAAATTATACTAGGTAAATATACCTAGTATATTTATCTATTAACGATATTATTTATATCATTTTAAAGTGCGCATGCGTTTTGCTGCTAATTTGTCGTCGACAGGCACCCGCGAACATAGAGGTATATATTAACATAGAGGGAGCCTACCTTCCGCGCTTCCTGACGACAAGATCTCATGGACTGGTTTGCTGCATCTCTTTCTAACACATTGTATCGAAAATCTATGATGACATTCAGTGTGAATATAGGCACGGAAGAGGAGGACAACTGTAGCAGCTTTACTATGCGTAAGAGTGAAACAGCACTAATCCAAATAAAAAAGATGGTGCCGTCACTTCGCTCTGAAAGACACTCTCTCTATGCTAATATATAACTCTATGCCAGCGAACGCACTTAATATAGAATGACGTTTGCAACACGTGACTCAACAACATAACCTTAAACCCCAGTAAACCCCAAACTTCTGACTGTGCAGTTTGACGTGTATCGGTGTGAATTATTGTTGGTATTGTTAGCTTTAAAACAGTAAATTGAAAGAGGCAATATATTTGAAGAATTACAATGGATACTGAGTAAGTACATACTATTAGGCAATTACCTACTTTAGATATTTCTGAATGAAAAATGTGATAGAAGTTCATGTGTTATTTGTGCGGGAAAAATAAATACTGATTTTTTTTACGTGAAAAGAATTTATAGATACGTGTAACTTATTTTTAAACTGCGAGTGACTTTGTAGAATTAGTTTTTTAATATTTATTTAAATTTTAAATAAATATGTATTTGTTTATTTTTAGATTTTATGTTTCATTTTTGCTTCAGAAATTGCAGAACTGCTAGTCGTTCCAAGAGAATGGTTAAGGCTGCGTTAAATAAAAGCCTACAAGAAAAAATAAATGTAATCAGGCGGAAGACTAAAAAACCACGGTGTGTAACGAAAGATAATGAGTATATACCTGAAAAAGGTGAATCTGAAGAGACTAAGACTAGTGAAATAGAAAACGAGTCATTTTCAACGGATTTACACTTATTGAAGAACAATAAAGCGACTTCAAAAATCAACTAATATCAGACATAATAATAGTGAGGCCTGAAAACACCGAAAACAAGGAATCTATGCAAACGAAAGCAACAATTGCGCAGGAAGATTTCTTATCAAATAGTATGCCACCACTTGTAACCAATTTGGATTATAATTTTATTGTTACTATTCTAGAAGATGCTGTAAAAAAGGCAAGCCATACATCAGAGAAAATTCGACAAGTGAACGACAAGTGAAAAAAAATTAAAATTTATATCGACAATCACAATGTTAAGGAAGTCTGTAAATGTCCAATGAACTGCCATAGAAAAATATCAAAAACTCGACGGGAATATATTAATAAACAATACTGGACCCTATCAAAAGATCAACAGCGGTTATTTATATTCAAATGTACCAAAAAAAATTTCCGAAACGAAGAGATACCTTGAAAACTGGAAACTCGAAACGCACAAATACTTTTAAATATTTTCTTTCAGTTGAAGAAGGTTTAGAAGTAAACGTCTGCAACGTATTTCTCTTAGCCACGTTAGGATTTGACAAAAATAATGATAGAGTTCTCAAAAATATAAGAGTTTGTGTGAAACACTAGACGAAGAGTAAGGTGTTTTATATATTTTGTGATTTCTTTTTTATTAATAAATTAATTTTCTTAATATTTTAAATTTATTAATTTAATAGGTGATGCACTTAGTACCTATTAATTAATGTTTCTTTATAAATAGGATCCGATGCACTTAGTACCTATTAATTAATGTTTCTTTATAAATATGATCCTTTCTACTAAGTTAATTAGTCCTAATACCGACATATTCAAATATCTTTTTTTGTGATGATATAAGTGAAAATAATATTGTACTATTAAATCCAATAATTATCAACTAACTCAGGCAGAAAATCTTAAAAATCTTATGATTATCATTTTTTTTTGGCAAGCCATTATTAAAAAAACCGTGATATCTCAAAACTGTAATTTTGCAGATAGGACCTCTTGTCTTAGGAGGGCAGTTTGATAGATTTCAGTAGGTCATTAATTGGAGTTAAAATCAGTAGGTCTACTGAAAAATCAGTAGACCTGGTAACCCTGTTACATTATATGCATTAACCAGTTAAGTTCCTCCCATTTTTGTGACGTCAGACTTGGGCTGTCGAAAAACGTATTTTTAAACGTATTTTACGTCATTAATCTTACGTATTTAAAATCACCTACAAAAGACGTTTATACGACGTAATGTTCAAACACGTGTATATATTCAACCAAAAGCTGACGTTTCATCGACGTTATTGACATCACTTGGTTGCCTGGAAAACGACTTTTGCTTTTGCTGCAGCTATCAAAGCAACCAAAAACAAAAGACTGGAAATGAATACTGGAAAAATTTCAAATAAGGAATACCCATAGAATTGTTTCAATCATACCAAATACAAGTACGATTGGATGGGGTGAATACATTTATCTAGTCTACAACCTGTAAACAAAGAAAACAAGAAAAATAAAATACATAGCATAAACCATAGAATTCAGTTTTAGAGTAATTTTGATATTTGTAATTTTAACCATTATCTTAACATAACCATTTCTAAAAATTCTAAAAATTTTACTTTTTTATTTATTATTAAATTTATTGCCAAAGTTTTGTTTTCAGATTCTTTCCACCTCCACCGTTATCTCCTGAAAATACTCCCAGTCCAGACTGCTTTTCAAACAATACTTTTCCTTCGCCTACTGCTGCGGTACCACCTCCAGAACGGTTCATTCCTCCGCCACCTTTGTCTCCCTCACCAACTGAGGCGTTTGCATCAAAGAACGCTGTCGAGCGTTACGACAAAATCCAGAGATACCAGGGATATTCCTCCTCGCCAAATATTTCGACGGATAGGTTTCATAGTAACGATCACAGGTAAGAACTGAAATGTAACAGAAACGTAGATATATGTAGTCGGTTCGATAAACTCAGACACAACTGGCTAGTGATTTTAGTAAGTAACTTTGCCAATTTGGTAAAATTGGCAAAAAAATTTTACTAACTAGTTAATAATTACTAAATAGTTATAGTAGGGGAGGAAAGTATGCTAAATGTGCAGTCATTCGAGCGCTTTTGGGGTCTATTGGGTTGTGAAGAGTAGGTTCTAAAACCAAAAAAAGTTAAGTGAAGTTTTCCATTTTAGTTGGGACTTTCCATTTTTAATTTAATTTTCCATTTCCAACAATCGTTTTTTCCGGTTATAACACCATTTATCCATAATTCGAAAAAATGTTTCAAATAAAAGTTACTTATTTTTACGTAAGGAATCCGAATCTGCAATAACAAAATGGGGGCTCCTATTTAAAATTTTAAAGTAAGCCACCACCCCACCTCCGTGAGGGGTCGTGTTTGGTGCCATTTGATAGATTTTTCGAATATATTGAATAAGTGTATTTTTCAGTTTTTGGATCTGATGTTCATTTCGCGAAATATCGCGGGATTCGTATTTAAAATTTTAAATTTACCCCACACCCCTCTCCGTGGGGAGTCGTCTTTGTTATCATTCGATAGATTTTTGACAAATATTGAGCTCGTATTTTTTAGTTTTTAGATCTATCGTTCATTTCGCGAAATATTCGCTTTTTTCTTGTAAAACTTTAAAAACTTTGTGACTCGCCCATTTCCTTACTAGTACATTATTTCACGGTTTTTGCTGTAAATTTTAAAGAACCGCTTGGATTCACATGAAATTTGACATGCGCATATCTAACATGTCAAAGAAAAAATGTGATATTGTGCCGATATGTGCTTTTGCCCTGGGGGTGAATTTCACCCCTTTTTGGGGGTGAAAAAATATATGTCCAAATTAAGTCCGGAACTGGATAAACTGACTAATTCTAAGCAACTTTTGTTCTATAGAGTTTTTTCACTAAGTCAATACTCTTTGAGTTATTTGCGAGTGAATATGTTCATTTTTCAAAAAAATCCACGTTTTTAGACAGTTTTTCGCAAATAATTCAAAAAGTAAGTATTTCACCAAAAAACATTTTTAGCAAAAATATAGCCTGTAAAGTAGTAAAACAAATGGTGTACGTGTGAGGTCTCTACACCTAGTAGAACCAGAGTTATAGCTAATGAAAAATAGATTCATGTTCGCCAAATTGCAAATGAAATATTTCAACGTAAAATATCCAAAAAACTAAGCACTTTTTGGGGAAAACTCGTTAGAACTTTTTTAAAGTGTTTTAAAAAATATTTATTTTTGTTTTATAAAAAAAGTTTTTAGCATCAAATGTGAGCAAGTTGCGCTCAAAATAAAGTTGGTCAATTTTGTTTTGGCAAAAAAAATTCGGGAAAATCAACCCCTAATTATTAACTTAAATGAAATTAATCATTACCGCTTCACATGTTACTTTAGTTAAATTGTGTTTATATGATCTGTAAGTTTCATGTATTCAAAGGGCTTATTTTTGAAGAAAATTCGTTTTAAATAAAAATTTTAAAATTTTTAATTTTGAAAAAAATGGTTTTTTTTCAAATACCTTAAAAATTGTTAGACATACCAAAAAGCTCAAACCATAAATAAAGTCGGCTTTGCTTTTCTGAATATTTTGTATTTTTTGGTTTTTCTGTAAGACAAAAATTGGTTAAGATTTAGTGTTTCTAAATTTGCATCCGCTCGTGATTAGAGAATCGTTCAAACCCGTTTAACTACAGCCCTTTCAAAAATAAGGCTTGTGAAGCGATGAAACTTACAGATCATATAAACAATACATACACGAATAAGAAAACTTGTGAAGTGCTAACGATTAAGTTAATTTGAGAGGTGCTAATTAGGGGGTGATTTTCACGATTTTTTACCAATAAAAAGGGATTAACTTTATTTTGAGCGTAACTTGTTTGGTTTTGATTCTAGAAATCTTTTTTATAAAACAAAATAAAGCTTTTTTAAACACTTTAAGAAAGTTATAATGAGTTTTCCCCAAAAAGTGCTTCATTTTTTTGGTTATGTCACGCTAAAATATTCGATTTGGAATTTGACGAATATGAACCTATATTTCATTAGCTATAACTCTGGTTCTGCTAGGTATAGAGAGCTAATATATACACCGTTTTTTTCACTTTTTCATAGGCTGTATTTTTCTTAAAAATATTTTTTTCGACAAAAGACTTACTTTTTGAGTTATTTCCGAAAAATTGTCTAAAAACGTCGTTATTATGGTGAAAAATGAACATGTTCACGCGCAAATAACTCGACAAGTATTGACTTGGTGAAAAAACTCTATAGAACAAAAGTTGCTTAGAATTAGCCAGTTTATCGATTTCCGGACTTACTTTGGACATATATTTTTTCACCCCCGAGAGGGGGTGAAAGTCACCCCCGGGGCAAAAGCACACATCGGCACAATACTATTTTTTTTCTTTGACTTGTTAGCTATGTGTATGCCAAATGCCATGTCAATCCAAGCGGTTCTTTAAAATTTAGAGGTTTTGCAATATTTTACCGTTAAAGAACGTACTATACGTAAAAATCGTCAGAATTTTGAAATATACAATGTTTTGCATGTACTTAACTTACCTTATCTTAATCTGACGATTTTGAGTTTTTTTAAGGATAGATTTTTTTTCGGCCCTCCCTTAACGAACGCCCCTGTGTTTAGAGCCAATATTTGGTCGAGGTACATCTATCTATAGGGTACCAGGTTTCTCCCCATATGATAATCTGACGCGCTCGAGTTACTGCAAAAATCCCCGCTTGGGCTCCCCTACCATTAGTAATTTAGCCAATTTTGATAAAATTTGCCAAAAACAAAAAAATTAACGACTAAAATCACTAGTTGTGTCTTAGTTTAGCGAACCGACTATAACAATTTAATAAATCTTCTTCCGGTTCAGGGTCTTTGGCTGAGCCATCCAAGAATACTGTCGATGTTTAGCTACTGTTATACCTAATTTACTTTATAATAAATGCAAAGGAAAGAGTGAATTCTTTTAATAACAAAATCGCATCAATCAAATTGGCTATCAGCGAAACAATAGCAGCGAACAATAATTTGTATTACATTTATATGTTTAGACAGCGTTTAAAATGTTAATTGAAGTTAGGAAACTTTTTAGGTCTGACATATTGCACTGTGGACCTAAAATATCACTTAGTTTGTTGGGTATATTGTACAACATGCGCTTTGGCGTTAATACTGGTCATTTCTCTAATAAATGTTTAATTGTTAACTTTTCTTCACAGTTGTCAACAGGTTAATCGCGTATGACCCAGTCGGGGTTGAGTTAATATTACATGATCTCTTCGACTTGTTGGTAATGTTGGTCAGGGTTTTATTGATTTTTTACTATCGCGTAGTTTGGCCGATGACACTTTCCACTTTTCATCCCACATATACCGCACTTTACGTTTGACCGCCGCTTTCACGTCCGCACTCGAAAATGTTTCAGTACACTCCGCACTATCACTAGTTGCAGCTTCTTTTGCAGCGTTGTCTGCCTCTTCATTACCTTGAATTCCAATATGGGATGGTATACAGAAAAATATAATAATTTTTCCATTCAGTAGAGCGGTATGAACTTCTTGCTTTATTTTGATGACCAAATGATCAGTTGGGTAGACATATTGGAGTGCCTGTATGGAACTTGAAGAGTCAGTGAGTGATATATTTGGTATTATTGGATGCGTTGACAGCAAGGGTGGCCTGGTATAGACCGTATAGTTCAGCAGAGTAAATGGAGTACTCTGAAGGGTGTTTGTATTTATTTGTCGATGTTGGGGTTATGACTGCAACACCAGAACCTTCATATGATTTAGATGCATCTGCGCATATATGGAAAGAGTGAATTGCTAAAGGTACCTATTAGATTTTCTTACCATCTATCGCCTAACTAAATATTGTCTAACCAAATTTCCCAAAACTGAAAACATGTCTTGTAGAATCAACATGTAACTTTAATTTTTATCCAAGAGACAATTAAACAATTCCATAGTAACTATTCAGAACTTTATTAATTTAAGTTGGTTGTTAATAGTTTAAAAATTATACGTAACAGTTGTCATCTAATAATCTCACCAATAAAAAATAAGATGAAAGTTAGATAACAAAAGTAGAATACTTATTAAGACATCATCATCATCATCATCATCATCATCATCATCATCACCATCATCATCATAATTGGCTAGACAATCCAGCTAATTGTGGATCTGGGCCTGCTCGCAGAGAAGTTGCCAGTGCCTTCGATTCCTAGCAACTTCCCTCCATCTTATGCAGAGATATGTCAAGAATAGATCTGGCTAGGGATATGCTAAACAATGCATCGGGGTGTAACGTCGATATCAACTACGGTGGTCTAGCTATCTTTGTCTGTCGTGCGAGTGTGAGCGTATCTACCAAGAGGTGGGAGTAATGGAACGACAGTTACCTACACAGAGGCGGCAGCCATCATATGCTAGAGAGAGAAAGCTAAGCGCCAGTAGAGAGAGATAAATAGACCACCGACCCGAACTGCTCCGCGTTACGCTATTTTTCGAAGTTGGCCAAATCTATGTGTATAAGATCTTTGATCTTATGACGCTTAGAATTTTAAGGTTAAGGTCACCTTCCACATAATCAATCCATCTTCTACGAAGTCGTCCTCTACTTTTTCTGTCCTCTGGGTTTGAGAATGTCTAAGCTCATCTTAGTCTCTCAACCTTAATAAACTTCAGCATATGCTTCTTTTCATGAGCATTTTTCAGTGCGTCACAAATGATAAAAAGGTAAGTCCGTGATAATATACATTTTAGTGACATGACATTTTAGTTAAATCTGACAGTTGTCACATTTTATTTGCAATTTGGCATAAAAACAAATCAATCGTGTTTATTGCATTTATAAAATGGTATTTTCTTTGATTTGTATAGTCTTATAAATTGTACAGATTATATTCGTAGATAAATTATATAATTCGTAAATAATTTTTTTCGATTATAGCGCCATCTATTGACAACTAGAATAAATGTTATAAATGTCACCGATGAAATGTAATCACCGACGTGCGTTTTTTTCTGTCACATACAATTTAATGCGTTAGAATGAAATCGAAAAACTGTGACGCACTGAAAGATGCTCATGAGAAAAAGCATACCTGGATCTGTGGCTAAAGGCTGCTATAATTGAAAGATATCTTCGACGCCATAAATCAATTTTATTTGGTACACGACAATTAGACCGAAATCATTAGACCGAAAGCAGGAGACCCAACTCATTGGACCGAAAAGCACGTTACGGAAACCTCACTAGACCGAACAGCATTAGATCGAAATGGTACATAAATTAAAAAACTTGCAGTAAATTATGCTAAGATTTTGTATATCTCTTTTTTGTTTATTGCATTTTTTTGTAATATTTTATTTATAGACTGTGTAAATTGTTACCCTCTACAATATGATATGAAATAATTTTTATCCGTTAAACAAATTAGTGAAGGTAAAAATAAATTAAGGGTATAGTGACGTTATAGTTATTAAGGTTAATTATTCGGTCAACGTATATCCCTCTGGCCAAAGGCCCTCGGTATATACACCATTGACCTCAAGCGTTATTATCCTTATAATACCCGTGGTGCCTTCAACGTTTAATATCCGACTAAATTATTCTTTATATGCAAAAAATTTTAATGAATTTTGAATTAATTAGTTTTTAAATAAGTACATTTTCTAGCAATAGTCGTAACGTAATTGTGGTAACCATAGTTTTATTTAGGTTGATATTTGTCAATTTTACAGTATTTAACTAGTTATTTAAATTTAATGTCCTAGGGCGTTATTTTTCGTTATACATATCATACTTAACTGATTTCGAGATCATGTCATTATTTGTCAAATAATATACCAGTCGGGCATTAACATCATTTTAACTGTTTCTAATAACCATCTAAATAACATTTAGTTGTAATTACATTTGTCTTATCTCTTTTAATGCGATAAGTAAAAGTAAAAAGAAAACAATTAACAAAAAACAAAGCAAAAAATAACAACCTCTAAACTCGCCAGTACTTTGTGCTGCCACTCCTAGGCCTGGATAAAAGGTAAAGGGAGGTTGATGTTACCCTTGCTCAGATTACAATCCTGAGCACCCTGTATTATGTACCTAATGCTTTTCAGTCTCCTACTGTTCGGTCTAGTGAGGTTTCGGTAAAGTGCTTTTCGGCCTAATGAGTTCGGTCTACTGCTTTCGGTCTAATGATTTAAGTCTCTTTACAGTAAACCATTTTATTTACCCCCAACATCTTTTGAAGTATGTTTCTCTCAAAGATACCAAGTCGTCTTTCGTCGGTTTTGGATAAAGTCCATGTTTCAGCCCCATATATCAAAACTGGTCTTATTAAAATGTTGTATATATTAAGCTTTTGTTTAAACAAAAAAAAAGAAAACAAAAACAATCACTAATACTAAGGAAAAATGTACAATAACTATTCAAAATGAAGAAATCCAACAAGTGCAAGAGTATTATATCAGGGTCAAGTATTTAGGCCTAGCAAGGAGAACCAAACATTGGAGGTGATCAGGAGAATCAGATTGGCATGGGGAGCGTTTGGAAAGCTCAGGTTCATTCTCAAAAATAAGAGATACCCGCAATACCTAAAAACAAAAGTATACAACCAATACGTACTGCCTGTACTGACATCTGGGGCGCAAACATGGACACTGACAAGAAATAACATGGATAAGGTATTAAAAACACAAAGGGTCATGGAAAAAAAAATGCTACAAGTAAATCTGAAGGATAAAAAAAACGAATGGATAAGAAAAATCACCAAGGTCAAAGATGTAAATGAAAAAATAGCAGAACTGAAATGGAAATCCGCTGGGCACAATGCAAGGCAAAAGGAGGGCAGATGGAATAACTAAAATACTACACTGGATACCCTGGGAATACCGAAGAGGAAGAGGAAGACCTTAAATGAGATGGATAGAGGACATCAAAAAACACGGTGGTTCCATATGGATAAGTATAGCCCAGGACAGAGAATCGTGGAGAGAAAAAGGGGAGGGTTCAGAAGAAAAGGGTTCAAGAATGAAAGAACTAGGCTATAGATAGATGGATAGACGTTACGCCTTACTGCACGTTTTAGGTTTTTATTTTACAGATGTTTTTGAAGACCATGGACAGAGCTGGGCCGGGTACTGATAAATTTGTACTCGGGTACTTTTCATATTTGAGGAACGAGTACAGAGTACCGAGTACATTGCTCAAAAAAAGTACTCAGATTATAATACTCAAAGTACAATTACCCGAATTTCTGGGGTACTTATTTCGAGCACATTTGAATATACAACCCGAAAAAAGGTAAGAAGGTTGGTAACAATTATCTCTGCATCTCTAAACATATTGATTTATGAGTTACGAAAACATAAAATAACGTACAACTGCAACTTAAATAAAAAAAATAAGAATTTTAAAAATTGATCATTGATTAATACAGTAAAACCTGTCATTAACGGCCACTAACAATGAAGGAACTATTGGCCCATATAGAAAGGTGGCCGGTATTTCCAGTTTTTGTAGTCCACAAATACATAAAAGATAATTGGAACTTTATTTATTTTGTTAATAAAAGCAAATATAATTCTATACATAAACGGAAACGTCGGAAACTACTAAAACTTCTTTAATATCCTAATATAAAACAAAACTATACTACGGAAAAAACATATTGATGTTAAGCTTTTTTAAAGAATTTTTCAACCCACTTTTATTTTTTTATATTTTTTGATAATTTGAGTTTTTACACCATATTTTTCGGCCAACTTTTGTGAATTGTAATCATACTTATAAATAGTGACAAACGTTTCTCTTTTACAACACTTTTATGATATTTTATTATAGGATTTTAAGAACATATTGTGATCACCGACCCGATGAAGGTTAATCTCCTGTTTAGGTAGATACAATAGGTCCTAATAAATAGTACTGAGAATTTTCATCAACAAATAGACAAAATTATTTTGGCTAACATTCACATTAAATTTCTCTAAAATGGGCTTTAAAAATATATGTGATTATTTGGCCGTATTATAAAGGTGGCCGTAAATAGCAGGTCATAAATAAGCAAATATATCTAAATAAAATTGGTTTGCGGAATTTTGAAACAGGCCGTAAGTACAGGTGGCCGGTAACACAGGTTTTACCGTAATCAGTATAACACCACTCACACTCACTGATTAATTTTATTGGCTTTTAAGATAACTAATTTTTCAAAGTTTCATCAGTTCTTCAGAGCATTTCTTGAAAGGCTATTAATTATTATGGCATAATGGCTGTATGACACTATGCATTTTCTTGTATCATTTCTAATATCGTTTCTGATATGTCAAAAAAATGCATAGTGTCATACACAGATACAAGAAACGATATCAGAAACGATACAAGAATTTGTGTCAGGCACAGATTATTGTACAAGAACTGCGCCAATTTCTGCGCAAAGAGCAAAAACGTAAAACCTGCTGGTAGAACATCTAAAATGTCATAATTACTTACTCATAATGGCGGCTGAAATGAAAATGGGATAATGTATTGATGTATTAATGTATTGATTTATTTGTGTTTTTGTAGGTATTATTTATAAATCTTTTATTGATACTTAATATACCGTTTGGTATGGACTACTGTTCTACTAATAACCATATATTTAGCTCCTAGTAAAGTTCAAACTATAAATTTAGGTTTCATGGTGCATTATTTTTTAATAGACGAAAATACAATAGATCCTAATTTGGATCAAACTGAAGATAATTCTAATGCAAATATTTTAGCACAAATATCAAAACAAAATAAAAACACAAATAATCAACCTCAGTCAACGTAAAATTCTGGTTAACATTAAAATGTTAATTATATAAAAGTTTATAAATTTTATAAAATATTTAAAATCAGCTGTGTCTGTAGATGCAGTACTACCATAACGTGACACAGGGTGACAAACAAAATTTCGACCAATCACGTGCCGAATTTCATACAATTTTCGATACAAGAACTTGCATAGTGTCATACAGGGCACAAATGTACGTACAAGAAATGATACAAGAAAATGTATACAAGAAACGATATCAGAAACGATATTAGAAATGATACAAGAAAATGCATAGTGTCATACAACCTTAAGAGAATAAGCGTTTGCTTGACTTTGCGAATGGACTGATACTGAAAACGGCGTTTTTGCGTGTTGCTATTAATTTGCTCTCCCACATGCAGCGACAAGTTTAGTCTTGCAAAAAGTACTCGAAAAATGTACCCGTATAATAAACGCGGGTACCGAGTAATTTACCCATATGCTACGGGTACGAGTACCGAGTACTTTATTGAAAATGTACTCGGGTACCAGGTACTGAGTACCCAAAATGTACTCAGAGTACAAAATTCGGGTACTTGTACCCGGGTATTGCCCAGCTCTGACCATGGAGTCTTTTTACTTCTTCGCTTGTCGTGTTTGTTGTATTTACTACCGATCCAAGATATGTGAATTCTTGGAATTGCTCAAAGGTATAGTTAATAATTTGAATTATCTGTTTTTTTTTTCGTTTTTTCTACTTCTTTTATGGCCTTTGGTAACTGCGCCCATTTAGCCAGCAGCACTTCTTAAAATCAACGCTTGACCATACGCCAACACCATTACGAATCCAATCGAACAATCAAGGGTAGGGAAGGGAAAAAAACTTTTCGCACCCAGGTCGTTCAGGGCGACTAACCACAGACTAAGTAGGGATATGGGGTATTATTAATTTACACGACTAATTTTATAATCTAAAGTTTCAATTTACACGACTTAACATAATCTAGAAGAATCATAAAGATTGACGGGTTGTTCAAAGCTAGTAAGTTCATCAGATTATATGGGGGATAAACGTTTTCTTGCAATAGCTGCATATTCAATAGATTACATTGATTTTATATAGATGTGCGGGATATCAGGCGTGGCCAAATTTAAGTCGAGAGATAGTACTAATTTATCGTGTCTTGAAAAATCTAAATTTTTATGCTAATAATCTGTCGGAATTTTCGGATGTAAAAGTATACACCTTGTCGGACAATTTATACAGTATTGATTCCATTGAAGTTTCTTGTTATCATGTTGTCTGGTTTTACTTATGGTTATACATTCTTGAAGTACAATATCATTCAATGTCTCCTCGCCACTGAAAATGCTATCTTTTGCCAACTGATCTACTTTTTCATTATTTTCAAGACCAATATGAGCTTTTATCCATGTGAATACTATATTACACTGCATCGTTGTCAGATTAGAAAATAATACTATAGTGTTTTTAATTCATTTATGTAGGGATTTACGTTAACAGACTTTTCGTCTAGTTGACTAGAGAAACTTTTACACAGCCCACACCATCACTTTGTTTTGAAGCATCGGTATATATTTGTAGGTGATTAGGGTATTTTGCGGTATAATCATTAAGGGTAGTTTCGCTAAGTTTGTGAAGTTCAGAATATAAGGGAATTAGAATTATTGATGTTTCTAAAGCCTGAAAGAAATCAGATTGAGGTGGCTTTTTAATTTAATAATTTTGCTAATATTGCAAGTATTACGAAATGCTGAAAATAAGGTGGGAGAGGTTTTTCTTAGACCAATATTTTATTGTTAAATCGAAGTAGTTTGGTGCAGAAATTTTCTTACTTAATATTGGATCTTTTATATAGGATTTTAGAATAAACTTTCATATAAAAATTGTCATCTCAGTTCTAAGGGAGGTTCTAGAGCTTCCACACGCAAAGGTTCACAGGGAGTAGAGCACATTGCTCATAAACATAGTCTTAAAGCAGTATTTTGAATTAGCTGTTGATTAACATTTTGAGGGTTTTTAGCAACCAACAAATTTGGTCTTTTTCTGGTTTAAAACAAGTCCTAGTTTACTTAACATCTCTCATACTTCTGCCCACTATAACGATATCATCACCGAATTCGAAGATTTTTGTCGATCATTAAAGATGGTCCCGTTCAATCTAATCTTATTTATGCTTGACTTAATAATATGTTAGCAAATACATTAAGAAATATTAAACCTATCTTATAGTATATGATTAAATATGTTATTTACTAAATTTTTTATTGCAAAAATGAGTTAAATATAATTAATATAATCATTTTCTTTTTTACAGATATAAGGAAAGGTATAACCAGAATTATACCGACAGGTATCAGCAAAACAGCCAGCAAAATTTTAGTAATGATAAGTATGTAAATACAGATGGGAGGTTCAACGCGGAGCGTTACATCCCTCCGAATGCCCACATGCCGGTTGAGAGGTACGTTCCGCAACCTCAAGAACCGTACTTCTCAACCTACCAATCGTATGGTTACAAACAATTTAACACTAGCGATCCATACATGCGCCGAGATTTAGCGTTCCATTACCGATTACCACTACCATACGGTAACAATTATCAAAGGATCCGATTCACGGGAACACCTGGTAGGTTTAAGTGTTGTCCATACCAGGAGGGATATCAGATGTGTAAATCCAGTCCTGGTTCCAGTTCAAGCAGCTCGGTAACAAGTCAAGGAAATCAGAAGGAAGTACCATGTGTCAATAGCAGTCTTCAGGAAATCCAGTGCCAAAATTATCACGGAAAGGAATATTTTCAGCAAGAGAAAGGTATACAGTGCGGGAATGCGCAGTGCGAGGCGCGTGCAAAAGGGGCGAAGGGACAATGTCGGCATAGTATATGCGTCAGTCCTTCGGTTGAGTACGTCGGGGCTTCCGGGGGTAGACACGTGTGCGCCACCCCTCCTCCTAGAGGTGGTATTACTTCAGAGACTACCGTGTGTAATGAGAATTGTTATCCCAGGAGATCGCAAAGTACACTGACTGTCACTGTGTGGTAAGTACTCGTATATTATATTCTTAATAATATTAGAAAATAATCAATATATTTTATGATATCTGTAATAAAAACATTGACTACTATAAAAAACTCATACAGAAGTAAAAACTTCAAATTGTATTCTGGTATAAAATCGTTTATTAAAAACTATCTAAAAAGTCATCCAAATGGATTGCAAAACGTTTTCGTTCTAATTCAGAACATCTTCAGTGCCTAGAATGAAGTATTTCCACGTTAGATTAAAGCAAAAAAGTTAAAATTGTGACTGTTAGAAAGAAAAAAACATGTGGGAATACTTATATTCTGCAGAGTAGTTTGAAACTAGCACAATATTTAAAGTGGTAACCCCATAATATATGGTTTACATATTATACATTAATGGAATATGTTGACTACAAGTCGATGTTGTTAGATATAATAGAATACATGCCTAAAGGGCAACATGCTTCCCTGCTCGATAATGCTAGGTACTTGCCAGTTCAATGGGCACAGACCAACTGAGAAAATAGGAAATGGGGTTTCCTATTTTCTCAGTTTCCCATTTCCTATTTTCTCAGTTGGTCTGTGCCCATTGAACTGGCAAGTACCTAGCATTTTCGAGCAGGGAAGCATGTTCCCTTTAGGCATGTATTCTATTATATCTAACAACATCGACTTGTAGTCAACATATTCCATTAATGTATAATATGTAAACCATATATTATGGGGTTACCACTTTAAATAGTGTGCTAGTTTCAAACTACTCTGCAGAATGTAAGTATTACCATATGTTTTTTGTTTCTAACAGTCACAATTTTAACTTTTTTGCTTTAATCTAACGTGGAAATACTTCATTCTAGGCACTGAAGATGTTCTGAATTAGAATGAAAACGTTTTGCAATCCATTTTGATGACTTTTTAGATAGTTTTTAATAAACGATTTTATACCAGAATAGAATTTGAAGTTTTTACTTCTGTATGAGTATTTTAAACTATGGTATACAGCCAACTATTGGGATTTTCCCATTGATTTTATTGACTACTATATTTAATCAGTTTCTTGACGTATTCGTCTACTAGAGCGTTCTGATAAGTACGTACTTAGCCTACAAAAGAAAACATATAATATTTTAAGAAAATAATATTTTGAGAAAAGTGGTAAATTTATTTCTAAACATAGTCTTCTTTTAGCTCAATGCACTTGAACCAGCGATGCTCCAATTTCATTAACCCTTTCAGCTACGGTGACGCTTACGCGCGTCCAAATATGAATATAGATTAGTGCCATGGACGCGTAATCGCGTCCACGGCATTATTCAAAGGCTGGAAATATTAAAGCAGAACTGAAAGGGTTAACCCGTCTGAAAAATACGTTTTCTCGAGGTCTGCAAAGTATGCTTCCGTGGCGATGATGGACTCCTCATTCGACTTAAACTTCTGCCCGGCGAGTGACTTTTCAAGTTTGGAAACAAAAGGAAGTCGTACAGGGCCAAATCTGTAGAACACGGTAGATGGAACAGTAAGTAGTACGTAGCCCAGTTCGACCAATTTGGCCATGGCGACGGCGGAGGTGTAAGCCTTTTCATGGTGGAAAAGCACTTTTTCTTCGCCAACTGGGGCTGTTTTTACTGCAATTCAGTCTCGAGTCGGCCCAATAATTTGACATAGCAGAGCCGAGTGACATTTTTGTCCTTTTCGAAAGGAAGTCGATATAAATCACGCCTTGTGAATCCCAGAAAACGGTGGCCATCACCTCTCCGGCCGATAGAACAGTGTTCGCCTTCTTTGGAGCACGTTCGCAGGTCGACGCCCAAACGCAGGACGTCCACTGTTTCGACTGTTCCTTGATCTCTCATGTGTACCAGTGGATCCATGTTTCGTCGATAGTTATGAAAAAACGTAGAAATTCCTTCGGTTTAAACAGCCTCAAATACTGCTTTGAAGTGGTCTCATGGCTGCGCTTGCTGTTTCAATCCAAATGTAGCTGCGCGATTTCAATTCCAAAAACAAGAATAGAATCGCCGACCGATTTTTCTCTTTTTTTACTTTTCTGTAATCCGCAGACACATTCAGTCAAAACAAAACGACGTGTCCGATTCGGCTGAGATTTTGACATAGGCCTTGTACTACACGATAACACAGCATAATAAATCTAACAGCCGGGACACTCTCGAAGGCGGGAGAAGTTAAACGCATTATTACTGCACAGATGGTCGACCATATTGTCTGGCATTAACACGAACATATCACTAGTCCTGTCACTTGATGTTTGGTTGAAAAGCATAATTACATTGAACCTTTGAGTTTTATTTTAATGTTTTTGTCTTATTATTTTGTCTTTTGTCTTATTAATCTTATTATCTTAAGATATTCAGCCCTATTCTGTAACTTTTAACAAATCGAATAGAAATGACCAAGTCGAATCCTAATTACACAAAATCGGAATGTTTGGTATCTATCGCGTCATTTTCGTGTTTGGATTGGTATTCTGTAACTCACATCGTAAGCAAGTTAAATCGAAATCGACAATTTCTATTTCATGCGGTCAAGCGCGCGGGGGTGGCAACCCCGCATTGTCAAGCGAAATTAGTGTTCTGTGACCCGTTTGTTACTGCTTCTAAATTTGAAATACGACACCGTTGCCATATCTTCAATTTTTCATATTATCACATTACATACAGTTGTTTTTAAAAATTGTTTTGAAATAACAAAAAAGAAAAGTTTTGAAAAGTAAACAATAAAATGTTAGTGTAAATATTGGACAGAAAAACCTCAAAAGATGATAAATGGTTTTAAATCAAAGTTAATTAAAATTGTTATTAAAAAAGAAGATAAATTGATAAATAAAAAAGATAAATGAAGCAAGATGTATAATGTAAGATATTACTAATATATACAATCTTAAGATTTGATTCCAGCTAAAATATCTGATAAATAACTTTTCCCAAAAACGGCGTCTTTTCTATAATTATTTTCTTTTCTATAAGCGTTAATTAATACAAATACAAGCAAACTGGTATAATATATTTATCAATCAACGCTATAAGTCTATCTTTACATTTTAAAAGTTCTTGTACAATATATTCTTGTAAATTATGCCATTGATTGAAATTGTACAAGAAATACCCAAAAAAATATATACCACAGTGGCAACACTGTGATTGGCAAACGTTCAGCATTCAGAATCTGAATTTCCATTTCGGATGCCAAATCAATTTTAAGGTTAGGTTAGGTTTGATGCATACTCGTACATGTCTAAATTAAATATACAATTCCCTAAGTAAATACCACCACAGACTAAAAATTAAGCAGATACAAAAGGTAAAAATACTATAAATAATGATAAATAATTAGTAATACATTATTTTTAGTAGATATAAAATATAAACCTCAAAACAAAATACAATGCGCTTGCGTCAAACACAATTCCGATTATCTAAATCTAATTTTGACAGGGTAAATGGTGTCGAAGTCATTTCTATTCACTATTCCGATTGTAGAGATTCCGAGGGAGATATGGAATATCGATTTTGACTATTTTTATTCGACTTCATTCGACTTGGCCACTTCTATTCGATTTTCCTGACTTCTAATCATCGAAATGAGTTACAGAATAGGCATGAATTTGTATTAAGATAATAATTAAGATAATTATTTTTTCTACGAGCGTGAAAAAATGTCTACTTTCGCGCACGTGTTTTAGTTTAGAAAGTTTCACTTTTCCGCACGCGTTTTACTTTTCCGCACGCGTGTATATATTTTAATGTGGCCTTAAAATAATTATAATAACTAGTATTTAGATATTATTTACTATTTTATTTCAAATGTATCTTATTGTGTTCCTGTTTTTATGAAATTAACGCGACAATTCGATGAAATAAAATTATTTTGACATAATATTCGAAAGTCAAATCGGTAGACAATAACAGTCGTTTTGAATCATCGTCATGGAAACCAAGATCGTCGTCATGCTAACTAATTATATTGAAAGTTTGGTTTTGACAACCTTGTCAAAGATTTAATTTGTGTATGTATTTTCATATTAATTAAATTAATTGATTAAGATTTGGTCATTTTTTAAAGACTCGTATAAAAAATATTGTTCCTAACGCTTGCAGAAAGTCTCTTTTCCGCACTCGACTGCTTGCCGAACTCCCGCTTGGCGTCGTTCGGCAAATTGCAGTCGCGTGCGGAAAAGTATGACTTTCTGCACTTGTTAGGAAAATAACTATTGTACTTTCTGTACTTGTATATTGCACGTTTTTTAGGTTCTATTTTGTTTAATAACATTGAATCTTCGAGTTTTATTTTGATTTTTTTGTTTTATTATTTTGTTTTCAGTAAGAAAAATTATTCTGTGTACTGGTATATTGCACAGTTTTTAGATTCTATTAGGATACTATTTTCAAGTACCCACAATGGATACAAGTGTAAGAAGAAATGGTGGACACAAATGTGCCGTCTTAAGATGCAAAAACACACGTTCTAAAAATGCAGTAAAAGTTTAAAATAATAAAGCCGTTCCTGTGTTTCACGCTGGAGCCAATACGGATCTGAGAGTTAATGCCTCGCAATATGGCGGCTCTGTACTTTTCAACTTCAAAGGCGACATCGGAGAGTGTCCTTGCTGTTAGATTTATTATGCTGTGACGATAGTAACTTCTCTTGCGATAGTGACGCCATCGGGCGGAGAGGCTAGGTTCTTATCAGACCGGCACGTATTAATTACTCTCTCCAAATTACATGTACCTAGCTAACAGCTCTGAAATCTAGTCCACTTACTTTCTTCATTTGGTAGTTCACAACATTTACTTTTTACTTTCCACGCTTTCATTATTAGCATAGGCTGTAGTTTCGTTAGCTATGTAGAATCGGTGATTGAAATCAACGGTAGAATCAAGGTTGTCTTCTAAGAATCCTGAGTCTTCATCCAAACTACTCAATCTCTTTCCAACGCACAACTAGAGTTGCACAAGTTTGACTTGAATGTTTGAACTTGACTTGAGTTTGACTTAATTTCAAGTCAAACTCAAGTCAATCCTTCTGACAAATATTTCAAGTCAAGTCAAACTGGTCAATCGTACAGGTTTGAAAATTCAAACTGTTTGTCAAACTAGTTTGAAAGAGTTTGAAAAATAATTTATTTAGTAGATATACTTTTTTGTCGAGATTGACATGTTAGTTGCCAATTAAGATAAGAAAATTAATAATACAATGAGTGCCACATAAAAGTAACTTAATACAGGAAGCGATTATAATCAAAATAGGGTCGTAAATTTAAATTTCTTGAAAATGATTCCTGAATGCTTAGAACTGCTTGCTGGCAAGTTTCGTTTTATCCATATACTTTTTTATATTTGAGTGTTATTTATAAGATTAAAACAAAGAATTCGTTGGATAGTTTTTTTATCATACAAAGTGTAATTTAATCTATTTTGGGAGCGTTCAAGTATTACGTAACGCAAGTTGGAAGGGGGGTCATGTAAAACGTTACGGCGCGTTACACGGGGAGGGGGTAGGATGGTTCGAACAGCGCATTACGTAACATTGTTTTTTTAACTTAAATAAAAAAACTACCGAATCACACTCTTCCACCTTTTCAACTTTCGTTTATATTTTACATAGAACCCCTGGATTGTATTATATTGCCCCCTCACGCTCCGCTCATGTTACAATAGGACAAAATAGTATTCAAGTGAAAAAATCTTGTAAAAATTTTTATTTGGCAGATCAAGCACAGTAACATGTGTCTCAATGGACAGTTCAAAATAAAATGATTTGGAATTTTCATGACTTTCTTTTATTAAAAAAGGCATTTATTTATCTTAGGGCCAGTTCGAAAAAACATCTGGTACCAAGCTGCTAGTTCACTCGAAAATACAATACAAAAGTATTGCTGTATTCTGTATATTCGTTGGTATTTTTTTAAAATTCAAAACTAACCATTGGGTTATTAGACCTGGATCCTGCGTACCAAAAAAAAGTTGATTAATAGGAAGCTGAAAATTTGTTAGTAGCTTAACGGTGTCTATTTTAGTCGGACAAACTTAGATGTACGGGAACACTGGAGCGGTGGAAGTTTTAATTATGGAACAGTTTAAAAATTTGGAACGTCAGATTACGAAAACGTCCCATGTATTTTGTCGGACATAACATCCAATTGATTTGTTACCCTTTCATTAAACTCTCATGCAAAAATCAGACTGCTATTACTAACCAACATGATTCCTGTCATTTGACATGTTCTTCATGTTCCACTCATTAAAATGCCCTGAAAGTTATCCTCCAACACCAAATTGTTCTATATGGTCCACATAATGTTAAGAAAAAAGTCACACCATTTTGAGCGTCGGGTTTGGTGGGGGGGAGAGGGGGAAGAAATCGGTAAATTCGGAGTTTTTTACGTTTTTCGTCAATATTTCTAAAACTATGCGGTTTCTAAAGGGTTCTACATAAAATTTAAAACAAAAAAGGTCCTATACATATTTGTTATAAAATCAACGGTTCCAGAGTTACGGAGGGTGAAAAGTGGAAGTTTTCGATACTTTTTATATTTTTTGGGCAATTTATAATATTATTACTGATGAAAGAAATTTTCTTTAACAGGATTGTGTTTTGTAAATAAAATTTGCTATTTCAGTGGCATGTTAGTGATAAGCCCGTGAAGAAACGTCAACCTCACTACCCAAAATCATCAATTGCCCAAAAAATATAAAAAATATCGAAAACCTCCACTTTTCACTCTCCGTAACTCTATAAGCGTTGATTTTATAACAATTATATATAGGACCTTTTTTGTTTTAAATTTTATGTAGAATAATTTTGTATAGAATATTGTTTACGCTAAAGTATATTTTTAGAAATATTGACGAAAAACGTAAAATACTACTAATTTACCTATTTCTCCCCAATCTCCCCTCCAAATCGGACGCTCAAAATGGTGTAACTTTTTACTGAACAATATGTGGACCATATAGAACAATTTAATGTTGGAGGAAGACTCTTACTTTGGATGTTTGGGTTAGGCCTTTTTTTGACCAGTTATACTATACTACCTCCGCAACTTTGGAACCGTTCATTTTAGAAGGATTATGTATAGGTCCTTTTTATTTCAAATTTAATGTAGAACATTTTTGTATAAAAGGTTGTTCATGCTAAACCGCATAGTTTTAAAAATATTGACGAAAAACGTAAAAAACTACGAATTTACCGATTTCTCCCCCCTCTCCCCTTTAAACCCGACGCTCAAAATGGTGTGATTTTTTTCTGAACATTATGTGGACCATATAGAACAATTTGGTGTTGGATGATAACTTTCACTTTGGATGTCTGGTTTATGCCATTATTTGGATCAATTGTATCATACTATAAGACGCTATAAGCTTTCTTAATAATTATTATCCTAACTGGCGCGTTTATTGGGTTTTATTTGTCTGTCTGAGGTTTAAATATCATATCAGCCAATACATTTCTATGTTTATTGAAATTTGTCAAAAAAGATTTTTTGGACCTTGTTGGGAAAGGGGATTTCCCCTACCCCTCCCCCACCCATTACTCTGCCCCCCGTTGATCCGCCACTGAACAAATAAACACGTTGCGTAATATTCAAACTTTTCAAACTGTTTGAAGATGTTTGAATTCAAGTCAAACCTAAAGATATCGAAATCAAGTCAAGTCAAACTTTTTTATACAAAAAGTTTGATTTTCAAGTCAAGTCAAGTTTGTTGAGTAAAATCAAACTAGTTTGACTTGATGCATCTCTACGCACAACAATCAGCTCGGATTGGTCTTTGACCAAAACCAGACGAGATAAGACTTTAACCTTCCGAATGACCAATCTTTTTTTTGTTACACGGATGACCAAGGGGGGGAAAATGACCCCAGGTCAAAAATGTCAAAAATGACAATTAACAAAAAAATGAAGTTTTTTTTTTATTTTTTTTTTAATTTTTTTTATGGCATGGATTTTATGTCATTCAGCCAGTCACAACATGAGTATTAGTGTCATGTGTAGTGTGTATGTTGAGTAAGTTGTTACTTTGCAAAGTCGACGTCATTAGCATAAAACTACTTGGAATTCCACATAATAGACGGTATTTTACTAAACCTCAACTTCAGAATATATTTTTTTATTCGTAAAATATAGGGAATTTTTTTTATTTCAAAATATGAGGATATCTAGAATGATATTAAAGTCAAATAAAAAAATAATGAGTTAAAAATTGAAAATACTTTTGAATTTATTAAAGAAAAACATACGCTGGGGTCACAATTTCCCCCGCTTGGTCATCCGAAGGTTAATGAAGTTCTATTAGATACATTGCGTTAGACCTTTTTCTAAATTCTTTTCGCTCCTTTGGTTTGTTATGGGTTTAAAACAATGTTTTTATTCCTTTAAGCTCAGTTTGTTTATTCAAATTCTGGTTATTCAACATATTCTGAGCGCGCTTCAGTCAGTGATCGTAATTTTGTAAACAATAAAATTTGTCAGTAATTCCAGATAAGATACCGTATTTATCTGGTATTTATACCGCTTCTATAAATAATTCTCGAATTAATGTTACTGTAATTTAAAATACATTTAGTGATTGGTTCTATCTAAAATGCATTAGCAGCAAATCTAACCAATATTATGGTCTATTTTGTTGCAAATATGGGTTCGTATAATATAATAATAATTTCGTGATGTGTATGAGGGTTATTGTATCATAACATTGTGATATTATTAACTAAATATATGTCGCATTAATTGCAAAATTACTAGCTAAATTCCGCTATGTCGTATTAATTAGTCTACATCTGATATACTGTATATGGGTCGTCGTATTAGAATATTCTAGATTTCGATTGGAGTTTAATAATTTATAAAATATCATATAAACAGCGAATAAAGTTAAGATAGGCGATAGTTTAGAAACTTTGATGTCACAGAAGGAGTACGGCAATGTGATCCATTATCATCTGTAATGTTTAGCATAATATTGGAAAAGGTTTTACAGGAAGCAAATATTAATAGGACAGGTCTTATATATAATAGGTCTATAATAAGCAGCACCAGTAAAGACCAGTGAAGAAGGACAATAAGAATTATGTCAGGTAACCGTGCCGTCTATTCTCTCAACAGGCTGTTGAGAAGCAAATTATATCCCGAGGAGCAAAGTTAAGAACCTACAAAACCATAATAAGACCAATCGTAACTTATGCATCTGAGACATGGACCACATCAAAAAAAAAAACAGCAAGAAATGCTGTTAGTTTGGAATCGAAAAGGCCTGCGCAAAATCTTTGGTGGGAAGAACGTAAATGGACAATGGGTGCGAAGAACAAACAAGGAGCTATCAGAGCTTTATCAAGAACCTAATATACTAGCAGTAACAAGAGCTTAAAGAATTAGATGGCTGGGTCACGTCCAGAGAATTAGTTCAGCGAGAGTCCCAAAAATGATAATATCTTGTGCGTTGGCAGGAAGAAGGAGAAGGGAAGACTTAAGTCAAGATGGAGCAATGAGGTCAAAGAAGACATGACAAGACTTAACATAACCAATTGGAAAAGGAAAGCTAACGATAAGCAAGAATGGAAGAGAATAGTACATTAAGCCATAAGCCCGCTAGGACTGTAGTGCTCATAATATATTTTATATATACAGGGTGTTTTGTTTAGATTTTTTTAAATATGATATAGTACGAGATCCCACTGCACAAATAATTAGTTCATAAGTTAGTTAGTTAAAATCACATTTTTATATTTTAAGAATAGGAATAGACATTGATAACAGATTGCTAGTCAAAAAGTGACCGCAAATACACACAGCGGAAAAATTAAAGGAACACCTTAAAAATGGTACATGTTAGATGTCTCCAAGTTCCTAAACCTGTTGTCCGATTTGAGTGATTTTTTTAGTATGTTATAGCCTTATTATTTAAGAAAATCGATGTAATTATATTGTTGCTAGACATGTAAATGTCATTTTATACCGGGTGTAACAATCATAGGAGTTATATTTGCGGACGAACGGACAGACAGTCATGAAACCGGAAGTATACATTTGTTCTCGTCTTGCTAAAGCGCGGCGAATAATATATCGCTTGTACTATTCCGGTGACTTTAAAACAGTACTTCCGGTTGAATTTCTAAAACCGGAAGTCCTTGGTCAAATTTCTTACCTTTAGTACCATCCTTGGATCATAAGCTTTCATTCAACACCTCATTTGTCATTCTACCTGGTATAATGACGGAGGAGTTTTGTTTACGGACGGATGGACAGACGGACGTAAATAATTCAACGTTTTTACATTTTTTCAAAATTGGGTAAGAACAATAAAATTAGTTCACGTGGGTTAAAACCTAGGAATTGCGAAGTCCAATCCCTTATTAATTTTTGAAGAAAAAAATATTTGGTTCATAGCGTAGATGAATGTTTTTTTTTATATGAACTTAAAGCTAATTTTTTTCTAATACGATGATATAAGGTTGTCTGTGAAAAAATGGCCGCAAATTATCGTTGCGTGCTGTTAACGCGATGTATCAAAGATAAAATGGAAGAAAGCTAGCGCACAACGCCACTGGTTTGACAAGATGACTGCTTTAACAACTCGCATTTGCCATCAAACATTGTCAACCTGATTCTTGAGGTATCCTCTAACCACTCACCAATTTTCATGAAAATCGATGGAAGTTCAACGAAATTGGAGGTAATAGCTCATATCCACATTCAGTGACTGCACTTAAATAAAAGTTAACCTGCGCGTTTTTTAAATTTTCTTAAATAAAACTTTTATTTATAACAAAAAATTTATTGCAAAAGTAATTTGTACATTAATATTTTTTTTTATTTACATTTACGTGCTCGGCAACTATGGCCACTAGCATGGGGCAATTACAAACAAGATTACAAGAGGTACATATAATAGGATTAATAAGTTATGTCATATAAAAAAAATATTTGTAGAATTTATGACACAGTGATATTTTTTTGAAGAACTGAAGAACTTTGTCTAACTGATTGGTATAACTTGGAATGTCACATAGGGCTTTTCATCGATTGTCATTTGTTTTTGAGCTTCTGTCATACGTTGTATAATCTGTGTATGGTTCTT
The DNA here is from genome assembly GCF_917563875.1 of Diabrotica virgifera virgifera. Lineage (NCBI taxonomy): Eukaryota > Metazoa > Arthropoda > Insecta > Coleoptera > Chrysomelidae > Diabrotica > Diabrotica virgifera. Next base: position 114,441,722 of record NC_065445.1, read on the forward strand.
TTCATGAGCATTTTTCAGTGCGTCACAAATGATAGAAAAAAAGGTTAGTCCGTGATAAATACACACTTATGACATTTATTCTGACATGACATTTTTGTTAAATCTGACAGTTGTCACATTTTATTTGCAATTTGGTATAAAAACAAATCAATTGTGTTTATTGCATTTATAAAATGGTATTTTCTTTGATTTGTATAGTCTTAGTGTACAGATTAAATTTTTTTTATATAGAATAATATATAACTATTTAATATTATATTATTAGCGCCATCTATTGACAACTAGATTAAATGTTATAAATGTCACCGACGAAATGTAATCACCGACGTGCGTTTTTTTCTGTCACATACAATTTAATGCGTTAGAGAGAAATCTAAAAATTGTGACGCACTGAAAAATGCTCATGAAAAGAACCATATATTAATATTATACACGAATTATACAACATAACAAAAGCTCGAAACAAATGACTGTTGTTGAAAAGCCCTATAGCTGCGGTTTGAGTTTTAGCTGATTTTATACTATCGCATTTTATATACAGTGATGAGCGCGCTAAAATATTAAGGATAGACAATGCATACTGAGCAAAAAAGCGAAACTCGCGGGCAGTCCAAGCGATCCCGCGCATGTGGCAGACAAAGATGGCTAGACCACTCAAAGTGAATATTGACCAATGACTTCCTTGATATCGGCCTTACACATCGATGCACAGAGCGGCTCATATCTTACCTAATCTATTTTATATTATATCTATGGCTAATAACTGGCAAAATAACACAAGATATGGAAAACAATACATTGTGAAGTAAAAAGAGATGAAACTATTAGAGGTGGAAATTATCGATATAAACATATAAATTAACATTACATTACATTGTTTCCCAACTTTAGACTTATCGGAGTACTGTCACTTTGACAGGAGAATTTTGTAAAATACTCCTGTCACAGACGTCTAAAGGTGGGAAACTATGTAGTGTAATGTTAATTGTATACGTTTATATCAATAATTTCCACCTCTACTAGTTACCTACATCCTACATATCTTTTTATTTCTATGTTTTAAATATTTTGCGTTATTTTGCCGATTATTAGCGCGCCATCACTGTATTATAGAGCCTTATTTTGTGAGATAAACAAACTATTGAACATTGCTTCTCTATTATTGTATCCCTGTGTATTTGTTTTTGTTTATTTAGTGAGATTGCACTCAAGTGACAGATAATCGGATGGATAATTTCTGCTTCTGATATAGGTGTTCAAATTCGATATCAATTAATATTGAACTTATTATTCCACAATGATGCTGAATCTGGCCTTTATTTTTACGTTTATATAAATTTAAATTTACATCCATTTAGCACTCATTTCTCCGCCACTGCCTCAGGTTATTTCAGTATAAATCTACCTGCTGTACCCGACCACTCCCTCTCTCTTTATCTTATGGTTGTCACTATATTGTATTCAATTGGCAAACCACATGACAGTTCTATATATTATGTTCTTCTATCAGTAGACGCGGTGATTAATAAACATGTGTGATAATCGCGCAAAGTGCTGAAAGTTTCGGATTGTAAATAGTGAAATAAAACATGAACTAATAATCTTACATTTTTGTGAAGTGAGTGTTATCAGTAACTAAAATAATATGGAAGGAGAAGATGAAATACCTTTAGAATCCTTGTAAGTAATCACATTTTAGTTAAAAATTTGCAGGTTAGCTCTGTCAAAACAAAAATAAACCCACTCAATTACCATCAAAATATATTATTTGATGTAAGTAATTTGAAATTGGGAATTTAATTTAAACTCATGAGGTAGAAGTCGAAGCAAATGGGAAAATTACATTTAATTTGTATTGTGTTGTTTCCAGCTGTTTTGCTCAATTTGCTATGTCTATCTACTTACATTAATTTCGAATTAATTCGTGTAAACACGAAGACTGTTTCTTGGTTCTTAGTTGTGTAGTTTTTGACTACGATTTCAATGTATATAACCATAACTTCTATTTTAATGTATATTTTTATTAAACTCAATAGGCCACATTTTTAACTTGTTGTTGCTCGTTGCTAGGGCAACGGACTTTTAAGCCATAGGCGTATCGTTTTGGATTTATAAAAAATTATGGAGATGGAAAGAAATGGAAAAGAACTACATAATAATTATTTACAATGAAATATATATCTGTCTTGAACCATCACTTCTAGTGGAGTATTGGGCGCATCTGCGTTTCTTGGCCGGTGGTGTAAGACCGCTGGTGGCTAGCACAGCGCATCTTCTTTGCATTTATTCACTGGTTGATATGCGTACCAGTTCCTTCCATTCTCATATTTCTTGCTTTGTTTTTCACTTCCCCCCATCTTAAGCCGATTCTGTTGTGTTAGTTCTCGGGTTACTCTTTTATTCCGGGTATTATCTGGTCTTCCCATCTTTCCTGTCCCTTCAGGTTGATATTCGAGTGCTTGTCTTGTGATGTTAGGATCTTTCCTTAACGTATCCGTATGACCCATCTACTTCCATTTCTTCTGCTTAATTGTTGTTATTATACTAGTTTGTTTTATTCTCACCATAGTTCTATATTCGTTATTTTATTAGGCCAGTGAATTTTAGGATCTGTCTTAAGGGCCTGTTTGTAAAGGTCTGTAGCCTCTTTGTTGTGCTTTTCTCGTGCTTACAAGTTTCTGCTCGGAAACTCCTAAGTAATATGTTTTTGACATAGATTTTATTTAATGCATTGAAGGGGAATTTACCCTTCGTTATTCTTGCTTGTATGACTTTCGTTACTTCTTTTACTTCCTGTACCCTTCTTTTCTTTGCATCCTAAATAAGTGACTTTCTCCATGTCTTCAATTTCTTTACCTTTTATTTTTATTTTATTATGGGAGTGTTCATTTAAAGATGGAGTTACTACAAATAAAATGGTATCTTTGGATGGTGAAATGATTGTGAAATGCAATAGTTTTAAGTACCTAGGATCGGTATTACAGAGTAATGGAGAAATAGATGGAGATGCATGCAGTAGAATTAGGGCTGGTTGGATGAAGTGGAAAGAAGCGAGTGGTGTGTTGTGTGACAGAAAAATTCCAATGAAGCTGAAAAAAAAATTCTATAAACAGCCATACGACCGGCTATGATGTACGGAACTGAATGTTGGGCAGTGAAAAAGAAAGAGGAACAACGAATGCATGTGGCGGAAATGAGAATGCTTAGATGGATGAGTGGAGTGACAAAGAAGGATAAAATTAGAAATGAGTATATTAGGGGAAGTCTAGGTGTGACACCAATTGATGTCAAAAAGAGAGAGGTTAAGATGGTTTGGTCATGTTCAACGTCGAGACGTTAATCACCCAATACAAAAAATAGCTGAAGTGCAGATTCCTGGAAGGAGTAGGAGAGGAAGACCAAAGAAGACCTGGGGAAGACGATAATGCAGGACATGTTAATAAACGGGATTAACATTGATGTGACCCAAGATAGAATTGTGTGGAGAAATGTAATTAGGGAAGCCGACCCCGCATAGGGATAAGGCAAAGAGAAGGATGATGATGATTATTTTTATTTTATGAACTATTTGGGATTATCGTTTTTTAAATTTTTATCTTCTCTGCATTTATTTGGAAACCATTCATGTCAGTACTGTGTTAGCTTATCGGTTTTTGTTTGCATGTGAGTTCAGTGTTCTGTTAACAGGCAGACGTCGTCAGCAACTTCAAGATCTTCAAGCTGATTAAAGAGGTTCCATCTAATGCCCGTCCGATCATCTGTTACTTTTCTCAACAACTAGATATAGGAAAAAATTAACCATGTAGCTAATTGTTTGCGTGTTTTCAAGTTGCGTACACGCTGCTTGTTTTCAAGCCAATTTGCCCGTCAACACACCTTAAGCGGTTTCTCGGGGCCAATACACGCCAGAAATAAATGCTCTGTATCTACGTTGAAATCGATCGCGCGATCAACGTGTACTAAATGTTTGCCCACCACAGACTGCCAAACCGCCTGACTTGTTTTCAAGCGACGTGCACGTGGCGGTGTAGCAGATACTAGCGTGCTTTCGGTCCACGCAGCTTTCAAGTCACTTGAAAGCAGCTTACACACAGCACACTGCGGCTCAGGGCTCAGCTCGAATGTGCAGTGAATTCAACTCATGTACTGCTGAACCGCCAGTGATCGCACATAGCTTACAAGCTTGGTCACTTATGCATAGACACGAAATATTCTAATTCTATTGAATTATACAGGTTGCGGCATTAGTGGGAGGAAGCTGAATTTATCGTTTGTCGTAAAAGATACGAAAAGAATTTATTTAAGTAAAGTTGGGGCATAGATAGGATCATAATTTAAAAATATTTTCAAATATATCATACGACCACCCGTTTTGACAGCGTGAAACATCTCTTATCTTTTTTTGGATGGAACAACCTGTATATTTTTACATTTTTCGATTTTCTTCTATTTTTTCTTTTCTGAAATATAAGGTTCTGAAATGTTGTACGAGGTACCTACATAGTTTAAAAGATAATTATATTAATCAAATAATCTATTTATGTTCAAATAATTTTTAATATAGTCTACTATTGTTAATAGTTATTTATGTATCAAGGGCGTAAAATAGGCGTTTATGGACCGCGACGTGTAAGTAAGAGATTAACACGTAAGTAAGAGTAAGATTAACACGTAAGGTTCCTAAACGCTGTTTACGCCCGAAATACATACAAATTTTTATGCACGACTCTTTTAATGATCATTTATTAATAAAGATACAAAACTCCTTTCACGATCGTCTTAGTGATTATTTTTTAATGCTTCTTTTTCTTTCCACCTTTTGCGAGCAATTTATTATAAATACCGTTTCAAAAGTTGCATGAATTTTATAGCTCAATTTATTAAAACTCATCCTGTATAACAATTCACCGAATCATTTATTGGTTAGTTAATAAAAAATGTCATATTGAAATAAATATGTGTAAGAAATAATAATAATATGATAGAACATTAATCTCTATAGCTATGTTCGCGTTACCCTAGCATCAAAGTAAATAAGTGAAGAATACTAAGTCGCCATTATTTATCGTATTGAAAGTTTCATAACACATTTTTTAACAAGTTCTGTTATAATGGAAATTAGTGACGATGAAACATTTTCTGGAATACCACCGGAAATTTTTAAAGCAGCGGAAGATGCAAAATTAAGTTTACTACCCACTAAATCTAAGAAAATATACGATAAGGTCTACGATAAATTTGTTAGTTGGTGCAAATTGCAGAATGTTAAAGACGGAAATTATACAGAAAATGTATTTCTTGCGTATTTTCTGGAGAAGTCTAAATGCCGTAAGCCGTCGTCTCTATGGTCATATTATTCGATGTTAAAGGCAACCGTAAATTTGCACAATAATGTAAACATCGCTAAATATTCAAGATTGATAACATTCCTAAAACGGAGATCAGATGGTTATAAACCAAAGAAATCTAAAATTCCAACCAGAGAAGAAATAGAATCGTTTTTGGTAAATGCTCCAGATAATTTATATCTCATGATAAAAGTAAGTTATAATATAAAATTATAGATGTAGGAAACTTATGTTTGATTGCTAAAGTTATAATTCCTTTATTAAAATAAAATAAAATAAATAAAAACTTTGTGTTTCACTAACCACACCCGACATCCAACATTACCGTCCGGCGGGCGATAAACAAGCCCACGGGCGCTTAAGTGGCACTTTACGCCCGCCAAATGTATACATAATGTGGACTTTACCGCCCGGTCGTGTATAATAGTTATTTATGATATGTGTTATAAGTACACGTTTAAGGCACGCATGTGAAAGTTTGCAGAATGAGCGAAGCGAATTTTGCAGTTCACACGAGTGCCTTAAAAATGTACCTTTTTACACGTATACCATACAATATTTTTTCTACAAACGTCTTATACAGGGTGTTTAATTGGGAAACGGAAATACTTTAATTGTGAATACAGGTCACCGAGGCGGTTCTAGCTATACTACATTTTTTGCCCTACCGACTTTTATAACCGAGTTACAGGGTGTTTTATCGATTTTGCCAATTTTTTCCTAAGCCATAACTTTAGAACCACCCTGTATATTTTTTTGATATTTGGTACACATGTGTCTCATCCAAAACCCAAACGACCGACGTACTAATCACAAGAAAAATCCAGGTCCTGATTAACAAAAAATTATAAAGTAATTGTGACCTTAAAACAACACCCTGTATATTCAAATTCTGAAAATCTGTTGGCATATTTGAAAAGAGCACAAAAAACTAAGTCTAATCGTTCGCTTCAATTTTTCGGCCAGACAATTTTATGACTTTAATTTTAAAATTATATTGAATTTTTTAAGAACTCTGACATTAAAAAGAAGGTATTATTAACTTTTAATTATAAATTATATTAAAGCTATTGAATAAATACTTATTTTAAAATTAATCAGTACTTATTTACCACATTGGAACGACCCAACTATTAATCACAAGAAAAATCCAGGTCCGGATTAACAAAAAAAAAATAAAGTAATTGTGATCTTAAAACAACACTCTGTATATTGAAATTTTCAAATTTTGTTTACACATTTGAAAATACCACAAAAATCTGAGTTTATCGGTTTGCTTTAATTTGTCGTGAAGGAAATTTAATGATTTTAATTTTGAAATTAAATATATTGATAATTTTAAGAACACTGAAATTAAAAAGCAGATTTTTAAAGCACTTTTAACAATAAATTATTAAAGTTATTAAATAAATACCCATTTTAAAAATAATCAATACTTATTTACGACATTCCAATGACCCACTTACAAATCACAACAAAAATCCAGGTCGGGATTAACAAAACAATATAAAGTAATTGTCACCTTGAAACAACACCCTGTATATTGAAATTTTCAAAATCCGTTTGCACATTGATATGAAAAGAGCACAAAAAACTAAGTTTAATCGTTCGCTTCAATTTTTTGGCCAGACAATTTAATGAATTTAATTTTGAAATTATGTCGAAATTTTTAAGAACTCTGGTAACTCATAATAAAAATTTCGATATAATTTCAAAAGTAATGTCATTAAATTGTCTGCACAAAAAATTAAAGCGGGGCATTAAACTTAGTTTTTCGTGCTTTCTTCAGGTGTGCAAACGTATTTTAAAAATTTCAATATACAGGGTGATTTTTCAAGGTCAGAATTACTTTGTATTTTGTTGTTAATACGGACCTGGATTTTTCTTGTGATTAGTAAGTAAGTCCTTCTAATGCTGTAAATGATAACTGATTATTTTTAAAATTAGTATTTATTCATTAACTTGAATGATTTATTAATAAAAGTGCTTTAAAAACCTGCTTATTAATTTCAGGGTTCTTGAAAATTTGAATATATTTAATTTCAAAATTAAAGTTAATAAAGTTTTGAACAAAAAATCAAAGTGAATCTATAAACTCGGATTTTTGTGGTCATTTCAAATGTGCAAACAATTTTTGAAAATGTCAATATACGGGGCGTTGTTTCAAGGTCACAATTACTTTATGTTTTTTTGTTAATCCGGACCTGGATTTTTCTTGTGATTAATAATTGGGTTCTTCCAATGCCTTAAATAAATATTGATTCATTTTAAAATGAGTATTTATTCAATAAATTTTACAATTTAATGTTAATAATACCTGCTTTTTAATGTGGAGTTCTTAAAAAAATTCAATATAATTTCAAAATTAAAGTCAAAAAATTGTCTGGCCGAAAAATCGAAGCAAACTATTAGACTTCGTTTTTTGTGCTCTTTTCAAATATGCAAGCAGATTTTCAAAATTTCAATATACAGGGTGTTGTTTTAAGGTCACAATTATTTTATAATTTTTTGTTAATACGGACCTGGATTTTTCGTGTGAATAGTATGTCGGTCGTTTGGGTTTTGAATGAGAGATATGTGTACCAAATATTAAAAAAATATACAGGGTGGTTCTAAAGTTATGGCTTAAGAAAGAAATGAGCAAAATCGATAAAACACCCTGTAACTCGGATATAAAAGTTGGTAGGGCAAGAAATTTAGTATACCTAGTACCGCCTCGGTGACCTCTATTCACCATTAAAGTATTTCCGTTTCCCAATGAAACACCCTGTATATCAACAATTATAATTTATTCATTCTCAATCACAGGACAATATCTACAAAAACTTTTACTTGAACTTGACTGACATTCCATTGTTATATTTTTCTTGACATTACATCAAAACTGCCTATATTGTCAATACGTAAATCATAACAACTATAGAATAACATCTTACTTTTATTGTTGTATATTCTAACAAATTTTAATAGTTTTTTTCTACAAACGTGTTAAAAATGCAATAATACAGTTTAAATTAAATTTTAAAAAACCTTTTAAATCACCTTTTTCAAATTGCGCAAGTTGTACTATTAATATTAATGTTAATAAATGAAATATAAATATTTTGACGTTTCACAATTTGACAATTCACTTTTAACTGCAGTGCCTCAAAAATTTTAAAGCACTAGTGCCTTAAAGTAGCATTTTTTAACGCTCCTATGGAGTGCTAAAAATTGCATTTTTAACACGGCTGTAGAAAATAGTTATTTATGATATAAGTGTTAAAAGTACAATTTTAAGGCACGCATGTGAAAGTTTGCAATTCACATGTCTGTTTAGTCTGTTTAATTTTCTCTATGTGCTCTACAACACCTCTGTGTGTTGAGGGTTCTGCAAAACCCGCTGAATTATACAGATTTGAAAGTGGCGTTGGTTGTATGTACCCCGTTACTATCCTGCATGTCGCATTTAGCGCAGTATCAACTTGTTTGGTGGAGCAGATCTTCCCCAAACAGGGCACGCATATTCAGCAGTTAAAAAATACAGTGCCTGTGCCGTTTTTCTTAAGATACAAGGACATGCACCCCAGTTATTTCCTGTTAGCTTTTTGAGTATGTTGTTCCCAGTTTTTACTTTCCCTCTCGTTTTTATGCAATGTTGTCTGTAGGTGATGGACCGTTCCAGAGACTCCAAGATTCAAGATATATAGGTTGGTCTGTGTGTTCTAATGTTTTACCAATCCAAGCAATTTGGAGTTTTTTCTTGGCTTCTTTTCTTCAAAACTATTTCCTTGAGCACATATTGTGAGATGTCAGCATAGAGGAAGTGCTTGATTTCAGTCGGCGTAGGTTGGTCGTTTATATATAGGTATATACTGAAAAGCATTGGTGCTAAAACACTTCCCTGTGGGAGGCCGTTATTTCAACTCTCCACCTACTTACCTTGCTCTCCAGATAACGAAAAAACGTCTGTTTTGCAGTAAGGAATGTACGACCTTACCTAGATGGTGGTCATTGAGAGTGTCGTACATTTTGTGAAGCAATTGTGGTATATAGCAATTGATGGCCATTCAAAAAATTAAAATTGACATTTTTTTAAAAGTCATCTTTTCTGAAATAGTGAATTTACCATAACTTTGTATATACTTAGTATAAAATAGTTCGTAGTTGAACCACGCACTCTCTTGAAAAATTCATGTTCAATTATCAGGATCACTTATTTGAACAAATAGTATAAATATACGTTTATTTGTTTATGAGATCATCACTAGTTGTATTTATATTTTGCCACACATTTATGAATATTCGTCATCAATTTATACTCAATTATTATTGTTGGGAAATACATCAAATTGGAAGGAAAACCTGTTGTGTGTTTAAGATGCGGTTATATAAGTAGGTTATAAAATAATATTATCAGCTTCGAATATTAATGCTTTATTTAGCATATAAAATTAAATTTTTATTTAGATATTTATTTTCTTCTTTCTATCGGAATGCTTTTTGATATGAATTTGAATTAGACAACTATTTTTGACCGAATTAGCATACAGTGGAGACTAATAGTATTATCAGTAGTAATTGCACGAGAGCTCTAAACTTATCGATTTGTTTCCTGAGTGACATTTTGACAGTTTTAATTTCACGACCCGAAGGGAAGTGAAATTATGTCAAAGTGGCACGAGGGCAACAAGTCGATAATAATTTTAGAGATCGAGGGTAATTCGCTGAGATTTTTTCATGAATAAAACTATCTGTTTAAATAATTGTAACTAATATTTTATTGATATCTTCACCTGAATACTTATTTGCTAAACGTGTTTCTTTGTGTTCTCTGTGACAAGTTGTAAAACATTAATTGTCATTAATGTCACTGAATGTTCATGTTTGCATTGTCGCGAAGGGCATCTGACGTAATGCTTGACGACGGGATATTATCTAAAATTATCACTTTAATTTTTATTTCTCTAGCTTTCTATTGGTCAGAATTCCCTGTGAATTAAATAATCAACATAGTTACAAGGTTCAATGCGTGAAGGTTTTTACAGGTCTTAAGGCCATCGGTACATAATTCGCAAATATTTTACGGTTATCCCTACTTTTTCTGTTTTTACACGGCAAATTACGTGTAGTAAAATTCTCACTGGTATGGATATGTAAACTTTACTTGACAATGTCATCATTAACTTTAAAGATGGCTTTTGAATGTTCTTGGATAACTGTTACTTCTATTTATAATTAATTGCCTTAATTATTAATTCAGTTAATTAATATAATTGTTTCACTAACTATGTATTCAGTGATTGTTATCATTTATTGTTACTATGGAACGCTTACAATTTTGAACATCTTTAACAACAAAATACTTGGATCGCTGAATATATCCTGGTGTATTCTCTGCTTGGATCTTCCATAAATAGTAAACAATAAATAACTTTTTATTAAGTTCACGTCTTAAATCAATTATGTATCAAAAACACACTATCAGTATTATTTAATCAACAACTCAAAATATTCCCGATGCCATGTCAAATATTTAAAATTGTCACTGTCTGACTGACAATATGCTGACAATATTCTATTCGACTGAGTCCGTTGTATGACAAAGATAGATTAGGAAAATATTACCACCGACATTGTGTTCATTTTTTTCGAATCCTGAAAAAACCAATAAATATTTTTGAAAAATTTAATCGCAGAATGAAAGACTAACTTATTACCGGGGGCCGAAAGTCCCTTAGAATAAATAAAAAGTTTATTTTGATTTTGAATGAGATATTTGAAATTAACAATCACAGTTAATTTTCTCTTAGTTTTTCAGCCCCGTAACTTATTAAAATAAACATTATAGAAGTTCTCAGGGACTTTCGGCCCTCGCTAATAACGTAGTCTTTCATTTTGCGTTTAAATTTTTCAAAAATACTTATTAGTTTTCTCAGAATTCGAAAAAAAAAATGAATCCCATTTGAATAGAATTAGAGCAGAAACTACGTGCCCATACCCTTAAAAGTTGCGCTATTTTTTTGTCTATAAAACGTTTTGATCTAAAACTGTCTAGAAAACGTCTTTGTACTCTCTGTTTTAACATACACGTGAATAAAAAGCTCAATTTCAAATTTCGTCACTCAACTTTTTCGATTAAACTTTGCAATGCAGAAATCTGCACCTTTTACTTTAAAAAATTCATAACCTTCATCACAATAAGACTAAATGCTTGAAATAGGTACCGTTGTCTTAAGCAATGTTAGAACTATGTACTTTAAAAAATTTCAGAAAAAAAAATATTAAAATTGAACAGATAGTCCAAGTAATGAAGCTTAAAATAGGATAAAACCTAGCAATTTTTACAGAACGGATAGATTTGTTTGAAAATTTGAGAATAAGTAGTGGATAGTCCAAGGATCGAAATATATATGATGCCGAAAGGCGCTTTTACCATGGGGGTGGTTGAAACCCCATTTCGGAAGTGGAAATTATTGATTATATTTTGACCGCAAAAGTTGGTAAAAACATTCATTCTAAGCAAAAACATTCAATACATTTTTTTGATAAAATTAATAGTTTTTGATTTATTCGCTATCGAAAATGTTAGTTTTATATCGAAATAATCAATGTTTTTAATATGTTTTCAAAAGTTTGTATGTTTTGTATGTAACTCAAAAGTTTTCGTTTTATCAAAACAAATTTGCTTAACAAAAATGTATTTTTTGAAAAAATAAACAAAACTGTTTTTTTCTAGTTTCCTTTAAGACCAATAGTAATCGAGCTATACTTTATTATATGTTAGCTCTTCTTCGCCAAATGCGAAAATATTGTAGTTTCAAAGTCAAAAGACGGGAAAACTATGCATTTTTCGAGGATAACTTTTTCAAACTAATTTAAAGTATTTAAAAATATCTATCTCCATAAATAAAAAAAGTCTCTAGCTCTAAAAATAAGTGTTTTATAATGAAAAGAATGTCAGTCCCTATTTTTTTCAGCGAAAAATGATTCGAAACAACCCCCTAATCACCAGTCATTAGTCATTGGCCTTATTTGGTCTTCTTTATTTATATATTGTTAATAGGTTCTAGAAGCTTGACCGGCTTAGAATGATTAGTTTTTAAAAAATGGAGTTAAAAGCGAATAACGAATTTTTGTTTGGTAAAAAATGGCTTTTTGTTTTAAAATGTTTTTATGAATGAAACGAGATGGGGTGGCAACCACCCCCATGGTAAAAGCGCGCATCATATAGATTTTCATCCTTGGACTATCCACTACTTATTGTCAAATTTTCAAGCAAATCGATCCATTCTGTAAAAAATCTTCGTTCCTATACTAAGAGTTGTAGCGAGGTAAACGCAAAAAACGTGATTTAATTTTTTCTTATTTTTAGGGTAAAATTGCGATTTTGACAATGTTCCCCCACATACAATTCAAAATAAACTCCATTTTCAGCACTATCAAAAACATACAGTATGACTAAAATTGGCCATTCACCTCTCCGTGGTCAGTACCTGGTCATTTTGGGGGTGCCTGCCGCTCGCCTATAGTAGATACTTAATGATATCAAAATGATCAAAAATATTTTAATTTTTTTTAATCTGCAAACAGTGATTGGGAATATATTTGCAGCAACGTATGTCTTTATGTATCTGTCATTTGAACGTACATACGGTATTTTTTAACGTTAATCAATTAATCATAAATACACATTTATTTTTAAATTTATTGACAGGAAAGATTTTTATTATTAAAAAATACCTTGCGTTCGGATAGTAGATTGTACTGTAAGTGCACGGTAACTATGGCAACCTTTGACGCGCAGTTCGCAATTGCAATTTCAATAGAACATGCATCCAACCCTTCAGTGAACAAACGAAATAAAATTACACCAATAAAATGGTTACGCTTCTTGACATACAATGAAAAATTCTATGAATGGAAAAAGATGCAAATGAATTTAAAAGTATTTGTTGTGCTTTTTTTATGTTTGCCAATATTTCATAAAATATCTCTGACATGTGACGAGAGGCGAAAGATATAACATCTTGAGACTCATAATTCAAGGAATAATAGAGGGTAGGAGAAGCGTAGGAAGGAGACGCGTTTTCTGGTTGAGGAACCTGAAGTCACGTATCCATACAAGGGCGAACCCCGCTCCGTGTAGCAGCTCCACATGGTGGATACGTCGGCGAACCCCGCTCGCAGCTCACCCTCTTCGATCAACCGGTTTGCGGTTTATATGTAGGGGAGCTCATACACTGAGAGAAAAAAATTCATACTTGGCATATTGCCTTTCGACTTGGCATGTTGCCTAAGAAATATATCTTTGTATGTAATATATAATTGTCTAAACTAAAATATTTCAAATAAATTTTACTATAGCCAAAGAAATATATCTTAAACATGATTGAACTATCACTTTCTGGCAAACTTCAAACCAATTTATCAAAAAGAAATTACACTTGATGTTAATTGATTTTATTAGTAATAAGAATATATTTTCTTGACATTACAAAACTATTCTTTCTGAGCAATAATATTTCTTAGTAAGGAATATTATTATATTACTATTAATAATTAATGTATTTAATATTTCGCAGATATCATCGTATATTTAGAATTAAGTTAATATTATTTCTTGACAATAAAGTGATATTACAAACGGCGAAATAAATCATTGTGTTAAGGTAAAATCATTATTTATTAATAAAAAACAAGATATAAAACGTTATTATTACACATTTATAAATACTTTCTCCACTCTTAAACCACTGGCTTCTACACTTCCTCAATTTTTCCGTCTTTTGTTAATAGCACTTTACGTATCAGCAATTCACTAAAACAAAATCGTTATGTAGAAACAGTCAACTTATTTTAATAAATTTGTTTTAATAAGATCTAAATATTTATTTTGACAAATTGTTTGGCAAACATTGTTTAGCTAAAACAAGGGGGAAAATACAACCAATGTAAAACATTGAAGCAGACATATGTAATTTTCTTTATTTTTTTTTTAATCTAAAAGAGATTTAACATACCTAATCATTAAGAACTTCTATTACGGGAAAGTATTATTAGTTTACATCATTTTTATACAGTGCGTAAATCGTTCAGCTGGACATAGGGAACCTACATTGTATATATTTAGATACATAAATACATACATTGTATTATATTAAGATAATTGTGGCAACTTCGCTCTCTCAATGACAATATAGTTGTTAGCATTAAGGGGCATTAACCTCAAAATTGACAATTAATTTCGGGTGACACAAATAAACGTCACACATGGCATTGTAGTAGAACTATTTTTGATCTAATGGGAAAACTGTGTCTGTTTAATTTGGAAATTAATTTTTAAATAAAAGATATTTTAAAAATTAAAGTAAAATTATTAATTTATCAGTCATAATCTTTGTTTTTGATTTATTTATGGACTACCTTGCATTCAAAATCACTCATTTTATTCGTTCTAACAGCTCTATTGCACCAGAAACTCGTACTCGAACAGAAGTTTCAACTAACACAGGTTAGCGTAGTTGCCACAATGATCTCAATGTATATTCCCTATGTCCAGCAGAACGGTTTACGTACTGTATCAGTTCATCAGTACATCAGTTCATATCATTTCAAGTATTATTAGTTTAAGTCATTTAATACATATTAACTAATTCACAGTTTTCGGCAATAAAATTTCTTAATCATTAAAATATTTCTTTTAGGCTAACTGATTTCTTTATCACTAATAAATGAACAGAAAACATCCTCAGCGCTGCACCCGCCATGTTTGATATAGCGTTGTATTGTATATTTTTATAGAAGACGATACATTCAAGAAACCTATTATAGTTGATACATAAGTATACACATTTTTTAAAAGGTACTTACATGTATAAAGTTCTACCATTTCTGGAAGGCCCCGCAGTTGGTTGTTGGTTAATAGCTCCTTTCTTATTATTGTTCTGAAGCTATTTATATTATCATCCTGTACCAGCTTTAAATTGTGGCTTATTTCCCAGTGAGAATAATAAGCTCCTTTCTTTCAGAGTTGTCCATCATTATACCTAAAAAGCATATAAAGATACTATTATGTTTCTTTTATAACCATTCGGATACTCAACAATATTATATCATCTTAAATTACAACATATTATTTCATCTTAAATTACTCAATTTACTTTTATTTAATACCTTTATATGTACGTACCTTCAAAATATCCGTTAATTTTTAAAGAACACCGACAAATCCAAAATCCATCTATATGAACATGAACTAATATCACGCGTTCTTGACAAACACTGACGATTAAACCAGAAAAAGTTAATCTGCGCAATTCTTTTGTGGAAGAAAATCTCTTTGCAAGTAACATTTCGGCTTAATGATAAAGTTTTTATTTTATAACCACAGTTACTACAGAGAGTATTTCTGAAGAATTATTTCTTGTGGTTTAAAATATTTATTTGATTGCAAGAAAATTTCTTGTTCACAAATATAAATATGGATTAACTTAACATTATTATATTTCTTATACTGTAAAATATTTGTAGTTTTCAATTTAAGAAAAAAAACTTAGGGATAAACAAATTAAATGTAACCAATAATACATTTCTTAGTATTGAAGAAATTATCTGTAAGAAATTATTGAGTTGTGTTTAAAAAACTCGTTTCTTTATATGTGAACCGGTATGTTTAAAGTAATGATATGTTAACTTTGAAGAAAGATGGCTCAAAGAAATCAGTGTTTTAGGAGAAAATAAATTATTGTTCTTTCGGTGTAGCGTATCCATTCGACCTGCTACACGGAGCGGGGTTCTCCCTTGTATGGATACGTGACTTAGAAGAATGGTTTGGTTGCAGCACATGGCAACTGTTCGGAGCAGCTGCCTCGAAGGTCAAAATAGCCATCATCATTGCCAAACTTCGTCGCGGAGATGGCACTTAAAGCATAAGAATAAAATAAACAAATATTTTCATAGTTACAGAGAAAATTCTCTACAGGTCGGAATGCAGAATCCGTGGTAACTATCTATTGCCTGAGCTTTTTACAAATGTACAAAGACACAGGCCGATAATGTATATTGTAGTTTCTCCCATTGTCCGCTATTTATCGGCATGTCTCGGTGTCTCCTTATAAATGTGTAAAAAGCTCAAGCAATAAATAGTCACCAGGGATTCTGCATTCCGACCTATAGAGAATTTTCTCTCTCTCTAGATAGATGTAGCTGACGCGTCCGTACGCATGTAATATTTTATTGTTTTGCCTAGTGGGACAGGCAGAGTTATACTCCGGTCAACTTACACATCCGAGGTTACAAAAATTACCATCAAGCTGAAAATTGGCAGAATTGTTCAAAATACCGTCATAAATGAAATCTAAAAATTCTCATAAATCCGACCCGAGCTAAAAAATTCACGCGGGTCAAAGGTCACCAAATATAGTTTTTAGCGATTTTTAGCGAAACGGTAAGTTTTATCATAAAATTAGTTCTAACAAAAAATGCAGATTAGATAATTATCAGTAGTAATTGCACAAGAGCTCTAAAATTATCGAATTTTTCCCGTGATAGTTTTAATTTCACGACCCGAAGGGGAGTGAAATTATGTCAAAGTGTCACGAGGGCAAAAATTGATAATAATTTTAGAAATCGAGTGCAATTTGTTGCGATTATTTCATGAATAAAACTGTTCAAAACCAAAATTTTATTATAATTAATTTATGTAAGTACAAATCAGTACAATCAAACACACAGTTGTTATAAATATTTGACGGTTGAAAGTCATCACTTTTATAATTTTTAAAACATTAATTGTCATTAATGTATTTTTTCGTAGCAACGAAGGGCATCTGACGTAATATACTTGACGACGGGTAATTATCAAAAATTATCGGGTATAATATCACAAGAGAGTGAGAATAAATTGAAAATAATGCGACAGTTTTTCGAAAATTTGTTGTCTGGCAATAGACACGAGTGCTTGCAGGGCTCGAGTGCCTATTGCCCAATGACAACAAATTTGAGTAAAAATGAAGCATTATTTTCTTATTTATTCTTACTGTCGTGTAATATTCGTAAGATTATTTTTTTTTTATTTAAATTTATGTGTCTCGGCTGCAATGGCCATTGACACAAACAATATTGGTTATACAATAATTAATTACAATAAGGACTTAAAACTAATTATTATAACAGTTAATTTCTTAATCTTAAATAACATTAGGTAAAAAGTATGAAGAAAAAAATTGGATATACAATCATGGGATATAGAGACGTACAACTAATTATTACAACAACTATTAATTATTAATTATAATGATTAATTATTAATTACTGAATTTTGAATAACAGGTAGAGATTATAAAGACAAAAGATCATATTGTGTTAAATAATTGAATGTCTTTCAAGAAACTAATTAGGTTACGAAGTTGATCGGACGAGTTTAAAATATCTTTAATATTTGACTTAAGTTTATGTTGATTTCTCTGCGTCACATACTGAGGACACTCAGTAAGGATGTGTTTCACGCTTAAAACACTAAAGCAAGTTTGACAATTAGTCTTCGGTTCAGACTTCATTAAGTATTCGTGTGTGTATCGGGTATGTCCAATTCTCAACCTTCTAATGACTGCTTTTTCTTTTCTAGTCATAGTTTTGAGTTCAAATATATTGACAGTCTGCCGGATCTCATGTAATGTGTTTTTGATTGTGTTCCAGTGGATTTGCCAAGAGATATGTTGTTGCTGCTTAAACATCTGCTTCAAATCACTACGGATTTGAACATGTTCTTTTGAATGATGACCATTTAGGGTAGAGGCTAGTTTGGCGACGTGATCTGCTTTTTCATTACCGGGGATACCGATATGGGATGATATCCAGATGATAGTAACAACAACGCCTTGAGAAGCAAGTGTACTATAGATGTTATGGATTTCGTGAACTAAAGGATGTTGAACATATAAACTTTTTATAGATAAGAGTGATGATAAGGAATCTGTGCATATCGCTTGGTTTTTACTATCGATTTCTAAGGATTTAAAAGCTTTTAATATCGCGTATAATTCTCCAGTATATACGCTGCATACATCTGGTAATAAAAATGATTTTATAGTCTTATCAACTGTGGTAACAGCACATCCAGTTCCTATTTCACTTTTGGAAGCATCTGTGTATAAAATTTTTTGGAATTGGTTGTTCTCTATGATTTCTTCAAAGTATTGTCTTATCACGTTGCTCGGAGTTTCGTGTTTGTTGTAGGTCAACAAAGAAGTATTTAAATGTAGGATTGATCTGCTCCAAGGAGGGGTAGCTGGAATTGGATATGGAAGTGTTTTGGTAAGATCGATGGGATTTCTTAAGGTTGATTTCTGGATTTCAATAATTGATTGGATCGTTTTCGGTAAATCTGAGAGAGGTTTTGAATTTATTAGACGATAGACGGGGTTAGATGGATTTGCGGATACTGTAGCAAAGTAAGATTGTAGGAGATACTCTCGTCGAATCCAGAGGGGTGGTTCGTTAGCCTCGCAATAAAGGCTCTCTACAGGACTGGATTTGAAGGCGCCTAAACAGAGACGAATGGAAGTATTATGCACAGGGTTGAGTAATTTTAAGTCAGACTTTGACGCAGACATGCAAATGAAACTACCGTAGTCCAGTTTGGAGCGAATTAAGGCTCTGTAGACATTGAGTAAAATACTTTCGTCTGCACCCCAAGTATACTGTGACAGTGCCTTGATTATATTAAGCCTCTTTATGGTATCTCCTTTTAGTTTGTTAATATGCTCTTTCCAAGTTAGTCTACTATCAAAAATTAAACCAAGTATTTTGTAGTGTGTTACAGTTTGCAATGGAATCTCGTTGAGATATACAATAGGATTTTGGCTACAAGGTCTTCTGCTAAATCGAATTAATTTTGATTTGGAAGGTATTAATCCTGTCTTTTTAGCCCATTCGTTAAGTTGATTTACGGCGGTTTGCAGTACTTTACATGTGGCGGTTGTATTTTTTCCTTGACAATATAGAAAAAGATCATCTGCATACATTACATGTTTGACTGGTTGACAAACACTCGAACAGATGTCATTTATTGCGAGTATAAACAAAGTTGTACTGAGTACGGAACCTTGTGGGACTCCATTATTTTGCGGGTATGTTGCAGATATTTCACCGTTTACTTTTACCTTGAAAGTTCTTTTTTTTAAAGTTTTGTATGAAGAAATAAATATTTCCTGTAATATTCCATTGAAGAAGCTTTTGAAGAATGGCTGGTCGTGAAATGTTATCGAAGGCTCCTTCTATATCAAAAGCGGTAGCGATAACATCTTGTTTATTCGAAAAGGCGGTAGCTATTTGTGTTTGCAGTAACACTAAATTATCAAGTGTAGAACGCTGGCGTCTGAAGCCAGATTGGGCTTCGTTAATTTATAGCATATTTTTCTAGAAGCCAGGTTAATCTTGAGTTAATCATTTTCTCGAGAAGTTTGCATGACGAGCAGGTCAGTGAAATTGGCCTATATGATTTTGGCAGATTGGAAGGTTGATCGGGTTTTTTTATTGGTATGATGATTGATTCGGACCATATACGAGGAAATTTCTTAGTAAGCCATATTTTATTGTACAGATTTAGAAGTTTTGCAAGGCTGGATTCAGATAAATTTTTAAAAAATATGTATGGAATATTATCTGGCCCGGCAGTGGAGTTTTTACAAGACGCTAGAGCTACTGTTAATTCTTCTAGTGTAAAAGGGAGGTTGATAGCGGCTATATCATGTCTACTAATTTGAGGAGTGTTAACGAATTTTGCTCATTTAGATTTTGGTTATGCTCGAGTTCATATCTAAATTTCAGTGCGAAACTTTCGGCCATAATATGCGAAATTGATTGGTTATCTGTAATTACTTTTCCTTCCTGTGTAATTGCTGGGATTTTTGGTGAAGATTTCTCTCCTTTAATTTGTCTTATTTTTGTCCACACTTGTGTTGGAGAAGTATCACTGGTAAGAGTCGCAACAAAATTTTGCCAGGAATCTTTCTTACTCTTTTTAACAATATACTTAGCTTTAGCTTTTAGTCTTTTGAAGCAAATCAGGTTTTCTTGACTTCTCTTTCTTTGATATCTGTTAAGAGCAGTTTTACATTCTTGTACTATTTGTTCGCATTCTGGATTCCACCATGGTACAGCCTTTTTAGAGGGGCATATTGATATTTTCTGGACATGAGTTTCTGCAGCCATGATAATGCAATTGTTAAAAAGAGTTATTGTCTCGTCAATATCTTCAGACTCTTGTACTAATGAGAGTAGGTTTTCGGCACTACTTTTGAAATGATTCCAGCCTGCTTTAGCAATATTCCACTTAGTGACGGTGCAATGTTTTTTATGACTATTTGTTATGACTATCGGGAAATGATTACTATCGTATAGGCTATCTAACGTATACCATGAGAGTGAATCAGCTAACTTGGGATCACATATACTTAAGTCAATAGACTAGTAACTTCCTGATGTGATATTAAAATATGTGTTAGCTCTACTGTTCATCAAACAAGCATTATTGCAATTCAATACGGTTTCTATGATTTTTCCTCTTCCGAATGTTTTATTGGAGCCCCACATAGTATTATGGGCGTTGAAGTCTCCGACTAGTATAAATGGGCTAGGTAGTTGGCGGACTAAATCATCTAACTCGATTTCAGTGAGGTTATAGTTAGGTGGAATATAAATATTGCATATAGTTATTTTATCAGGACACCAGATAGTTACTGCTATAGCCTCCAAATTAGTGGTTAGAATATGATGTAAAGAAAATAGATCGTTAGACACGAAAATAGAGGTTCCTCCACTTGCTCTAGTAAATGTTGTTCGAAGAAAATGGTAACCTTTAAAGTTTTTAAGCTCTCGTTTATGAGAGTCTTTAAAATTAGTCTCTTGAAAGCAAATTATATCGGCTTCTGTATTGTTGATTAGATATTGTATGCGTTCTAAGCGAGGGTAAAACCCATCGCAATTCCACTGAGCCGAGCACTGAACTAGCGTGACAGTAATGGCTTTAGGTAGTTAAGGAAGAGTCTGAGAGATAATCGTTATCATTATTGGTTGATTGAGATGCTGTACTTTCCGTTTCTGTGTTGTCTGTATTTAACTGTTTTTTAATTTTCTTAGAGACTCTTGTGAATCTATTTTTCGCTGTTCTGTCTTCAAGTGAGGGGTATATTTTGACATATCGTCAAGGAGTGCCTGGACATTTGGAGTGAACTCCTGTGCTTCGTGCAAGGGGTTATCACTGCCGAATGTATTTTCAAGGAAGGCTAGGAAATTTTCAACAGGAAGGAAAAATGAGTCTGGATTTTCTTAAAAAAGATTTTGGATAGTGTGAATTGTGGAATTAGTTAATTTAGACTTATCGGGGGAGTCTTTCTTAGATCTTTTGGCTTTATGCTTAGTGGGAACAATTACATCTGATGTGGGCATTTCATTGATTTTAGTGGGTGTATTTTTAGAAGTTTGTGTTTCTAAAGAGCTTGTATCACTGATGTCAGAAAGACTTCGTTTCTGACTGGTGGATGGGGGAAGAAAATCATTATTTGGGGTTATGGAAGTAATGGGAACATCGACTGTATTTATTTGTTGACTAAGATCTAGATTATTTGTTGGGTTTGAAAGTGTGTCATTATTTGATATTGGGGAAGTGGGATTGGGTTCAGTAGGGAACGATTATTCATTTAGGGAAGGATTTCTAGGAGGATATTGACAATTATTTGCCGTGTGACCTTGTAGTTTGCATAGAAAACAAACCATTTTATCCGTAGAGAGAAATATCCTGTGAGAGTTGTTGTCAGAAGGGATTATTATTGAAGTTTGGAGCTCAAAGTTTTCTGTTGATGGAGTGACATATACTTGTCTTCTGAAACTCATAATATGAGTAAATACATCACCGGGGATTCCAGCTTTTAGATATGAGACTGGTGACGCGAGTTGTAGACCTAGATCCTTGAGATGTTTTTCTATGATGTCGTGTGGGATTGATGGACAAACGCTGGAAATTATAAGCCTTTTAGCTGGTGTTACTAGTCTGCGTACTGGTAGTTCAACTGTATTTATTTTAATTGTAGGATGTTCAGTTATAATTTGATCGACGAGTTCAGAATTTGTAAGGTAGATACAGATTCTGTAATTGGAAATTCTTGAGGCGAAGCAGATGTTTTTCGGATTAACAATATTACCTATGGCCTTGACATAGTCGAGTAGTACTAAATTTGGTTCTGCATGAATTAAAATTGCTTCGGTCTTCTTCGGATACTTCGGACGCGGTTTAGTCATAGTAGCAGTTGCATATGAACTAGTAAGATTACTGGAAGAATTGGGTCCAGACATGGTGTTGCTAACAGTGGGGGAACATTGATTTAAATTGTTACTCATGTAGTCAAAAGTAACTTGAATTTGTTTATATTAACGCTTTGGATGTCTGGAAATAAGTGATAACCTTCGATACATCATTGCAATACTGGTTGCCTAACTGTTGGCGTCCGTTGGGACGTGATAGCAACAGTGAAATACTATTGACAGTTTGACACTGAATTTGTTTAAGTTGAAAGATTATTAAGTAAAAAATCTCTTACTGAACGAAGTTATGGCTTGTTCTTGATGATTTACACGTAACACAATTGTTATTAGTGACTATTTGCGCGAAAACTAATTTTAATAACTAGTATTTGGAGTAATAATTACAAATTTCGGCACCAATTTACAGATCGATACATACACGTTCTGACGTTAGTTTGACAGAAGATTATTTTTTAATACGTATATTATGGATATTTTCTTAAATGTGACAGTTGTCAAAACTAGGAAATTGGTTGCCATTAAACAGAAACAATCTACTTAAAAAAATTCTATCGGTAATTTTTTACAGTCGATAATTCTCAGTATAATTTTAATCTGATTGGACAGAACTAAACACGTGATCAAATATTTTACTATACGATTGGAAGTTAAAATCATCAAAAAATAACCAGTTTAATTTTTATTTCTGTAGCTTTCTATTGGTCAGAATCTCCTATGAATGAAATAATCTATAAAAAATGTCTTATTACTTTTTTTCCTAAGAGCCACCGTTTTTGAGACACAACGATTCAAACAGTTGTAATCGTTATAATATGCACACACGTTTTCACACCACCTTTGAGGTAGTGTACTTAGCGCGTTTTTTTAACGTGGTTTCCCCAGTAGGCCTATTTCCCGGATCTGTTATGATTCTGTTTAATTTGAAGCTATTGAATAATTGATATTGGCAAGGGTTAAAAATGATAAAAGTTATAAAAAGCGGTATAAATTAAAAAAAGGGAAATTTATCCAACTGGTTCATAATTTTCTAATACTTCTGCTTCCTCTTCTCCTTGTTATTCTTCTTGTTGTTCTTCTTCTTCTTGTTCATCCTGGGTGCAAGTAAATTGCCGCAATAATGACACATCGCATGGCTCCTCCATAGAATCTAATGAATCCTCAATTGTTGGTGATTCAACATTGGAGCACGACCGGTTTTGACAATTAGTGCATGCTACCGAACAAAACAGTCCAACTTTTTACAACCACATTTAGCGCTACATCCCTTTTTACAGGTTCAAAAAAATTGTGTTCAGGAGTTTTTCGGGCGCAGGTGGGAGTAAAGTTTGAATTGGTTCTAATGAACTGTCGACTAATTTCCATCCCCAGTCTTTTGGATCTAGCTGATAACCAAGCCATAGTTGAACTTGGTAATATACCCGAAAAAGATGTTGATGAGCAGCCGCTGAGGTTGGAGGAAGACAAGATAATTGCACTTGTTTTTTATTTCGAGTATTTTTAAAGAAACATGCATATCGAAACTTATCTAAGCTCGTAGTTTTTTTAGGCGCTTCATACATAGAGAGAAGAAAGCTAATTCCGTTGGAAATAACTTCTTGTGAAGTTAAATGAGTTTTTTTTAAACCTTCAGCACATTCAAGTAATATAGGTTTTTCGTATTTTCGTACGTATTTTCACTCCGGAGTAGTACTGAAGACTAATTAATACCTCGAGGGTGTCATCTACCTGAAGGATTTCGCCACCCAGGAAAATAAAGGTGTAATTTGCATGATAGTAAACAAACTAAATTTGCGTAAAGTTTATTTTATATTGAAATGTTTATTAGTACTTAGCAATAAACATTTTGCCTAGAAAGTTGGCTTTCATTAATATGTTCAAACCCTTCTGAGAAAAGAATAGGTAGGGTGATTAGATTAGCCGACGTACCGATAGAACGGGTTTATTCCGACAAAGCCCATCTTTACAAATTGAATAAGACGCATAAGTAAGAATAATTATTATAAGTTAATACTTTGACATATCAATTTACTATTTTTGTTGGGAATAAACCGTAAAATTGAAAAAATAATTCTTATTATTTTCGCGTTACATTCACTTTGTAAAGATTTTTTTGTTGGCACTGTAATATAATACGGCTTATACATTCCATCGCTCGGTAGACCGCAAGCTGTATAGTAGAAACATTATCATATTTATAATATCTTATATTATTATGTGTAATCTAAGTTAAGTTGACGATAGAATATTATGTTTACTTGTATTACACCTTCAGTGATGTATACAGGTTGCGCCAAACCTCTGGTTTTATTTGATTACGGCTAAATTATGCGATATACAAAAAAATGTTTTAACAAAATTAATGTATATCGAAGCCGTCTATAATTTAAAATTATTTTCGATTATACAGGGTGAGTCAGAACGACGGTACGAACCAAAATTGTGTTTTTTAAATGGAACACCCTATATATTAAATCATTTTTAAATATATTTTTTAAAAATATTAAGAATTTATATAAGGTATTATAGGCCTAAAGGTAACAATTTTCGAAACTTTTATTGAGAAAAATGGTAATATTCAAAGGGCTGTGAATTAGGCTGTCAAGGCAATAAAAATTTAAATGACATGTCAAAGTTTTTTTAGTATACTGTTATTTTTAAATAAATTAACACATTTGACATAGAGCCATAAATCACTAGTGATCACTATTTGCAAATACAAAATTTTCTCATTTTTTTTTAAATGGGACACCCTGTATATTAGTATTGCCTTTTGTAGTAAATATTACAACCTTTCTTTTGGTATAAGGTTGTATGTACCTAGCATGTTTCGTTTTATAGATATTTAAAAAAAAACTATAGATTTTACGTTTTTGCGGATTTTTATTAAATTTTCTTTTTTGCAAAAAAAAAATAATTATAATCTGGTTTTAGAAACATACATTAAAATATCAAATATGAAAATAAAAACGCAATTAAAGATTAAAATAAATCGTATACTAGTACAATTCAATTGATTTAATAACTTAAAATTATTTTACATAAAATATTTTACCATACTAATGAATGCATAAATTAGTTACTTAATTAAATAAACAACCAAATTTGATATCTACCCTAGTAATTTTTCTACCACAGCAACTTTCCAGTATCAAATTAGTCCAGAAAGCCACTGCGCATCCGCTAGGAAAAATATTCTAATTCAGATTTTTTGCACAATCTTACTCAAAAAGGACTCCTTTTAACAAATTTGCATGTTGCCAGGACCAAAAGGTGGTCAACAATTTTTTAAACGTTTTTTTTTTGTTTTTTTTCCTAAAATTATTTTTTTTGCATGGAAAAAAGTTTTTTTAGGTTTTTTGGATCATTCCAAATAGAAAAGGTCTTTAGTGACTTTTCTCTAAAAATGATAGTTTTTGACATATAAGCGATTAAAAATTGAAAAATTGCGAAATCGGCCATTTTTAACCCTCAAAAACTATGTGAAAAACTGAAAATTTGAATGTTGCCAAGGTAGGTAGATATTCTTTAAACATCGATTGATGAAATCCCGAAGATTTTTGCAATACAATATTCAAAACTCCTATTTTTTTTAATTGCTAATCAAGCGTGCTCGACACTATTTTCCACCGACAGTATGGTGCAAATGAAAGGAATAAATTCGTTATTTCGTAAACTGGCGACTTTAAGGAAAAATCCCAAAACAGGTCGATTTTTATTTTTAAGTTATTATATTGTGGTATATATGGTATACTAGTGACGTCATCCGTCTGGGCGCGATGACGTAATCGATGATTTTTTTAAATGAGAATAGGGATCGTGCGGTAGCTCATTTGAAAGGTTCTTCAATTCTCTATTCAGTAATGTAAACATTTACATAATTATTTATACAGGGTGTCCTTCTACTTCTTTTTTTGTCAAATAATTTAATTTAATAAAATTTTTTTGGACACCCTGTATAAATAATTATGTAAATGTTTATATTACTGAATAGAGAATTGAAGAACTTTTCAAATGAGCTAGCACACGACCCCTATTCTCATTTAAAAAAATCATCGATTACGTCATCACGTCCAGATGGATGACGTCACTAGTATATCATATATGCCACAATATCATAACTTAAAAATAAAAATCGACCTGTTTCGGGATTTTTCCTTAAAGTCGCCGGTTTACGAAATAACGAATTTATTCCTTTCATTTGCACCATACTGTCGGTGGAAAATAGTGTCGCACACGCTTGATTAGCAATTAAAAAACAAAGAAGTTTTGAATATTGTATTGCAAAAAACTCTTAGGGATTTCATCAATCGATGCTTAAAGAATATCTACCTACCTTGGCAACATTCAAATTTTCAGTTTTTCACATAGTTTTTGAGGACTAAAAATGGTCGATTTCGCAATTTTTCAATTTTTATTCGCTTATATGTCAAAAACTATCATTTTTAGAGAAAAGTCACTAAAGACCTTTTCTGTTTGGAATGATCCAAAAAACCTAAAAAAACTTTCTTCCATGCAAAAAAAATAATTTTAGGAAAAAAACAAAAAAAAACGTTTAAAAAATTTTTGACCACCTTTTGGTCCTGGCAACATGCAAATTTGTTAAAAGGAATCCTTTTTGAGTAAGATTGTGCAAAAAATACGAATTAGAATATTTTCCCTAGCGGATGCGCAGTTGCTTTCTGGACTAAATTAATTGTTAGTTATATTGTATTTACGAGTAAGATCAGTTAAACTTTTAATTTACCTTTTAAATTTACTTATATCTTGAGAACATAATAATAAAGTATGATTTGAAACAAATGAATGTTGAATGTATCAGCCAAATTATTTATTAATATAAATAGTATTAAATGGTGTCACAATAGCGGGTAATACTTTTGTAGTTGAAATTTTTGTAACAATTTTTTATATTTTAAATTTTAATTTTTCAACCGAACAATTGGTGGATATGACATTTGTTTTGGGCGAAATCATTAGAAATTATTACCAGCTTTAGTGACACGACTACATAGATACTATGTATTTACTTCATAATATACTTCTATAACGTTCATTTGTTTCAAAGCATACTTTATACGTTCTCAAGATGTAGGTAAATTAAGAAGTTATTAACTGATCTTACTTATAAATACAATTTAACTAACAAAATTGGGTACAATAAAGTTACTAGGGTAGAAAAAATTTTTAGGGTAGATTTTAAAATTGTTTGTTTAATTTAATAATTAATTTATCCATATTAATTTCTTATTAGTATTATAAAATATTGTTTGTAACATAATTTTCAAGTTATGAAATTCAATTAAGTTGCACTTGCATACGTTTTATTTTAATCTTTAATTACGTTTTTATTTTCATCTTCGATATTTTACTGTATGTTTCTAAAATCAGATTAAATTTTTTTTTGCAAAAAAAATTAATTAAAATTATCGCGGATATAAAATATCCGCGAAACGTAAAATCTATAGTTTTTTTTAAATATTTACAAAACCAAACATGCTATGTACAGCTGGTTCCTAAAAAAACTGATACGACTCTTAGTAATATTTCATCATTTTGAGCAGTGTATGATTGATCTGACATTATATTATATTTATTATGACAGACAAATAATAAAATAAACAAACAAACAGCCATTTTTTGACGTTAAACAGAATAAGTTATGTGACAAATTTTAAGATTTGGTAGTGACAGTGACAGAATGTAAATAATAATATTATTTATCCTTCAAAATACACTGCTCAATTTTCTACAAAATACGCTTTAAGAGTCGTATCTATTTTTTTTGGAACCAGCTGTACATACAACCTTATACCAAAAGAAAGGTTGTAATATTTACTACAAAATGCAATACTAATATACAGGGTGCTCCATTTAAAAAAATAAGAAAATTTTGTATTTGCAAATAGTGATCACACTGTATATTTTATGGCTATAAGTAAAAGATATTAAATTATTTAAAAATGACACTATATTATAAAAACTTTGACCTACCACTTAAATTTTTATTACCTTGGAAACATAATCCACAGCCCTATAAATATTACCAGTTTTCTCAATAAAAATGTAAATATTTCGAAAATTATTAACTTTAGGCCTATAAGACCTTTTACAAATTTTTCATATTTTTAAAAACTATTTAAAAATGATTTAATATATAAGTAGGGTGTTCCATTTAAAATAACACAACTTTGGTTCGTACCGTCGTTCTGACTCACCCTGTATAATCGAAAATAATTTTAAATTATAGACGGTTTTGATATACATTAGTTTTTTTTTTAAATAGTTTTTTGTATATCTCATAGTTTAGCCGTAATCAAAGAAAACCAGAGGTTTGGCGCATCCTGTATACGTGGTGTACTAATACATATTATTATGACGATTAGAACTCTTTCAACTCTTTGAATCGCTGTATCTCAAAAACGGTGGCTCTTACGAAGAAAAGTATTAAGATATTTTTTATAGATAATTATCTAATCTACATTTTTTGTTAGAACTAATTTTATGATAAAACTTACCGTTTCGTTCAAAATCGCTAAAAACCATATTTGGTGACCTTTGACCCCGCGTAAATTTTTTAGCTCGGGTCGGATTTATGAGGACTTTTTAGATTTCATTTATGATGGTATTTTCAACAATCCTGCCAATTTTCAGCTTGATGGTAATTATTGTAACCTCACTCCTATTTTTGAGTCTAACTAGACCGGTCTATTAGTTCGCTTCGGGATACACCACACACTCAAAAAAATTTATGTGTGTGTGTGTGAGAAAAAATGGCTTGGATGCGAGTCCGTTAGCCACAGATTTTTATTTTATTTTTACCTCAATTTATTAGTTTTGTTATATTTATACGTATTTCACTTAAATGATTATATTCGTTTCTTTCAAGTAGTTTATGAGTCATTTAAATATTTCCATTTTATGACAACTTAGTAGATATTCTATACTAATTGGAAAATGAACTTGTGTTTGTCGTAAATTGTAATATAATTGATTTATATATCTCTCGTTAATTTTGCATTCCAAGAAAATATGGTTTAAATCTCTAATCGAAACATTATCACAAAAACATACTGATGAATTAATTATTCCTAATTTGTGCAGATGTGCACAAAAATATTACATTATTACCGAGAAAAAATTTATTTATTACACAAAAAAAAATTTAGTTCGTAATATTGATTAACAGTGATTACTGAATAGTATTTCGTTGTCACTATAATTTAATTTGTTGTTTCAACGAACTTTTAGACACCCGTGTTGAGCTGCCCCCCCCCCACTTGCAAAAATTAAAAAACAAATAGCCCTGATTTATGAGCTATTTATGAGCTCTCATATTCCGCAAACTAAAAATTTTGAGCTCGTTCCACTGAGCAGGAATTTAATACCCTAGTGGGGGGGCTGAGTCAGCCCCCCCCACTACTTAAAAATAGGAATATTGAATCGGTTTTTGCGGCAGAATTACGAGCTATTTATGAGCTCTTGAAATTATATAGTTTCGATTTTTGAGCTCATCCCCTTCACCCCCAAACAACCCTTTAATTGATTTAACTTAAGAGAAAGATGCTGAGAAAACTTAAAATATATCGTATTGCGAATATAATTCCTATAGCTTATATACTCTAAAAATAAACTATTAAATCAAGAGCATTTCGATTATTGAGCTACAACCCCTTCGCCAGAAAACCACCCTATCTTCCCGGCTTAAGAGAAAGTTGTATTTAAAATGCGTTAAACTAATTATTTGGCGACTACATATCATTTAATAAGGGTACCCCCCGTTAAGATAGGCAAAATGCCCTCACTCCCAGAATTCAATTTTTTTAATTTTTTTACGTTCTATGCAACTAAAAAATGAGATAACGCGGATTTTTAGCTCTCCACCCCCATTACCCCTCCCCCCACAGCCAAAAACGTAGATTATTAGATTTATTTTTTTTTAGTTGGGTTGCAATTGATATAGAAATTTCAAAAAATTCACACGTGTAGCTGAGGCTTTTACAAAACATGTCCATTTTTTATGGACCCATAGGTCGAGTGTACATAACCTCAATTTTTTTTTTTAACTTTTTTAAAGCTTATAACTTTTTTTTAGAGGGGGCTGCAGGTCCAATTTTTTTTGCATTTTGTGTATTTTATCAAAATCTATCACTCTGAATTTTTTCAGATTTTTCCGTCAGGTGCGCCATCTTTAAAAATCAGGAAAACTGTTTTTTTAGGGGGTTTTTGGGGATTTTCTCCATTTATAGACTGCAACATGGGTCAACTCAAGGTTTTGTTAATAGATTATGTATAATTTGAAATAACTGAGTATTTTAGCACCACCACCCCACCCCACCACCCCCTCCCCCTGCCCCCACAAAAACGTCAATTTTTCTGTTTTTTTTTTGTTTAGTTAAGTTGCAATTAATTTTAAAAAAATTATGAGGCTTCTACAAAACATATCTATTTTTTATAGACCGTTGGTCGAGTGTACAATACATATAACCTCAAAAAATTTTTTTATTTTTTTAAAACGTATTTTTAACTTGCAATAGATATTTTTTTATAACGTCCAATGAATTGTACATCTCTCTCGCGGACGGCCGCTTCAATACGTGCTTAGCGCTCATTTTTAATTAAGATAATAGTTAGTAATAAAACAATGTCAAAAATTTCTTCAGGCTATTCATAATAATAATTTTTAATCGAGGTATTAAGCCTTGAAAATGGCGATTTTCGCGTTTTTCAAATTTTAAATTACATGTAACTCGACAACAGTCAATTTTATAGAAAAACCACAAGAGACCTTTTTTGCTCAGGTTGATCCAAAGAATCTAAAACAAATTTGTCCGAAGTAAAAAAATTCATTTTTTGAATTCGTATAAAAAAAAGTTTAAGCAATTTTAAGACCGCGGTACTGCCTGGCACCTTGTAGATTTGTTATAAAGACCTGTTTTTGAATAAGTTTGTGCACAAAAATGAATCGGAATAATTTACCTAACGGGACAAGCATACAGCGTGGACTATTTGCATTATTATGAGCCAAACTTAGATGGTTTGGAAAGCAAAACATTCAACGATAGATACTGTTGTAGATGCAAGTTGCGCAAACGGCAACATAACCATAGGCTGTTGTTCGCATGTAGCTGCCATAATATAATATTTATCGCATGGAAGATATTTTACAAAAATCATCAAGCCAGCAGAATATCTTACAAAACTCTTTGACAATACAGATGTTATACCTATAGGTACCTGTAATAGACGAAGACAGCGATGAGACTTTAGAACTGTAAAGTGTAATACCAACGAATATACTCTCCGAATACTCTACGAGTATATACGGAGCTATATATTCTTTGGTAATACTTTCCTTATTCTTTTTATTGTGTTTTACGTGGCAGTAAATGTGAAGCAAAATGACAGTATAGGCAGAGATATAGGTTATGTAGATGGTACAAGCCAGTGATGTGGTAGGGAGGTTGTTTTTAAGTTTATTCAATAGCAAACTTTATATATATGAAAAAATGTTTGTCCGACAAATATGTTGGGCATTTTAATAAGTCCGCATGTCAAATGACAGGAATTATATTGGTGGTAAATAGTAGTTTGATTTTTGCATGAGACTTTAATGAAAGGATAACAAATCAATTGGAAATTCTGTCCGACAAAATACATGGGACGTTTTCGTAATCTGACGTTCGAAACTTGTAACCTGTTCAACAATTAAAACTTCCCCTGTTTCAGTGTTACGGTACATCAAAGTTTGTCCGACTAGACACTGTTAAGCTATTAACAAATTTTCAGTTTGCTATTAATAAACTTGTTTTTGATACACAGTATCCAGGCCTGTATGAGTAACCGCTCAAAAACCTTTAAAAACATAGTTTTTGGGGGGTTTAGAGGTGTTTTGCACAATGTTTGAATATCCCTGAAAACTCAGTTATTTCAAATTATACCTGCATGACCTATAGAAAACCTTGAGTTAATCTATTTTAAAGTCTATAAAATGGAGAAAATCCCTAAAAACCACCGAAAAACCCAGTTTTGCGGATTTTTGAAGATGGCGCACCTTACGGAAAAATCTGAAAAAAGTCAGAAATATAGTTTTTGATAAAATACACAAAACACAAAAAAATTAGACATGCAGCCATCACTAAAAAAAGTTATACGTACCTATTAAAAAACAAAAAAAAAATGAGGTTATAATAATGTACACTCGACCTTCGGTTCCATAAAAATAGATGTTCTGTAAAAGCCTCAGCTGTGCGTGTGAATTTTTTGTAATTTATAATTTAATAAATTATTAACTATTCTAAATGGGAAATAAGCCACAATTTAACTAAAAATGATTTTATTAACGTTTCGACGTCCACCACGGACGTCGTGGTCAAAATACAAAATATTAATAAATTAAACAAAAATGTTGTTGCTTGGTAAAAAAATCTTCTAATAATTTAATCTAATCTGACTTATTTATATAGATCGTCCCAAACCCTTTTTTCAGTGCGTCAACAGATTATCGAATTCTCTCTTTCGCATTACAGATGGAAAATAAAATCATTTTTTAGTTAAATTGTGGCTTATTTCCCATTTATAATAGTTAATTACAAAAATTCCACCAAGAAATAGCTTCAGAACAACATTTATAACTTATTTGCAAACCAACTTAAAAAAGGAGGTGAAAAGGAGGTGGGGGAGGGGAATAGGGGAAGTGGACTAAAATTGCAGTGAGTCCCAATTTTTTAAAATCATATAGAACGTAAAAAAATAAAAAAAAATATTCAGGCTCTATCGACCTCAAAAAATATAATTAGACCCGCAAAAACCCTTACAAAACTTAAAATAAACATGGTTTTTGGGGGGTTTAAAAGTGTTTCGCCCAATTTTTGAATACCATAATATACTCAATTATTTTAAATTATACATAATCTATTAACAAAACCTTGAGTTGACCCATGTTGCAGTCTATAAAATGGAGAAAATCCCCAAAAACCCCCTAAAAAACAGTTTTCTTGAATTTTCAAGATGGCGCACCTGACAGAAAAATCTGAAAAAAATCAGAGAGATAACTTTTGATAAATTACACAAAATGCAAAAAAAATTGGACCTGCAGCCCCCTCCAAAAAAAAGTTATAAGCTTTAAAAAAGTTAAAAAAAAATTTGAGGTTATGTACACTCGACCTATGGGTCCATAAAAAATGGACATGTTTTGTAAAAGCCTCAGCTATACGTGTGAATTTTTTGAAATTTTTATATCAATTGCAACCCAACTAAAAAAAATTAAATCTAAAAATTTACGTTTTTGGCTGTGGGGGGAGGGGTAAGGGGGGTGGCGAGCTAAAAATCCGCGTTATCTCATTTTTTAATTGCATAGAACGTAAAAAAATTAAAAAAGTTGAATTCTGGGAGTGAGGGCATTTTGCCTATCTTAACGGGGGGTACCCTTTATAAGCTTCCAAATTACGCGCATTTAGATCAGTAAATTGCAATTTTTTTTGTATAGTGCAGTCACTGAAGGTAAAAATCAACGATTACCTTCAATTTCGGTGAACCTTCATCGATTTTCACGAAAATTGGTCAGTGGTTAGAGGATACGTCAAGAAACAAAGGTGACATGGTACCACCTTGCGCCTTTACCCTGAGGGTGGATACCGCCCCTTCTCGGGGGTGAAAATTATTTTATAAAAAATAAATGCACAAATCAATAAAAAAACAAATTAAAAGCAAAATTTATTATATAAAGTTAATAAAATAAGTCAATACTTTTTAAGTTATTAAAGATCAAAGATTTTAATTATTTGTGAAAAAAATGCATGTTTTGAAAAGGTTTTGTGTAAATCACTGAAAAACTTTAAGTTTTTACAAAAAAGTTAATAGTAGTTTAATTCGTATAGCTTATATTCTAAGAATAAACTCTTAAATCACGCGTCTTTCGATTATAGAGCTACAACCCCTTCGCAAGAAAACGACCCCATATTCCCGGCTTAAGAGAGAGTTGTTCTTAAAATAATTTAAATTAATTATTTGGCGACTACATATCGTTTAATAATTTATGAGCTTGCAAAATATACGCATCTCAATTATTGAATTGCCATTATCTTTCTATAGTGCAGTCACTGAAGGTAAAAATCAACTAGTACCTTCGATTTCGGTAAATCTCCATTCATTTTCACGAAAATTGGTGAGCGGATTTTGATACTATCAACTTTTTCTGCATCTTATTTTTCATAGGTATTTCTAAGTACTTTGACAAGTATTTAGTACCTAAGTGTTATAAAATGCATCTCTTTCCCGTTATTTAAGCTTGAACCCTTAGATTTTAACAGTCGCGGAAAAAATATACATTTAATTACCAATAACTTACTTTAAATTAACATTAAAGGGTTTTTCAAGTAAGCAATTTATTATATTTTTTATTAGCTTCAATTTTAGTGATGAAAACTTTTTTGTAAAAACTTACAGTTTTTGAGTCATTTATGAAAAATCGCTCTAAAGCATGCATTTTCTTTCCAAAAATTAAAATATTTGATCTTTAATAACTCAAAAAGTATTGATTTATTTTAATTACATTATATAACAAATTTTGCTTACACTTTGTCCCTCTCTCGATTTGTGGGGTTATTTTTAATAAAGTAATTTTCACTCCCGAGAAGGGGTGACATATACCCCAGGCTAAAACCCCAAGTTGTTATTGTCAATTCGTGAAAATAAATGGAGATTTACCGAAATCGAAGGTACTAGTTGATTTTTACCTTCAGTGACTGCACTATAGAAAGAAAATGGCAATTCAATAATTGAGATGCGTATATTTTGCAAGCTCATAAATTATTAAACGATATGTAGTCGCCAAATAATTAATTTAAATTATTTTAAGAACAACTCTCTCTTAAGCCGGGAATATGGGGTCGTTTTCTTGCGAAGGGGTTGTAGCTCTATAATCGAAAGACGCGTGATTTAAGAGTTTATTCTTAGAATATAAGCTATACGAATTAAACTACTATTACCTTTTTTGTAAAAACTTAAAGTTTTTCAGTGATTTACAAAAAACCTTTTCAAAACATGCATTTTTTTCACAAATAATTAAAATCTTTGATCTTTAATAACTTAAAAAGTATTGACTTATTTTATTAACTTTATATAATAAATTTTGCTTTTAATTTGTTCTTTTATTGATTTGTGCATTTATTTTTTATAAAATAATTTTCACCCCCGAGAAGGGGCGGTATCCACCCTCAGGGGGAAGGCGCAAGGTGGTACCATGTAACCTTTGTTTCTTGACGTATCCCCTAACTACTGACCAATTTTCGTGAAAATCGATGAAGGTTCACCGAAATTGAAGGTAATCGTTGATTTTTACCTTCAGTGACTGCACTATACAAAATAAATTGCAATCTACTGATCTAAATGCGCGTAATTTGGAAGCTTATAAATTATTAAATGATATTATGTAGTCGCCAAATAATTAGTTTAATGCATTTTAAGTACAACTTTCTCTTAAGCCGGGAAGATAGGGTGGTTTTCTTGCGAAGGGGTTGTAGCTCAATAATCGAAATGCTCTTGATTTAATAGTTTATTCTTAGAGTATATAAGCTATATGAATTATATCCGCAATACGATATATTTTAAGTTTTCTCAGCATCTTTCTCTTAAGTTAAATCAATTAAAGGGTTGTTTGGGGGTGAAGGGGATGAGCTCAAAAATCGAAACTATATAATTTCAAGAGCTCATAAATAGCTCGTAATTCTGCCGCAAAAACCGATTCAATATTCCTATTTTTAAGTAGTGGGGGGGGGGGGGGCTGACTCAGCCCCCCCACTAGGGTATTAAATTCCTGCTCAGTGGAACGAGCTCAAAATTTTTAGTTTGCGGAATATAAGAGCTCATATATAGCTCATAAATCAGGGCTATTTGTTTTTTAATTTTTGCAAGTGGGGGGGGGAGCTCAACACGGGTCTTTTAGACATTGATGAATGTATTTGGTTATTGTCACAATGATTGAATAATAATTGTGAGAATAACTAGAGTACATTAATCAATAACACTAAATTTATTCAGCCAATAACTTAGTTTCGTATATTTAATAAATACTGATAATTCTGGCAGCAACTCACGTTCTTGATTTCGTAGATGACAAGCAATTACCTTGGTTTATCGTGACAACGTACAGATTTCATTAAAACAATGTACAAATGTTGTTAATATAGAGTAATATATGATTATTGAATAGATGTAAATTGATTGTTGTGACAACGAATGCATTAATCAATCTACTACTGCATTTAATACCCACAATCAATGCGTTCATTGTGACAATAATCGTAGTTGTTGAGACAATAAATGTTTTGCTTGACCATTTGAAAGTTAATGGCTTTTCGTTATGGTGATACCCCTAGCTTCTCTGTGTTACCGAAGTGCCGAATAATAATTGCATTTCGTTTTCAAGTGTAGTCCGTAGTAGAAGGAAGTTTTTGTGTGTCTATTATCGTGAAATTTTGGTCGAATTCTTTTTAAATGTATTAATTTTTTTCAAATCCTGAGAAAACTAATTATTATGTTTGAAAATTTAAATGCAAAATAAAATATTACAGTATTATCGAGGGTCTGAAGTCCCTGAGAACCTCTATAATGATTATTTTAATAAGTCACAGGGGTGAAAAAGAGAAAATTTAGTATGATTTTTAATTTCAAATAGGCATACCATTCAACAGAAACTTTTTGTTTATTCTAAGAGACTTTCTGCGCTCGGTAATAATGTAATATTTTATTCTGCGTTTAAATTTTTCAAAAATACTTATTAGTTTTTTCAGAATTCCAAAAAAATGAATGCGTTTAAAAAGAATTCGATCGAGATTTTGCACCTGCGCTCTCAAAAAGGATTAAAGTGTTATACATTCTTGGAATCACTATTTCAAACGCTTTTAAATAAGCTGTCACGTTAAAGTTACGCCGCGCCTGTCACCTGAAGAGGGATCGTGTAAAGTTCGAAACATTGATGTTATAATATACTTTGATTATTTTAAAAATCGACCTGTCCGAGCGTTTTGCTTATGTGCTAAAAATAAATAAGTTAATAAGGAGGTGGGGGGAGTGTAACACTTATTCCAGTAAACTATAAGTGAAATCATATGAAAAATCACACAGTGTAAAGTCCATTAGGTTAAGGACAAAAAAGGGGGATTTAAAAAATGATTATTAATCAATTAATATCATACATTGGGCTATTGCATTCAGTAATTATTAATATAATATACGTTCATAGTAGGAATGAACGAAACTGATTGTAAGAATGAATAGAATTGCTTGTAAGAAAAACCGTATTTATTGTGGGAATGAACGGAATTAATTGTAACAATAAATGGAAATAATTGTAGAAATAAACGAAATACGTTAGGAGAAATAACACTGTTATTGACACAACGAATAGTCTTCGTCGGTCAATTAACGACGTTGTTGTTTCAATAAATAGTGTTCGTTGACTCATTGAACAGAGTTTGTAATATCAATAAAGTGATATTATGGTATACATAATGAATGTTCATCCATTCAATAAACGTAATACATTGGCTCATCGAACGAAAATAATGAATTGATGAACATCGTTTTGTTGTCCCAATAAAACCAAGAATTGGACAAATTTTAAGTATTGCGTTTGTTGTCTGAATTAACATTTTTATTGATATTACGTACCTTTTTCGTTGAGTGCAGGCGGCTCTGAAGACGCTGAAAAGCAGAAACCATGGTCAACCGATGGTGGTGCCCCCGAATCGAATTTAATCTAAAGCTGTCTTTCCTTATTTTATTTTACTCATATTTGAGTACTAAGGATGCAGAATTCTGTTGGAATTTTATCTAGATAAGCGAGCAGGTGATGAATGTATATTGTAGATTCTTCCATTGTCTGCCATTTATCGGACTGTGTTTTTACAAATTTCTAAAAAACTCAGGCAATAGATAGCCACCAAGGATTCTGCAGTCCGACCTTTAGAGAATTTTTTCTGTCTCTAGATAAATGTCGCTAACGCGTCCGTACGCATGTAATATTTTATTATTTTGTCTAGTGGCACAGCCAGAGTTAGTTCAAAGCAAAAATAGCCAAACACATAAAAGGGCACCAGGTGCTTAGGATATCATCGCTGTCACGATATTCGTGTTCAACAAGCCCAAAAGCTCCCGAGTAATAGTATTGAACTTATTTCCTTCAATCAATAAGCTGGGCAAAAAGCAATTTAGAGAAGACTAATTTTGCTGAATATCTCTAGGAAACATTCCAGCCAAATGAAGGTGATAACACACTACAATGGGAAAATGTCACACAGGAAGAAGGTGAAATTAAACTAGTCCCTCCAAAAGAAGTGGCCGACGAAATTAAATCACACATAAATCCCAGGAAAGCACCTGGGTTTGACTTAATTACTGGGGAAATCTTAAAACAACTTCCCAGAAAAGCCATAGTAAAACTGACATATCTTATAAATGCCTCGTTCAGATTAAGAAATATTCCCAAGATATGGAAAGTGGCCGAGGTCATAATGATCCTTAAACCTGGAAAACAGCCAAATACAGTAACATCGTACAGACCGGCTTCATTACTACCCGTAATTTCAAAGCTGTACGAGAAGCTTTTGCTGAAAAGGTTGAAACCTCTTATAGATATTAAAGCTCTAATTCTATCACACCAGTTTGGGTTTCGAGAAATTCATTTAACTATCGACCAAGTCCATAGAATAACGGATATAATAGAGAGGTCGCTGGAAGGAAAGAAAGTTTGCTCCGCTGTCTTCCTCGACGTGGCGCAAGCTTTTGATAAGGTATGGCACGAAGGACTTAAATACAAATTAAGCAGGATTTTGCCAAAACAATACACAGAATTATTGGAATCTTATATATCAGAGAGAGTTTTTAGGGTTAAGCAAGAAGAAGCCTACTCGGAACTAAAGGAAATCAATGCAAGTGTACCACAAGGTAGTGTGATAGGACCGGTCCTATAAATACCTAGAATAGAATAGAATAGAAATATGCTTTATTGCCATGAAAAATTTTACAATTTTATCGACAAAGCTTATAAATAGACAAAAAAACAAAACAGTAACAATCCAATTTACTAAAATTACATAAATCATCAATATATTTAAATAATAATAATAATAATAATAATGAAGTTAAAACAGAAATAATAAATTGCACAAATTTAAATAAATTGCAAATGCATAGTGTACCTAATAATTAATAAAAAAGGTTTAAAAGTTAAAAAGTTAAAAAGTTAAGCTGCTGCATATGACACCCAAATATAGATAAAAAATAATAAAAATACTACTTGTGCAAAGGGTACTGTAATTTCTTAGTTATTGAGTAAAAAAATCTTCTACTGAATAATATGGTCTTTCAGACAGGTAGGCTTTTCTCAGTTTACGGAATTTGTGGAAAGATGGTGCCGATTTTAGTTGTAGGGGGAGATGGTTGTACATTTTTTTTGCGGAATATAATATCGATTTCTTTACTAACTCCGAGGACGGGGTTGGCAAATAGACGTCAAACGTAGAATTTCTCGTGAAGTAGTCATGATTAGGTCTTGGTGGGAGTACCTATTATACACTAGTGACATCCCTGAAGTAGATCATAACACAATAGCTACCTTTGCTAATGACACTGCCGTTTTAGCCGTAGGTGAAGACCATGAAGAAGCAACAAGAAAACTACAAATCTCTGTTAACAGACTTAACAAGTCAACTAAACTCTGGCGAATGAAATTAAACGAAATGAAGTCAGTGCATAAAAATTTTACAAACAAGAAAAAACAATACATTTCTGTTAACGTAAATAATACTCAGATACCATACTGCAAAATATTTGGGTATTACACTAGACGCTAGGCTACGCTGGAGGGCCCATGTTAAAAAGAAACCAGAACAGCTTAACATGAAGTATAAAAAATGTATTGGCTATTGGGAAGACAATCTACTCTCTCGATCTACAATAAAATACTTTTGTATAAACAGATTATAAAACCTATATGGACATATGGCATCCATCTATGGGGCTGCGCTAGTAATACCAATTTAAACATCATTCAACGATTCCAAAACAAAGTACTAAGGAACATTGTCAACGCTCCATGTTACTATAGGAACAGTGACCTCCATAGGGACCTAGACATGGATACTGTTAACAAGACCATAGAAAAATTTGCCAAGAGTCACGAACAACGACTTCTTGAACACGTCAATGTTGAGGCCATCCATCTCCTCGACAACACGGATATAACTAGAACACTCAAGAGGAAGAAACCCTTCGAGTTGGTTAAGTGAAAAATAGTGCACGGTGCAAGTGATGGTACAAGTTAATATTTGTGCAATATATTAACAGAACCTAAGGGGTATTATTGAGTTTGTCCTTAGTCTTAAGTTTTTAGTAGTAATTTAGGTTAGAAATAAGTTGCTCATTGATCACATTATTTGATCAGATTGTAATGTTCTTAAGCATCTTATTGGTGTTTAATAAATAAATAAAAAATTCCGTCAATTATTTCCCAATTACAAATTTATCATTTTTCATAATTTCGAAATGCCTTTGAAAAATGCATTTTGGTTGATCAATAATGTAATTTTTATTTCGTCATCATCACTTTTGTTCACAACGTCTCCTAAGGCTCTTACGAAACGAATGCAAAAAGTCTCTTTGAGATTCATCCAACTACAAATGTTTGGTAGGTTTTTTGCTTCACTTCGTCGCCTATTAAGTTTTTAATCTGTTTTTGTTGATATGCAACACAATTTTACGTGAATGTGTTATTAATGCCAGTGTACGGTAGTTTCGACATCTGATAGTGATTCCTTTTTTTGTGTAGTGGAATATAATTGAGGCACGCCAATCAGAGGGCCATTTTCCCGAATTCCAAACACTAACATAGATATACTGAAGGATATAATATGTAATATTTTGTTATCTACAACATAGTCACTCCAGCATTTCTGCTGATATTTGTCAATGCCTGGGGATTTGTTTCGTTCCAGTGATTTAATCGCATGTTTAACTTCAGAGAGCAAAACAGTAGGTTATCTAGGGAGGGCAATGGATTTTCTGCTTGTCTCGTTATTTCTATGAAAATCGCTAATATATTTCCCATTCGGCTTACTTTTTATTTTGTTTCCTAATTTGGCTTTTGCATTGAAGTCTCATATTTACTTGATTACCTTAAGGGGAACGGAGCAAAATGCAAAATTTTGACGCATGTCAAAATTTTTAATGTGTTTTAAATGTATTCATTTTTTTCGAATCCTGAGAAAACTAATAAATATTTTTAAAAAATTTAAACGCAGAATGAAAGATTACATTATTACCGAGGGCCGAAAGTCTCTGAAAACTTCTTTGATGTTTATTTTAATAAGTTACAGGGGTGAAAATAAAAGAGAAAATTTAGTGTGATTTTTAATTGCAAATATTTCATTCAAAAGAAACTTTTTATTTATTCTAAGGGACTTCCGGCCCTCGGTAATAAAGTAGTATTTCATTCTGTGTTTAAATTTTTTAAAAATAATTATTAGTTTTCTCAGGATTCGAAAAACATAAATACATTTAAAACACATTGAAAATTTTGACATGCGTCAAAATTTTGCATTTTGCTTCGTTCCCCTTAAGAGCATAGGCGCAAAATTTTGGGCAAATATTTATTAAATGTATTGATTTTTTCGAATCCTGAGAAAACTAATAAGTATTTTTGAAAAATTTAAACGCAGAATGAAAGATTACATTATTACCGAGGGCCGAAAGTCCCTAAAATCTTCTATAATGTTTAATTCTATAATAAGAAAATTTA
Organism: Diabrotica virgifera virgifera; assembly: GCF_917563875.1. Lineage (NCBI taxonomy): Eukaryota > Metazoa > Arthropoda > Insecta > Coleoptera > Chrysomelidae > Diabrotica > Diabrotica virgifera. The sequence goes on from NC_065445.1 coordinate 114,484,169, forward strand.
GTGTCATTTTGAATTTCAAATATCTTATTCAAAAGAAACATTTTGTTTATTCTAAGGGACTTTCGACCCTTGGTAATAATGTAGGTAATATTTCATTCTGCGTTTAAATTTTTCAAAAATATTTATTAGTTTTCTCAGGATTCGAAAAAAATGAATGCATTTAAAAAGCATTGGTTCGTAATTTTGCGCCTACGCCCATTAAGTTGACCCTTTGTCTTAATTAACTAGGATACAATAATTAATAAAATAATACTTTAATAGTGAATAACATCAAAAGTCTTTTCCGAATCTGTGGAATCTGTGTTACCAAACACACCTATGTAATATCGTTGTTCTGAAGCTATATTTCTTGTGTCATCTTAGGCAGGCCGCACATCAAAGAAACATGAAACGTAAATTACGTTTCATGGAAATAAACCACTGCTAAACAAATATACGTTCGGCCATTTATGAGACTCTCCGAAAATAAAAATGTGTCATGAGCATGAACCACATTCGTTTCATTGGTAGGCGGACTTTGAGATTTGTTTAGCAGTGTTTTCTTTTCATGAAACATGTTTTTCGTTTCATGTTTCATGTTTTTCGTTTCATGTTTCTTTGGTGTGCGGCTTGCCTTATAGTCCAGAGAAATAAGATTTTTCTCGTGACACATCCCCTCCAGGCCGAAACCAAATTTTTTGAGTAGTATGGACATCTATATTATTAACCTATATGTTTCCTGCAGCCAATTTTGATGATATACATATTTATAAACAAATGAAGATCAAAAAACGCTAAATTTTCGCTTTTTTCGTCTATTACCAAAAAGTTAAGCACTTTAAACAAATTTGAGTGTAAGAAACTCATAAATCGTATAAAAAACTTCAATATGGCGTTCGCTGAATATGTCCATCCTTATTGGTTGCTTAGAAAATTGCAAAATAAATAATAAATTTTGAGTTTTTAAAAATATTCATAACTTATGTAAAAATTAACTTAGAACCTTCTTATTACACGGAATGCTGATACTTCTTGTACTTAAATTATACTTTAAATTTCAAAGCCATTGGTAAAATAGTTTAAAAGTTATTTAATTTGTTTTTCCCAAATTCATTTTTTTTTTGCAACACTACAAGTCAGAAAATTATGAGGCTACAATCACACTTCGGACAGTTTATGAAAGAAGAACATTTATACTATTACCATTATTAAAAATAAATGACAAAAAATAATTTTAAACAGTGTAAAATTATTTTGAAAAAGCATGTCGATTTTTTGCTTACTTATAAACAATTAGAATAACTTTTTAGCCGTTACCTGTAGAAAAATTATTTTTTCATATTTAGAAAGACTGAATTTTTATACACATTTAGAAAGAAAAACAACTGTCCTAGGACAATTAGGGACAAAGTTAGCCCCCCCCCCCCATTTATTTAATTCGCATGTTTTTGCAAAATAATTTTGCAATATTTATAATTATTTTTTGTAATTTTTTTTTAATTAAATTAATACTGTAAATTTCCTTCTTCCATAAACTATCCAAAGTATTACTGTAGCTTCATCATTTTCTGACTTACAGTGTTGCAAAAAAAAAATAAATTTGGGATAAACAAATTAAATAACTTTTAAACTGTTTGACCAATTTCTTCGAAATTTAGGGTATGAATTAAGCACCATAAGTCCCAGCATTCCGTGTAATAAGAAGGTTCTAAGTTAATTTTTACATAAGTTATAAATATTTATAAAAACTCAAAATTTATGATTTATTTTGCAATTTTCTAAGCAACCAATAAGGATAGACATATTAAGCAAACGCCATATTGAAGTTTTTTATACCGTTTATGAGTTTCTTACTCTCAAATTTGTTTAAAATGCCTATTTTCTTAGTACTAGACGAAAAAAGCGAAAATTTACCGTTTTTTGATCTTCATTTGTTTATAACTATGTATATCATCAAAATCGGCTGCAGGAAATATATAGGTTATTATTATAGATGTCCATATTACTCAAAAAATTTGGTTTCGGCCTGGAGGGGGTTGTGTCACCAACAGGCTATTTTTTTCCTTATTTCTCTGAACTATTAATGCAATTTACTATTTTAGTTCGGGTTGTCACAATTTTACTTTGAAATTGACTTTCTTTGACGTTTATTATGTAATAACGTGTGTAATGCAATGAACTGTCAACACGGATGGAATGGCCCCGTCCCATTCAAATAGTGAAACGAGATTGCGGTCAACATACAAGTGAGAGGTCCTAGAGAGAGACAGAGCATGCTAGGGAAAATTTGCTACAACTACCACCAGAGTTGCCAGATGTGATTTTATAAATCCCCCACTTAGAAACTGAAATTCTCTCAAACTAAGCTCAAATCCCCCAAATTAAAACGTTTTCCGCATTTTAATACATTAGTAGTCAAATGTAGAGAACAGTAAACCAAAATTATACTACTTTATCAACAGAGGGCCTTGGAAATAATTCGTAGGTCCGATAATATGAGTGTATAATATGCAGTTCTATGTACATTCGCAAATTTAATTTCCCATGACCCCTTATAATCTTCCATAACTCTCCCACCAAAAAATTCCCCAACCATTTCTGCTTAGACGCTTAGTTCCCATAGACGCTTTTAAATTATTCCAAAATTTTAGGAAAATACCCCAATCTGCCAACCTTGACTACCAGTATCAATTCGTTTGTTTACGAAAGATGGCGATTATCTTCCCTCTTCCCTGGCTATTGCTCTCTCATCCTGGCCGCATTCAATTCGCTTCATGCCCATTCCATCCGTGTTGACAGTTTATTGGTGTAATGAGAGGACCCAAATATCGCTTACTCCGGTTGATCATTCAGGCAGGGCAAAATCCATAAGGGCATTCAAAACCAACTGTCCTGGCTGCGTAATTTTAGACATGGACAGGTCGAACGGTCGAAGAATTGTTTCATATAGCTGCCGACCGAGAAACATTTCATCAGCTTGTTAATACGATAGCCAATGCTTGAAAACAATCACGGCACATAAAGAAGAAGATGTAATAACGTATGTCCTAAAAGTTTTGGCACAAAATTCAATTTTAACAAAAAAAAAACAAAATAATTTCAGAAAATAGAAAATAATTTCAAGTTGTTTTTGGAATCAAAAGTTTGATTTATATGTTTACTGTCCTTTGAGATTTATTTATGTTGAAATTTTCCGTTTAAGATATTGTAAAAAGTAGAAATTAAAAAAGGTATCCACAAGTTGGTTAGGAGGATACCCAAAGCTGAAATCTGTCGAATATTCCAGAACGAAAACATTTTACGCAGAACTATTGCGTAACCATTGCGCAATTGCCACAAATTCTCTCAGGCGCAACTACTTCGCATACCAAGATACTATCGTGAACTCAGGCCAATGAACAAATCAATAATTTAGATGACTAAGGCCCGGTACTTTATGTCTCCGTTATTTAACAGCCGGTTAGTTAACGGGGGTTTAATCGGGACCTCTTTAGGGTCTCTTGCGTTGTAATAAATTCAATTACAAGTATTATTATAATTATAAATAAGTATAATAATAATTATAATTGCATTTATTACAACGCAAGAGACCCTAAAGAGGTCCCGATTAAACCCCAGTTAACTAACCGGCTGTTAACGGAGACATAAAGTACCAGGCCTAAAAGTATTTTCGTCACTTTTAGAGCTTCACGATACGATACAATATTGATACTTTTTAAGTATTGAGTATTGTATTGGCTATGCCAATGAAGTATCGTATCGTATATCGGTATCGGCAATACTTTCTTATAAAAATATCGTATTGATATTGATTTCGATACGATATCGATACAATACTCGATAAAATATCGACATAAAAAGGATTTTACATCTGAGCTGTGTAGGTCCTTTATGCCCACTTTTGCATGCTTGGCAAATGGACATTATTCTAAAAATATTACGAATATTGCTTATAACTTATATGTATATTCTTATAAAGATTGAATATGGCTGAATGCTTCTTTGAAAGTCGACAAATACTTACTAATTCTGTACTGTTTAAAAACTACTTTTGAAAATATAGGGAAATCCCCGGAGATTCGGAATAAATCGCAATTCAGTATTTGTTAAAAATTATTTTTGAGTCATCATCACTTACTTCCATAATATTGCCACAAATGCCACATGATATAAACAGTGTAATCATAACAGATATTTACTCACCCTCAAGAATTTAAAGTTCATGCACTCAAGTGTAAAATATTATAACAGCTGCTGCTTGGGTTGCAGATCACTTATACTTTTCTGTAATAAATAATTATGATCTAAATACCTATTCCACAAAATATAATCAAACAACTGTGGCGTTTTATTTTTCTCTCGATATCGATATTTTCAATAATATCGAGGCAAGCGTATCGGCAATACAAGAGTATTGTATTGATTTCAGATAATGAGTATCGTATCGACATTAATATTGCTAAGGTATTTATTGTATCGGTATCGTATTGGTTTTTGATACGATATCAATACAATATCGATATTTTTATCGAATATCGTGAAACTCTAGTCACTTTGAGTAATTCTGGCATGAAGGGAAGAGATAGATTTTATATAGACAACGTAGAGTCAGAGCTGTATTGATAATTGCCTTTCCAAGTTGGAAACGCCTTTCCCAACTGCCACTATTCGTGGCCATGATCATGTTTTGGCTAGACCTAGGATCATGCCATTCTACTCAAACTGGCTTCGACAACACCACATACCTTTTATTTCCAAATATGCAGGCTCACCAAACTTGCCGCAGGCTCATCCAATTGAATATTTTTGGGCTTTACTGTCTAGGAAGATTTATCATGGAGACTGCGAAGCCAAGATGAAGAAAAACTAAGACGGTGAATTTACTAAAAATCGGGAGAAATTGATCTGGATTCTGTCCAGGACTTCATGAGAGATGTTCGAAGAAATTTGCACCTCGTAGAGCAGATATTAATATTTAAGTAATATTTTGTATTTTGACTACGACATCAGATTTGGACATCGAAACATTAATAAAATTCTTTTTTAAATTTAATTGTGGCCTATTTCCCAACCTCTTCTTCTTCTTCTTTTTCTTCTTCTTCTTCTTTTTGTATAGAAATGACTCTGTCTGTTTTTTCAATGTGCCTCTAGTAAGTTGTCGTTCCATCGTTTTCGTGGTCTTCCCACTGATCTTCTTCCTATTGGGGAACCTTCTGTCGCTGTTCTGACTACCCTATTTGTTGTCATTCGGCTTATGTGGTCATTCCATTCTATTCTTCTGTTTCTTACCCAGTTATTAATGTTATCCACCTTGCATCTCCGTCGTATATCTGTACTTTTAGCTCTGTCCCATAGAGTCTTACCATCGATTTTTCGAAGGGTTTTCATCTCCGCTGTTTCGAGCAATCTTTTTGTCCTCTCTGTGTCGGGTCGTGTTTCTGCCGCGTATGTCATTATTGGTCTGATGACTGTTTTGTCAATTCTGCCTTTCATTTCTTTTCCGATATTTTTATTTCTCCATATTGTGTCATTCAGGCAACCTGCGGCTCTGTTTGCTCTATTCACTTGATCTTCCACTTCTGTTTCGAGCCTTCCGTAGCTAGATAGTGTGATGCCTAGATGTTTAAACTCCATCACTTGTTCTATTATCTGACCTTCCAGCTCCAATTTACATCTTATTGGATCTGCTGTTATAGCCATGCATTTTGTGTTTTTTGAGGAAATTAACATGTTAAATTTTCTGGCGATTATGTTGAATTGGTGCAGCATACGTTGCAAATCATCTTCACTTTGAGAGATTAGTATTGCATCGTCCGCATAGCAGATTATTTTAAGTTGTTTTTCTCTCATTTGGTATCCTTTTTTAGTTCTTACTTTTTTTATTATTTCGTCCATGATCAGGTTGAACAATAAATGACTCAAGTAATCCCCCTGTCTTATCCCATTGCCGGCTTCAATTGGGTCAGTTAGTTCATCTTCCACTTTTACTTTTATTGTGTTGTTCTGGTAGATGTTTTCTATCGTTTTAATTATTCCCAGAGGTACCTCTCTCGAGTATAACAAGTGGATAACGTCCTTTAATGTGACCCTGTCAAATCAGCTGTTTCGGCAGAGTGCCTTTCTCAAGTGATTTAGATTACTATGGGTTTGCCTTTTAAAAGTCTTTAACTGAAGAGGTTGATGAGTGGGGAGCTGTTTGTCTCGAGTTGGTCATTCAGAATTATATCTGTATTTTTTAATTTATTAATTTCCATAAATTCTAGTAAAGATAGCTTAAGGTCTTTATTTTGAGTATGCAGAATTTGAAACTGTTTATTAAAAGAATGATTATGACTTAGGTGGTGCGTATGTAGAAGTGTCTGTTTTTCTATTGTTGAAAACCCTTTTGTGTTCTGCTATCCGTTTGTCAAAGGTTCTGCCAGTTTGACCGATGTAAGTTTTCGGAAAGTCACCACAAGTTAGTTTGTAAACACCACTCTGTAGTTGTTTTCTCTTTCGGCTCTTATTGTTCTTAATATATATGCTTAAGTTGTTGTTAGTTCTAAAAGCTGGTGTTATTCCTTTCTTTTTGAAGTTATACTTTACGATCGAGGGTGAAATTTTATACTTGCCTGGCGCATGCGCAGACAGACAGTATGTAGTTCGTTGCTAATCTTTCAAATTATGTATCTTCTTCTTCAGTGTCTTATCCGGTCCGGATGTTGGCGATCATCAAGGCTATCATTGTTTTGTTGACTGCTCTGCGAAACAGCTCCGCGGAGGTTATCCCAAACCATTGTCGGAGGTTTTTCAACCACGAGATACGACGGCGTCCCGGTCCTCTCCTGCCAAATACTTTGCCCTGCATGACGAGTTGAAAAACTCCATATTTTTCTTCGTTCCGCATCACGTGGCCAAGGTACTCAAGCTTACGTTGTTTTACTAAATTAAGCACTTCTTTTTCTTTTGTCATGCGCTGTAGAACCTCATTGTTGGTGACATGGTCCACATAAGATATTTTTAGTATCCTCCTGTAGATACACATCTCGAAGGCTTCAATCCGCTTTTCAGTGGCTTGCGTCAGTGTCCAGGCTTCAACTCCATACAGTAGCACCGGAAGAACGTAGCACCTCACTATCCGCATCTTTGTTCCCAAACTGAGATCACTGCAGCACAGCAAGGATCTCAGCTTGATAAATGTAGACCGTGCCATTTCAATTCTGAATCTAATCTCAAGAGATTAGATCCAAATTATGTATGTATCAGCGCAAATAAGTCATTAAAAGAATATATTAGTGTTTTTAGTAAATGTATTATTTATTATAATTTTTGTGTCTTTGGATTTGTCTTCCTCGGGAATAAAATATTTTATAATAAATAAGTAAGTATATTTACTTACTAAATTTTAAAATATTTTTTCACTTGGTCTATTGAATTTGTGAGAAATTTTGTAAGCTGTTAAAGCAAAGGGAGCGGCGGAGCTCGGCGGTAGCGCGTTCGACGGGAGATCGAGAGGTCCCTGGTTCAATTCCGTGTGTTATCTAACTTTTTTTTATCTTTAGTATTATTTTAGTAAAATTTTTTGGAAAGTAGTAAGTAAAAATTAGTTTAATCTTTAAATACAAATAACCTGTTGAAAGTATATTTATTTCGTTGAAATCATATAATAGAAGTATAGCTACTTACGTGCGTACAAAGTTAGTACAAACACATTCTTTTTTTATGTATATGGGTATTTTTGTTGTTATCTTGCCAGAATATGTGATAGAGCAGAAGGTACTGGGTTCTTTCTGTGGTGGTGGATATACTAATTTCAGGGCTTTATTATGGAGTTTTTGGTTTAAAATTTTGTTAATTGTTTGTTCGTTATAGCCATTGTTTACTGCTATTTGTTTAATGATGTTCAGTTCTATCTCGAATTTATTTTTTGACATGGGAATTTCTGTCAGTCTATGTATCATGCTATGGTAGGCTGCTAATTTGTGTTGTGTAGGATGAGATGATGAATTGTGTATAGTTGTGTCAGTATGGGTAGGTTTATGATATACGGAGAACTCATGTTTGTTGTATAGTCTGGTAATTGTTACATCTAGAAAGTTTATGGACTTATTCTGTTCTGTTTCTATTGTAAACTCAATATTACTCTGAAGTGAATTAATGTATGATAGAAATTTCTCAAGCTGCCTGTTCATCCAGTATCTCCACCAATATAAGAACTGTTTAAATACGGGATGTTTAGAAATTGTTGTTTCAAGCTGGTTCATAAATATATCTGATAGCAATGGGCTTAGAGGATTACCCATAATAAGTCCGGTACTGTTGTTTGTCTATTTGATTATTGAATTCAAAATAGTCTTGATTTATGCAAATTTCAAGAAGGTGTAAAATTTCAGTTGCTTAACAACTCCAGACTAATCTCATTTGACGTAAAAAATCTTTTTCCTAGTGTTCCTTCTACAAATTTTTTTTTAGTTAAAAATCTTTTAGATCATAATAGTAAAAATCCGATCATTGCATATGAAATTTTACACCTTCTTGAAATCTGCATAAATCAAGACTATTTTGAATTTAATAATCAAATATACACAAACAACAGTGCAGGACTTATTATGGGTAATTCTCTAAGCCCATTGCTATCAGATATATTTATGAACCAGCTTGAAACAACAATTTCTAAACATCCCGTATTTAAACAGTTCTTATATTGGTGGTGATACATGGATGATATACTAGTATGCTTTACAGGAACTAACAGGCAACTTAACCAATTTCTATCATACATTAATTCACTTCATAGTAATATTTAGTTTACAATAGAAACAGAACAGAATAAGTCCATAAACTTTCTAGATGTAACAATTACCAGACTACACAACAAACATGAGTTCTCCGTATATCATAAACCTACCCATACTGATACAACTATACACAATTCATCATCCCATCCTACACAACACAAATTAGCAGCCTACCATAGCATGATACATAGACTGACAGAAATTTCCATGTCAAAAAATAACTTCGAGATAGAACTGAACATCATTAAACAAATAGCAGTAAACAATGGCTATAACGAACAAACAATTAACAAAATTTTAAACCAAAAACTCCATAAGAAAGCCCTGAAATTAGTCTATCCATCACCACAGAAAGAACCCAGTACCTTCTGCTCTATCACATATACTGCCAAGATAACAACAAAAATAGCCAGATACATAAAAAAGAAAGGAATAGGACCAGCTTTCAGAACTAACAACAACTTATGCAAATATAAATTAAGAACAATAAGAGCCGAAAGAGAAAACAGCTACAGAGTGGTGTTTACAAACTAACTTGTGGTGCCTGTCCGAAAACTTACATCGGTCAAATTGGCAGAACATTTGACAAACGGATAGCAGAACACAAAAGGGCTTTCAACAATTGCAAAACAGACACTTCTACATACGCACTTTACCTTATAGCATAATCATTCTTTTAATGAACAGTTTCAAATCCTGCATATTCAAAATAAAGGCCTTAAGCTACTAATTAGAATCTATGGAAATTAATAAATTGAAAAGTACAGATATAATTCTGAATGACCAACTCGAGACAAACAGCTCCCCACTCCTCAACCTCTTCAGTTAAAGACTTTTAAAAGGCAAACCCATAGTAATCTAAATCACTTGAGAAAGGCACTCTGCCGAAATAGCTGTAGTCACCTCGGTAGTCACATAGTTGTAATAAATGTTGTGAAAGTATAGAAAACAAACGTTTTCAGTGTTTTATTGTTAGATTATCTTATTTTTTTAATTTATAATAAGGATATCAAACTTACTTATATGACCTTGCCATCTTATCTTCATTGACGTTCATTTCCTTCTTTTTGTTATTTAAGAATAACAACAAATTTGATGTACCTACGTAATAAATAATTTGTAGTCTTTCCTGCTTCAGTATCTCGTGGTGTAATATATTTGCAATACCGAGTAGTATCTCCTCTTAACGGAAATAGGCCGATTAAAAAGCTTACACGCCGCAGCGAAGAAGAGATAAAAATTTTGAGAGAAGGATGGGGAGTTTATATTCCAGTGATTTTATATATACTCAAATGATTTAAGTTTATTTCTGTTTTAATATTAATACAAAAGAGACAAAAGAGAGATAGTCACTGAAGGTTTTTACCTTCGATTTCGTTGAACCTTCGATTTCGTTGATGTTTTTTTGTTGATGGGAAAACCTTTTAATATTAATTCAAAGTGACTTATATGTCCGGATCAACAAAACGATATCTACTTGTGCTTTATAGATTATGAAAAGGCTTTTGACAAAGTCAAATCCGATGAGCTAATAGAATACTTGAAAAGAAAGAACCTGGATCCAAACGACATTAATACAATACGTGAACTATACTGGAACCAAAGTGCCTCTGTGAGAACCAAAATGGGTGATACTGAAACGATAAACATCCAAAGGAGGAGTTAGGCAAGATTGTATACTATCACCATTATTATTCAACTTGTACTTAGAGGAAATCTTTACACGAGCTCTAGATGAAGCACAAGAAAGAATAGAAGTCAATGGAAAAATCGTGTACAACATGAGGACGGCAATGATACAGTACTGATTGTTGGCAGTGAAGAAGAACTACAAATTCTGTTAAAAAACGTAGTGCGAGAAGGAGAACTATATGGCCTTAAGGTGAGTGTAAAAAAACTGAATCAATGGTAATTTAAAAAATGTACATACCAGTTATAAACATACTAGTCAACAGCAATCTCGTTGAACATGTGAAAAAGTTAAGTACCTAGGATGTTGGATACATGAAACCTTAGACCAAGAACAAGAGGTTAAATGTAGAACAGAACAGGCAAGAAACACCTTCTTAAAGATGCGACAGTTACTCACTACCCTTAATCTTGATCTGTCCCTACGATACCGCATGATAAAGTGTTACTTTCTGTTGTTTTCCGGGTTTGACTCCGCGTTGAATAATACTGGTTTTGAGAAAAAACATTATTTTGACGACGTTTCGGCAAGATCTCACTTGCCATTGTCAAGTCAGGTAGTTCCGCTTCTCGCAGCTGCTTGAATTAGACTTACTCTGGACTAATTAGCAAAATACATGGAAAAGTTATTTACCAGCAATTTTATTGCTGGAATCGAATCTTATGATTGTATATACAGTTGGAAAAATGAAAGAATACCCATGAACGAACATATAAAACACGCTGTATTTTCCTGTCACCATGTCACAAAGAAAATTGTCCAGTGCAAGTACATGTAACAATAATTATTACATGTACTTGCGCTGGCCAATTTTTTGTGTAACACGGTGACAGGAAAATACTGCGTGTTTTATATGTTCGTTCATGGTTATTCTTTCATTTTTCCGACTGTATTAATAATATAGGTATGCAAAGTCCGCAGATAGTGTGCTACTTTTTTTATAAACAAAATGGCGCCCGAAAATCGTGTTTTTTTCAATTTTTGCTCTATAACTCCCAAAGATTTTAACTTTACACCAAAAACACCCAAATAAAAATTCATCACAATTAAATTCTTCATAGAGACGTGTTTTTTCCGATTTACTTCGACGAAAATTTTCCCCGGAAAATACGGGTTTTTCCAACAAAATCGTTAATTTTCAACTAAAATTTTATATAAGTAATTCTTTATCAATAATTAAATAGCTTGGTAATATAAAAGCTCTTTTCGCATAGAGTATAATTTCAGAAGCCGATGGAAATTGAGTGAACAGTTTAGCAACAATTGAATTGTTAATTAAAATTTTAAAAATAAGAATAACTATGATTTTTGTATAAAAAGATACTGTACCTATCTAATGTACTTTACAAAATTGAAATTGGACTATTTAAGCGGCCTCAGGAATATTTTAAAAATATAAACAATTTTTTGGCTTATAAACAGATAGAATATCTCGGTAAATATTAAATTAAATTAAATCACGAAAACGATATTGGAAAAAAGTGACAGGACGCTTCTTTTAAAAGAAAAATCGTTTAATTGTGGTGAGTGGTTCCTGATATACAACCGGTCAAATTTGACCGGCATTTACGGCAAAGATATAAACAATAGGATCATAATTTTTGAACCGTCACCTTTTTACTTTTTGTCCTCTTTCTCCACACCAATTTTCATATCTTTAAAATACTCATAACATATATTATTATAATAAAAACTATCGATATTACGAGTGAAAATTGACAAAAATAGCAAAATTTCAATCAAAAATTAGGTTGGAGAAAATGTAAAGTTCAAAATCGGTATACGTTAAAAAAAAGCATTTTCTCGGTTTCCCATGGAGCAATTTTCTTCATTCATTTTTTGTTCCCAAGTAACTCGACTAGAGCTATCTAACTAACGCATTATTAAATGTCAAAGTTGCTTTTGTTTTGTTGATTATTTTAATCATAAGAAAAGAAAACTACATATTTGTTCCAGTTGTAGACTTTTTTTAGATATACTTACTACAAGTTGAGCTTTTAACGTTAAAAACACAAATATTCTCATTTGAAAGCTGTATAATTATTTAAACAATCTTTATTTAAACAAATTAAAAAATTTTGTTAATATAAATAAATAAATTTATTATAACAAAACAAAAGCAACTTTGACATTTAATAATGCGTTAGTTAAATGGCTCTACTCGAGTTACTTGGGAACAAAAAAAGAATGAAGAAAATTGCTCCATGGGAAGCCGAGAAAATGCATTTTTTTATTTATCGTATACCAGTTTTGAACTTTGAGATTACATTTTCTCCAAACTAATTTTTGATTGAAATTTTGCTATTTTTGGCAATTGTCACTTCTAATATCGATAGCTTTTATTATAATAATATATGTTATGAGTACTTTAAAGATATGAAAATTGGTGTGGAGAAAGAGGACAAAAATAAAAAGGTGACGGTTCGAAAATTATGATCCTATTGTTTATATCCTTGCCGTAAATGCCGGTCAACTTTGACTGGTTGTATATCAAGAACCACTCACCACACTTAAACGTTTTTTTTAAAGAAGCGTCCTGCCGCTTTTTTTCCAATATCGTTTTCATGATTTAATTTAATTTAATATTTACCGAAATATTCTATTTGTTTATAAGCCAAAAAATTGTTTATAATTTTAAAATATTCCTGAAGCCGCTTAAATAGTTCAATTTTAATTCTGTAAAGTAAATTAGATAGGTACAGTATCTTTTTATACAAAAATCATAGTTATTCTTATGTATCATAATTATTATGGTTATTTTAGCGACCGTAAAATTTTAACTAACAATTCAATTGTTGCTAAAGTGTTTACTCAATTTCCATCGGCGGTGTCTGGAATTATAATCTATACGAAAAAAGCTTTTATATTACTAAGTTATTTAATTATTGATAAAAATTACTTATCTAAAATTTTAGTTGAAAATTAAAGATTTTGTTGAAAAAAACCCGCATTTTCCGGGGAAAATTTTCGTCGAAGTAAATCGGGAAAAACACGTCTCTATGCAGAATTTAATTACAGTGAATTTTTATTTGGGTGTTTTTGGTGTAAAGTTAAAATCTTTGGAGTTATAGAGCAAAAATTGAAAAAAAAACACGATTTTCTAGCGCCATTTTGTTTATAAAAAAAGTAGCACACTATCTGCGGACTTTGCATACCTATGTTATTAATATATGCAATCATAAGAGTCGATTCCAGCAATAAAATGGCTGGTAAATAACTTTTCCCAAAAATGGCCTATTGTCCGATAATCTGCCCAGAATAACTGAATTTTTATTTACGACACCGTCACTTATATAGTTGATCATGATGTCTGGTTAGCGCTTTTTGGATTCCACAATTCAAGAAACCCAGACTTTTGGCGGAGGTTCAATTATGGTTTGGAGTAGGATAAATTTCGATGGCCGCTCTGACCTAATAGTTATCCGACGAGGTGCGATGACGGCACAGCGATACATTAACGAAGTTCTTGAACCACATGTTGTCCCAATTGCTAAAAATATGAGTCCAGAATTTATCCTTCAGCAAGATAATGCGAGACTGCACGTGGCCAGGATAGTGCAAAATTATTGGACTACCCACAATATTCAGGTTATGGAGTGGCCAGCGAGGAGTCTAGATTTAAATCCCATTGAACACATTTGAGATACACTCGGAAACGCTTAAAGGATCGTCAGCCACTTCTTCATCTTTAAGTGCCATCTCCGCGACGGAGGTCGGCAATCTTCATTGCTATTCGGATTTTAGAGACGGCTGCTCTGAAAAGGTCATTTGATGTACCTACATCCGTACCATTCTCTCAGGTTGCGTAGCCACGATATTCTGCGTCTTCCTATTCTTCTTTTTCCTTGAATCTTTCCCTGCATAATTAATTGCAGCAAGTTATATCTCTCTCCACGTGTAATATGTCCGAGATATTCCAATTTTCTTGTTTTGATGGTATTTAAGATTTCCATTTCTTTATTCATCTTTCTCAGAACCTCTTTGTTTGTGACGTGTTTTGTCCACGATATTTTCAGAATTCTTCTGTACACCCACAGCTCGAATGATTCTAGTTTTTTTCATTGATGCAGCATTCAAGGTCCAAGCTTCCATTCCATAAAACAAAGTTGAAAAAACGTAGCACATAGCCAACCTAACTCTTAGCTCCAACTTCAAATTTCTTGTGCAGAGCACTTTTCTCATTTGGTTAAAATTTGCTCTAACCTTAGAAACCAGCCACTAAGAAACCTCTAACTAAGAAACCTCTAATGTCGAGGAAGTTCTCGTGGAAGAATGGGAATAACTAGATCAAGAAACTATTCGAAATGTGATTGAAAGCATGCCTGGACCACAGTATAAAGAAGGACAGTAGAAGCACTCTCCGAAAAATTGGAAGTAAAATCTTTAGTCGCGCATGGTGACCGCGCAATGTTCCCAGTCGCTTTTGCCCCACTCTCGCATTGCTAGTCGCATAGAAACGTACGGGTTTTAACCATTGACATATTAAGCGTAGACTTGGCATTCTTCTTCTTCTTCTTCAGCCTTCAGTAATCCAACTTTGGACATAGGCCTCCCCCAATTCAATCCAGTGTTGTCTATTTTGCGCCACGTGTTTCCAGTTGTGTCCTCCAAACTTCTTTATGTCATCGGCCCATCTCATTTGTGGCCTTCCTCTACTTCTTCTTCCTAATCACGGTCTCCATTGTTGTATTTCGTGATTCCATCTTTTATCCTTCAGTCGGGCATTGTGTCCTGCGAAGCTCCATTTTAATTTGGCAGCATGTTCTCCTGCGTCTTTTACTTTGGTTTTGCTTCTAATCCATGTATTTGTTTTTTTGTGTATGAGCCTCACCCCGAGCATTGATCTTTCCATCGCTCTCTGTGCCTTTACTATTTTATCCATATTGGTCTTGGTGAGTGTCCACGTCTGTGAACCATACGTAAGTATAGGGAGGATACACTGATCGTAAACTCTTGTTCTCAAATATTGTTCTATTTTAGTGTTTTTCAAGATCCAACTCAGTTTTCCAAATCCTGCCCACGCTGACCTTATTCTTCTAGTAATTTTGGCAGTTTGATTTTCTTTGTTAACTTTCATTATCTGTCCCAGGTAGATGTATTCGCTTACTGTTTCTAAATCTATGTCATTCAACGTTATTTTTCTACGACCGTTTAATAATATACTCATTATTCGCTATTTTTGAATAGATAATAACACCCATTACTTTACCCGTGAGTAATAATTCATTAGTCACGGGCTGAAGTTACTCGCGGGTCATTACTCACGGATTGAAGTTAGATTCAAGTGGTGCATGGAACTTTTAATATACCTATTAGCAAATAAAATTACTTAAACTTGTTTACTCAATAAAATAATCAGTAGTAATTGCACAAGAGCTCTGAAATTATTGAATTTTTCCCGAGTGACACTTTGACAGTTTTAATTTCACGAGCCGAAGGCGAGTGAAATTATGTCAAAGTGTCACGAGAGCAAAAATTCTATATTAATTTCAGAGGTCGAGTGCAATTTGTTGCGAGTATTTCATGAATAAAACTGTTCAAAACCAAAATTTTATTGTAATTTATTTTTGTAAGTACCATTAAACACACAGTTTTTATAAATATTTGACGATTGAAAGTCATCACTTTTATAATTTTTAAAACATTAATTGTCATTAATGTCACTGAATGTATTCTTTCGTAGCAACGAAGGGCATCTGACGTAATATACTTAACGACGGGAGATTATCAAAAATTATCGATTTAATTCAGATTTCTGTAGCTTTCTATTGGTCAGAATCTCCTATGAATGAAATAATCATTGTAATTTATATGAACAATTAAATTTGAAAAATGTTTAAAGGATTTTTAACTTTAACAATGGGTTAGTATATGTTTTACGTTTAAATTTCAACATTTGACATTTTAAGATTGACGTTATTAAAAGGTAAACAATAAACAATCGGTATTAATTTCGTAAAACGACTTACGGATATGAAATTAATATCAATGAATTCTGTTTGGCTTACTGTTCATTGTACAATATATATTAATTGAGAGCACACGTTCTTTTTCATGTAATTGCCTTAAAATATGTCTTATTTTTAAAAGCCACCGCCATTCCATGACATAATGACAACTGTTTGATTGTTTAATAAGCTCAACGAGTGTAATTCTAACAGTGTTGCCATAGTTATATAAAATATATTTTCTTATGAAAAATAAAATATTTCGTTTTAAATAATGTTAGTAGTTGATAATTATATTTTTCTATTAATCCAAATAAAAAAGGTCGTAGAAAAAGTATAGTATTCTACTTGCATGTAATGGCTATTACTCACTCTGATGAATTACGACACTCGCCAACGGCTGGTGTCGCAAACTTCATCATTGTGAGTAATAGCCATCATTACATGCTCGTTGAATAATATACTACATATTTTGTAATGTTCGGTGTATTCGTCATTACTTTTGTTTTTTCCAAGTTCATCTTAAGACCTACTTTTTCCGAAGCTTGAAATAGTTGAGTCATCATGGTCTGTAATTCTTCGAAACTTGTAGCGAATATTACAAGTCGTCAGCATATCTCAAATGACTCAGTTTTCTTCCATTAACATTTATTCCTTTATCTACCCAGTTAATGTCTTTGAACACGTCTTCAAGTCCCAGTGTGAACAGCTTTGGTGAAATAACGTCTCCCTGGCGAACTCCTCTGTTGATTGGTATAGCTTTGGTTTTCTCATCTATTTGTATTTTCTATAAGAAGATGATCCGCTGTACGGTAACCCTTTCGGAATCCTGCCTGCTCTACCGGTTGATAGCTATCAAGCTTCGACGATAGCATATTACTAACGATAGTCTAGTTATTACTCTCATAAACAGTTTGTATATTTGGGACAACAGGGAAATTGACCTAAGAGAACAGGCCTAACCTCTCTTAGGCCAACAGGCCTAAGAGAATTATTGTAAAGCTTTCTTTCCAATCATCTGGGACTTCTCCTTTGTGAAGGCATTCGTTGAAAAGATTTTTCAATTCTTCGAGAATAATTTCACTCCCCTCTTTTAACATTTCGGCAAGTATTCCATCTGGGCCCGGAGCCTTATTGTTCTTTAGTTGTGCCATAGCTTGTTTTATTTCGAAGGATTCTATATTAGGGAGTACTTCTGAGTTGACATTTATTATCTTTTTCTTAAGATTTTCCTTTGCAATGTTATATGTCTTTGTTTGAGGAATATAAATCACGGTAAAATGTTTGTGTAACTTTAGGATTTTGTTCTTTTCTCTTGTTTCTTTTCCATCTTTATCTTTTACTGAGATTATTAGAGGCTTTCCTATGTGTGGTCTTAAGCATTTTAGGCCTCGATTCTTTTCTATAATTTTTTTACTTTGTTTTCATTGCAGATCCTTTATGTCTTCCTTTACTCCCTTATTTATTTGTTTATTCAATTCTTTGAAACCGTCGGTGTTTCGCTTTCCTTCGCTGAGAAATAGGCGTCTCTTTTCCATCAACCGTTTTGTTCCAATGCTTATTTTGTCTTCTTTACTTTTCGGTTTCTTTGCCACGGATCTACGAAAAAAGGTCGCCAACAATTGGTCGAGCGAAAAAATGTCGCGCACATTTGAGCGCGTATCAAAAGGTCGCCGGCGAAAAAACAGCGCCGACGAAATAAGGTCGCGTGCAATTGATCGCGCGAAAAAAGATCGCGTCAGAAAATATGTTTTCATTTGCATACTTTAACTTTCCTTCACACTTAATCCAGGCTTAGGTCAGATTTAGATGATGCAATAGAACTAAAGGATTGCTGTTAAATAATGACCCAAACAGTTAAATATTTTCTTATTAGTCATTTTAACCTATTGGTAAAAAATATTTCGTCAACCCAATATTGACTTCTAAATGACTTTAGTTTTATTTTCCACTTTAAATAATAGGAAAATAATTGGAAGTAAATAATCCTATTTGAAATTGATCATGTAAAATGTTCGACCAATTTAATGGTCGAATTAAGGTAATTTTAACTGTAAATGTTGTAGGGAAAGTACCTAGAGGTATTATTTCACGACTTGGCAGTGTCGCAAAATTTACCCTTGGTTATTTAAGAGTAAGTTTTAATGTAAGCTTAATATATTTTACAGGGTATATACTACATATAGATAGGGTAGGTTAAGGGCTACCATCTTTATTAAAATAAAATTTCCCAAATAAAATAATGATATTGTGGTTAAAAATTATATAACAGGCACAATTTCATTAATACATTGTCACTGGTGAGTACTTATTGAAGATATCATAGTTAAAGAATACATTTATATTAATAACAGATTTGCATACTTTAACTTTCCTTCACACTTTATCCAGGCTTAGGACTGGCAGTTAGTAACTGGCGTGTTTAAAAGTTTTTTTAATTTTAATTTTTTTATTTTTTTCTAATTTTTATTTATTTTTTTTTATTTTTATTTTTTTGTTTTTTTAATTTTTATTTTTTTTTTGTTTTTTTAAAATTTTTTTTTTAATTGTTTTTTAGTTTTTTATACTTGCCGTTGAAAATTTTGGGCAATTCCTCTTAAATATTCTAGATTTGGCCGGTTCCCGTATTGCAAACAAATCGTTTTTATTCGCCGCGCTGTATCTTTATAAATTTTTTTTTGAGGTTGTTGGTTTCCAGCTATGTATTGCTCCACTTTTAATCGATTTAAACTCTCTTCTTTCTTTAGCCCCGTAATAAACTTCCATAGATTTGGGTGTGCTGCATTTAATATCGAGGAGAAGCTGTTGTGCCAACCTTCGACAGCATTATTAGTACGCGGTAGATCTTCCTCTATAAATTCGAAGCAATTCCAAAGATTCCTTGGAAACATTGGCGGTCTTCTTTGTTGTCGTCGATCCAATCTGCCTATCCATACATCCTCAAAGTAGTTTATTAAAGGTGTTAGTAAATTTTCATTTTGAGTGTAAAACTCGCTGTCCAGTAGCTCTCCGAATGTTGCAACAACATCTACTTCAGGTACGAAGGCTAGGGCTGCCAATTGTCGCAGATGTAGAGCAAAATTCGCGTCTTCTGTATAAACTTGTTGCAGTCCTGTACCTTGCATGTTTCTCCACAAACATTGTGTGAAATGAAAGAAACATCCACGGATTCTGACTTCAGGAAACTCTTGTTGTAAAGCATTAATTGCTGCTTTTTCATAATCCACCATTATTGTTGTAGGACGTAAACCTGGTCGTAACGTTTTTAATTCATGGAAGAGTCGAGTGTATGTTGCCTGAGTTTTATTAGGAAGTAGAGCAAAAACAGTTGGAATAACGTTGCTATACTGTACGCCATGTATTGTATACAGCTGACCAAACAATAGAGGAGTACATGTGAATGTTCCATCGGCATACCAGTGTTCACAGCTCGCCATCAAAGTTAAATTTCTTTCAGTGGAAAATATTAAAATTCTCTGTTCGTTTGGACCACTGTCAAATAAAAGAAACGGTTCGCCGTTATTGTTTCTGGTGTATTCTTCCGGAATAATAAGCTCTGTTAAGCTTCTTGGATTTGCCGGAATAGCTTCCACTCTTTGGCGTGTGTTCTGAATAGTTCGCTTTAGGGATGAAATAGAAGGTAGCTGCCCAGTTGCACCCACAGACACTTCTTGTGAAACGGTAGCTATGATTCCTTGTGTTGTTAGTTCAACTTGATGAGCCAGTTCTTTCATTCTGTTACAAGCCTTTTTTGCTTCTAATATTGACGCATCGGCAACGTGGTTGTGACTTGTACTTTTCACTACTTCATCTCCCACTGTGTGAACTCTCCCGGTACATTTATGCTTATTGTACTGAGCGCACTTCCAAATTGTCTTTTGATCAATCGTTTTTTCCTTTCTATGGATATATCCATTATACACCAACATATTGGCACCTTTTTGACTCTTTACGTAAGTTAAGACCATCTTGACAAATCGACAAGCTAATGAATAATGAGATATACGATATTTTTCCCATCTTCTTATACATCCAAAATACATTAAAAAGTAATAAACGTACGTTTCACGAATATGGAATAATAATTACCACATTAGTGAATAACGCACAATTAGACAAAGAACTTTTGTACAATATTTATTTTAGCATTTCCAATAATGTCTTATCGTAATGACTTCATGGAATTCCTAATAAATACCTACACAATAAGGTGCCCTTATCTAAACTACTTATTCTTCACTAATCTGCATAACGACTTTCTACTAAGAACCAATTATGCTAATTACCGGTCTCTGAAAATACCAAAAATAGGTAAACTGGTACCTGGTATTCGTTTGTATGTAATATATACTGTAAATAGAACTATTATTACTGTACATTTTTAACGATATCCGATTAGGAAGAGCAAACACTTTTAAACACGCCAGTTTTTTGCTGACAGTCCTAAGCCTGTAAAAAGTGTGAAGGAAAGTACCTTTCTGAATTTAGATCCATATATTAAAATTATTCACGTAGAACAAAAAAAATACTTTCTTCATGTTAAAAATTGTTCAATTTTCAAGTATATTCACTTGAATAACCTGAAAATACCATATGAAATAATTTCCCATTCTCCTATATTTCCCATCTTCCTACACATCCAAAATACATTAAAAAGTATTTAGATATACGTTATTTTTCCCATCTTCTTATACATCCAAAATACATTAAAAAGTAATTAGATGGAATTCCAAGACTAATCGGCTCATAATGCATAAAGTTAAAGTATGCAAATAGAATTTCTTTAGAACCTTTTTGAAAACCAATTGAATGGTTTTAATAATGTAAAACATGACGCGATCTTTTTTCGCGCGATCAATTGCACGCGACCTTATTTCGTCGGCGCTGTTTTTTCGCCGGCGACCTTTTGATACGCGCTCAAATGTGCGCGACATTTTTTCGCTCGACCAATTGTTGGCGACCTTTTTTCGCGACACCCTTTGCCACAGTCAGGACTGCTTTCAAGAGCTTTCGTTGCATTTCTCTATTAATTGTGTTTATGTCGGTATTTTCTTGCTGATAATATCCTACAAATTCTTCTCTTAAGACTTCTCTGTACTCATCTCCCTTCTGTCGGATTTTAGTTTGATATATCTGATTATAATTATGTGGCCTGTTTGTACGGGTTTTGTTCTGTTTAAAAACAATCCTTGCTCTTAAAAGACGATGATCGCTTCCAGTTGTGAATTGATTGAGAGCAGGTATGTCTTCAAAAATGTCTTTGTTCCCACATAAGAAGTAATCTGTCATATATCAAGGTCATCAAAGACGTCTGGCAACGCAGCTGACAGCCAGGTCCCCAGTTTGACTTATGTCACAACTCATGTCATGTCATATAATTTAAAATGTATAAACTAATTAAATAAAAGTAATAATCAAAGTACAGTGTATGAGTAAATAATATTTTCCCGTTTACCTAATATTCAGGACATAACATGGTGGCAGCGGTAAACGGAAAACTAATGTTTAAAATAACTTTGTGTGAAAAGGTTATGTCAACGGCGTGATTTAGCGGTAATCATAAAAACATTTTCGGTTTTTTCTGATAAAAACACATTCAATTAAGGTGGTATAATACCTAGCTAGCTGTAGAATTTACTTTCTTAAAATGGCCGAGTCATTTGAACAGTGTAGAGCCCCTGAACAATTCGAATTCAAGGGTAACAATCTCCCAGCAAACTGGAAGTTGTGGAAGCAAAAATATCATATTTACATATTGGCTAGTGGGAAGTCAACTAAACCAGACAGCATAAAAATAGCAGTACTATTAAACTATTTAGGAGATGAGGGCATCCGTATCTATAATACCTTTGAGTATGAAGAAGGAGAAGACAAAAACAAATTGTCAGTAGTATTGGAAAAGTTTGATCAATACTGTGAGCCACTTAAAAATCAGGTATTTGAGCACTACAAATTTTTCAAACGAAACCAGTTACAGGGTGAAACAATAGAACAATTTGTCATGTCATTGAAAGAGTTAGCAAATTCATGTGATTTTAAAAAAAAAGATGTATTGATACGGGATAGGATTGTCCTTGGAGTTATAGATGAAAGAATACAGGAGAAATTATTACAAAAGCCAGATCTTAGTTTAGCTGAAGCTATAAACATATCAGGTCAATGGAATCAAGTGTTTTAACCCAGAGACAAATAGCGGCAGACAGTGCATCCGTAAGTGCAATTAATAAACAATACATGCCAAATAGTGATAGTGCGCGTAGTGCAACAAGTAGCAACTTTCAGAAAAATGAACAGTTTCGGTCTAAAGCAGAGCACAGCGGCAACAGTAAAAGTGCTGACATCAGGAGTGGCAGAACGGCTGGAGGTAACTGTATGAACTGCGGTCTTCAACATGTACGAGGTAAGTGTCCTGCTTTTTATAGAACTTGTGGCCACTGTAACCGTAGGGGTCACTATCGTAAATTTTGCCGCAGCATGAATAGAGTACACGAAATTTCCGAAAACCTGGAAGACAGTACTGAGGAATTAGAAGTGCGTATAGACTCTATTGACTGTTCCGAAAATGTCGTGTGGACAATAGACTCAGTTGATGCTATTGAGTGGTTTGAGAGGATATCTCTCATGGGTACTAAAACTAATTTCAAAATTGATACGGGCAGTCATGTAAACATTTTAAATTTTAGTGATTTTAAAAACTTAAATATTCCATCTAATAAACTTTCATTAACACGTGTAAAACTTTCATCATATTCTGGTCACAAAATAGACACTATCGGACAGATTTATATAAATTGTGAATATAATAATATCCAGAAAAAACTTTTATTTTATGTTCTAAGGGACCCCTACCCTAGTTCTATTCTGGGACTTAGTGCTGCTAATGATTTAAAAATATTAAACCTGAATGGCAACAATTGTGAAACTATTATAGACTCCGACAAACACATTCCCATTCCAACTAGTGTAAATAACATTCTGTGCAAACATACAAAAGTTTTTTCAGGTATAGGACTTGTTGATAGGTGCTACAAAATAGCCTTAAGGGATGATGCTATACCCCGAATTTCTGGTGCTAGAAAAATACCTGCTGCTCTTAATTCCAAAGTGAAGGAAAAACTTAATGAAATGGTGGCTGAAAAAATTATTGTACCTGTAAGTGAGCCAACGGACTGGGTACACCCCATAGTAATAGCACCCAAGGCCAACGGCGATATTAGGGTGTGCATGGACCCTCGGTCCTTAAATGTTTATATTAGACGGGAAAATTTTCCAATCCCCACTCAAGATGTTCTGTTTAGCAAACTCTCTGGTGCCAAATATTTCTCATTACTTGATGCTTCTTCTGCATTTTTGCAAATCCCGCTTAGTGATGATAGCTCATTTCTTTGCACACAATAGCAACCCCATTTGGCAGATATCGTTTTTTGAGGTTACCCTATGGCATTTCTTCAGCACCCGAAATATTCCAAAAATTTATTCAAGAAACCTTGGATGGGCTTCCAGGTGTAATTGCATATTTTGATGACATCTTAATTTTTGGAAGATCTCTAGAGGAACATAACAAAAACTTAAACGCTGTCTTAAATAAAATTTCAGAATCTGGCTTGACCTTAAATTTAGATAAATCAAAATTCTGTGCTAGTCATCTCAATTTCCTGGGACATGTGCTTAGTGAAAAAGGTGTGGAAGCAGATGAAAAAAAGATTTCTTCCATTGTAAATATGAAAGCTCCAAAAAATTGTAGAGAACTCCAAAGGTTTCTGGGAATGATCACATACCTTGCAAAATTTATTCCTAACCTCTCATCTGAAACAGCAGTGCTGAGAAAACTTCTGAGTAAAAAGAATGTATGGCAGTGGACTGCTAATGAAACAAGATGTTTTGAACGACTTAAAAAACTTATAACGTCAACCCCAGTCCTGTCGTTTTTCAATCCAAATCAAGCCGTCACACTTTCTGTTGATGCAAGTCCTTACGGTCTAGGCGCCATGATAAGCCAAGAAGACCATATTATTGAATTTGCCTCTGTATCACTAACCAGCTGTCAACAAAGATATAATCATATCGAGAAAGAATTATTGGCTGTAGTACATGGATGTGAGCGATTCCATTATTATTTGTTTGGTCGTAGGTTCAAGGTAGAAACTGATCACCGCCCGCTAGTAGGATTACTTAAAAAACCATTAGATGAACTCTCTCCCCGAATCCAACGACTAGTTTTTCGACTATTAAGATATGATTTTGAATTATCCTATGTTCCAGGCAAGCTGATGCATGTCCCTGATGCACTCAGCCGTGAACCAATCAACGATATTATCAATACTGATTATCTGGAGAACAACCTGAAGGTGTATTCTGTACTATCCACCACTCCAGACAATGGGGCCAGGCTTATTAAAGCTATTAATGAGGATGTTATTCTACATAAAGTCAAGTTTTATGCCCTAAATGGCTGGCCAACCCATAAAGCTAATGTTTCAAGTCCAATTAAAGCATACTGGACAATTCGAGATGATATATTTGTTCATAAAGACATGCTTTTTTATCAAAACAGACTAATTATCCCATCTATTCTGAGGGAAGAGTTCTTAAATTTATTACACCGCACTCATCAGGGCATTGTTTCCACCAAAAAATTAGCAAACGATTGTGTATACTGGCCCGGTCTATCAGTAGATGTTGAAAACATTGTGTCAAGTTGTTTAACTTGCCAGAAGTATGCAGTCTCAAATCCTAGGGAACCCCTGACCCCTCATGAAATTCCAATATTACCTTGGCAAAAAGTAGGCATGGATTTTAAATCTTTAGGCCAGGAGGATTTCATTGTCCTTGTAGATTACTACAGCAAATTCACTATTGTCAACAAGTTAACAAATAAAAGGGGATCAACTGTTTTGTCAACCCTAAAAAATATTTTTTCAGTCAATGGAATTCCTCAAGAGATCTTTTCCGACAACGGTCCTCCATTCAATTCGTACGAGTTTCAACAATTTGCAAAGAAATATGACATTCTTCTAAACACTTCCAGTCCCAAATATCCCCGCTCAAATGGTATGGTCGAACGAGCCATACAAACAATAAAAGCTTTGTTAACTAAGGCTTATCAGGAAGGCGAAGACCCATTTCTAGCCATCCTACAGTACAACATAACTCCCAAGTCTGATTTACCTGCTCCATGCCAATTACTAATGGGTCGGAGGCTCAGATCAATAATACCAGTCAAAACTGATGTCCTTAAACCTAACTTTCCAACTGTTGGTGTAAAGAAGGCACTCGAAAAAAGACAATCTAGACAAAGGGTATATTATAACAAAGGAACGAAAAGGCTCCCAACCCTTGAAGTTGATCAACCAATTTTACTTCAAAAAGGAACCAGAGACTGGACACCAGCCGTTGTTAAACACCAATCAAGCCATGGAGATTATATAGTGCAGGCAGGTGATGGCCAATATCGAAGAAACCGATCGTTTCTAAAGCCACTAAACATCAGAAATCACCTTGAAGACCAAAACAATAACACCCCTCAAATCCATGTGGAAAATTCCCCTATTCGCACTATTCATTCGCCAAACCAACCCACTTCTCAAGTGAGGGACCAAACTGCACTAACATCAAACCCAAACGACCCCAAAGGAGAAGAAAATGCAAGATTCACAAGAAGTGGACGTACTATAAAGCAGCCAGAAAGATTAAACTTATAATCATATTGTTTGTAATAGTATTCATACTAAATTTAATTTTTATTTTTAGAAGGGGCGTGTCATATATCAAGGTCATCAAAGACGTCTGGCAACGCAGCCGACAGCCAGGTCCCCAGTTTGACTTATGTCACAACTCATGTCATGTCATATAATTTAAAATGTATAAACTAATTAAATAAAAGTAATAATCAAAGTACAGTGTATGAGTAACTAATATTTTCCCGTTTACCTAATATTCAGGACATAACATCTCGTTTATCGTCTTTTTATCGGGAGATATCCACGTCCATTTTCGGTTTGCTTGTTTTTTGAAATATGTGTTCATAGCATATAAATTTTGTTGTTCTAAGAAGTTATATAATTTTTCTTCTGCTGCATTTCGTGTGCCATAACCATGCATCCCTATTTTAGTTTCAGTATTTTCTTCTTTTTTACCTAATTTTGCGTTGAAATCTCCCGTAATTATAGTATATCTTGTGTCAATTTCATCTAATGCTGTTATCAGATCTTCGTAGAACATTTGAACTTCCTCTTCCTGATGTGATGTTGTGGGAGCATACACTTGTATTACCTTTATCTTAGTTTTATTATCGAGGTGTACTATAATATAATAAGCTACCCTATAAGAAACGCTTTTATATGTTGTAATGTATGGTGTCAGATACTTTTTGATAAGAAATCCTACTCCACCATATTTTTCGTCTATTTTCCCTGTATAGTACAGGCGATTTCCCGAGTTTAGCTGCATGCATTGTTCGCCTCTTCTTTTCACTTCTGACAGTCCTACAATATCCCACTTTATCTTGGATAATTCTTCTAATTCGTGTACTTTTTCATCTTTAGCCATTGATTGAATGTGGTATGTGGCTAGTAGTAACTTTTTTTGTCTGGTTGTATCTATTTTGGCGTGTTTTGTTGAGCTTGTGCCTCCCCCAGAATCCGAGAAGCTGACCGTTTTTCCGGTGTGGGAGTCTGAGCTGCTTGCTCTACCCACCTGGGGAACCATTCCATTTTGTTTCAAGTTCAACATGTTTTGTCTTGAGTGGTATATTGGCATTAAAACACCACGCTTGCCGGACGGGTTGGTGAGTGTTCGCAGTATCACAGCCGGTTAAATCAATATCAGATTGTCGCCTGCGACTTTGTGGAACAGCATCTGTCAGGAATTTTATTCCACAGCCACGGGCCACTAAAGACACAGCTGCTGACCTTTATCATGTCTGGATCAGACGCTACATTTGATTTTACATGAACCCTAAAATCGGGGGGTCGCCACTTCCGCCATACACACCGTACTGAAGATGTTCTTCTCCGCCAGTAGAACCACTCTCCGAAAAATTGGAAGTAAAATCTGTCGCACAGGGCGACCGCGCAATGTTCTTAATCGCTTTTGCCCCACTCTCGCATTGCTAGTCGCATAGAAACGTACGGATTTTAACAGGGAAAACCCGCATCCACCACTGGTGAATTACCAATCACCACTGGTGAATTACCAATTGCGTACTGCCGGTATTACTTCTTGAGATCAAAGCGCCGACAGAGGAGTGGTTTTACTGTGGAACCTCTATATACTGTGCCCTGGACAAGGGACCCTAAGCAGGAACTAGTTTCCCGGGTCAGGAAACTCCTGGAATGTGCGGACGGCAGGGATTGATTCACTTTCCCTGCCCTGGTAGGACTGTCCAAAGGAGTTCCTACCCGCTACCCGTAAACTCGGCATACTCACCAAAAAAGCGTAACGCGGAAACAGCATGGAAACAGTCGATCGGTGGTCTATCTATCTCTTTTAACCAAACGATCCTGCGCATGTGACTGACAAAGATGGCTCTCAATCCTATGTCGACGTTACAGCCCGATGCATTAAATGTCATATCCCTAGCCAAGTCTATCCTTTTACATGTCTCTGGTTTTAACAGGGAAAACCCGTATCCACCACTGGTGAATTACCAATTGCGTACTGCCGGCATTACTTCTTGAGATCAAAGTGCCGACATGGAAGAGGTTTTACTGTCCCTCTTTATACTGTGCCTGGACGCTGTGCAGAAGTTGCGACGAGTTAGAGGAGCCCATACACGGTATTACTTTTGCTTTAAAATAATTTTTAGCAACGCTGTTATTTAAAAAATTTAAAAAATAAATTGAATTTTTCACATTTAATACTTTTTATTTTTTGTTCACAAGAAAATTTACAGTCCAGAAACCAGAACTTTGATATATTTATAGCGAAAAGCCTTAGGTGCAATTAAATTAAAATAATATATTCATAAAAAGGCTTAGTTCAAAACTACGAACATCTTTATAGGCTCCTTTTTCGTTTTGATCAGTGTATTATTCTTATATTAATTTAGTTATTCAAATCATTTGGTGCTAAATACAACCGTAATAATTTTTTGTTTGTGAATGTAAAACTGAATGAAATGCATACCATTATTAAGGAACCATCTGTTTTAACTCATAATTTCCACCCCGCCAATTGGTAAAACGTACTGTGAAAATTTTCATTAGCATCCGAACATTTTCATAAATTTGGGTCAGTTCCAGGTATGTTGCAATAAAATATCCCATAAATTTCAAATTATATCCGTTTCCTCTCCAGTGGTGTAGATGACTACGATTTATCACCTGTAATAATTGCCGTTTAAAATTTGTTTTTAACCTTTCCAAATATTATTAATATCTGATAATTAATTTTTAACAATAATAGTTATGTATTATATAAGGGAAAAAATAGTAGATTTTAGCACGATACATGAAAGTTACGTCCCGACGCGTAGCGGAGGGATATCTGCATTGTGCCCCCTGTATAATACAATATTTTTGTCAACTTGACATTTGGAAAATAACTCACAGCTATTTACTCTTCTAATGTTTTGGCACCGCTGTGAGGTTCTGACGTCAGAAATCTTGAATGACGTAAGCGTATTTTTGTAGTTAAAATCCTTATTGTAACTACATATTGTTCGTCCCCTATAACTTTTCTTATGTGTCACGATTCATTTTCAAGCAAATTAAGTCAAAACATAAAGTGAAATGAACGTCGATGTGTATATGTATACATTTTGTATACTGTATAATGTACTATATACTACACACATCGGCGTATGTTTCACTTTATGTCTTGACTTAATTCGTTTGAAAATGAATCGTGACGCATGGGAAAAGTTGTAGCGGACGAACATATTATCTGAAATTCACACATTATTGTCAAGTTTACACTTAAAAACTTGTCACCATTCTTACTAAAGTGAAATAAAATTTTTGCAGAAAACTTTAATCGAGGAGGATATAATAAAATAATACTATTGAAAATGTCTCTTTACATTCAATGTAATAATTCAGGGGTGCTTGAATGTTAAACAAGGTATGTACGTCTGTTTCATATATTATAATGTTTTAATTATCAAGGAAAAATCGAGGGCCAATTTTACTTTAAAATAAATTAGTTTATTTAACATTTCATTAATTCAAAAAAACTTTTGTACACCAGTAGTATGATACAATTGATCCAAAAGATGGCATAACCCAGACATCCAAAGTGAAAGTTATCCTCCAACACCAAATTGTTCTGTATGGTCCACATAATGTTCAGAAAAAAGTCACACCATTTTATGCGTCGGGTTTGCGGGGAGAGGGGGAAGAAATCAGTAAATTCGTAGTTTTTTACGTTTTTTGTCAATATTTCTAAAACTATGCGGTTTAGCATGAACAACCTTCTATACAAAAACGTTCTACATTAAATTTGAAATAAAAAAGGTCCTATGCATAATCCTTCTAAAATAAACGGTTCCGAAGTTACGGAGGTAGTATAGTATAATTGGTCCAAAAAAATGCCTAACCCAGACATCCAAAGTAAAAGTTTTCCTCCAACACCAAATTCTTCTATTTGGTCCACATATTGTTCAGTAAAAAGTTCACCATTTTGAGCGTTCGGTTTGGGGAGGAGATGGGGAAGAAGTCGGTAAATTAGTAGTTTTTTTACGTTTTTCGTCAATATTTCTAAAACTATACTTTAGCGTAAACAATGTTCTATACAAAAATGTTCTACATAAAATTTAAAACAAAAAAGGTCCTATACATAATTGTTATAAAATCAACGGTTCCAGAGTTACGGAGGGTGAAAAGTGGAGGTTTTCGATACTTTTTATGTTTTTTGGGCAATTGATGCTGATTTTGGGTGGTGAGGTTGACGTTTCTTCAAGGGCTTATAACTAACATACCATCGGCCACTGAAATAGCAAATTTTATTTACAAAACACAATCATATTAAAGAAAATTTCTTTCATCAGTAATAATATTATAAATTGCCCAAAAAATATAAAAAGTATCGAAAACCTCAACTTTTTACCCTCCATAACTCTGGAACCGTTGATTTTATAAAAATTATGTTTAGAACCTTTTTTGTTTTAAATTTTATGTAGAACATTTTTGTATAGAACATTGTTTGCGCTAAAGCATAGTTTTAGAAATATTGACGAAAAACCTAAAAAAACTACTAATTTACCGACTTCTCCCCCATCTCCCCCCCCCTCAAACCGGACGCTCAAAATGGTGTAACTTTTTACTGAACAATATGTTGACTATATAGAACAATTTGGTGTTAGAGAAAAACTTTTACTTTGGATGTTTGGGTTAGGCCTTTTTTGTACCAATTATACTATACTACCTCCGTAACTTTGGAACCGTTCACTTTAGAAGGATTATGCATAGGGCCTTTTTTATTTCAAATTTAATGTAGAACATTTTTGTATGGAAGGTTGATCATGCTAAACCGCATAGTTTTAGAAATATTGACGAAAAACGTAAAAAACTAC
Organism: Diabrotica virgifera virgifera; assembly: GCF_917563875.1. Taxonomy (NCBI): domain Eukaryota; kingdom Metazoa; phylum Arthropoda; class Insecta; order Coleoptera; family Chrysomelidae; genus Diabrotica; species Diabrotica virgifera. The sequence continues at coordinate 114,515,075 of NC_065445.1, forward strand.
GAATTTACGGATTTCTCCCCCCTCTGCCCCCAAACCCGACGCTCAAAATGGTGTGACTTTTTTCCGAACATTATGTGGACCATAGAGAACAATTTTGTGTTGGAGGATAACTTTCACTTTGGATGTCTGGGTTTGGGTCTAGTTATACCATACTAAAAGTCCTTTTGATTGTTTGGCAGGCAAAATTATATGATAATTTTTTCATTTAGGAGCGTGGGCGCAAAATTTCTAGCCAATACTTTTTAAATGCATTAATTTTGTTCGAATCCTGAGAAAATTAATAAGTATTTTTGAAAAATTTAAACGCAGAATAGAATATTACATTATTACCGCGGGCCAAAAGTCCCTGAATGTTCATTTTAATAAGTTAAAGGGGTGAAGAAAAAAGAAAATTTAGTGTGATTTTTAATTTCAAATATTTCATTCAAAAGAAACTTTTTGTTTATTTTAAGGCACTTTCGGCCATTTCGGTAATAATGTAGTCTTTCATTCTGCGTTTAAATTTTTCAAAAATATTTATTATTAGTTTTCTCAGGATTCGAAAAAAAAAATGAATGCATTTAAAAAGGATTGGTCCCAAATTTGGCGCCTACGCTCGTTAAGTTTTAATGTTTTTTTTATTAGTTTTCTACCCCTGGCATAGCTAACCATACTTGTCTTTGTCTATGGAGTGCTTTAAAAAAGATTTGTATTACTTTTGACGTTCAATGTAACGCTCGCTTTTGATGGTATTTATTGGAAACGTACACAAAATTTTAAACTTTCGGACAATATTGCAATAGTATACTGTATTGCTAATAAAAGCTGTAAACACACAACACACAGTTGCAACTTCACCATTGTAAACAACTCTTATACACAACTTCAAATTCAGTTTTAAATTTGAGCTGAATAATTTATAAGAGAATATTCGGTGTTCACCAAGTTTCAAATATTAAATTTATTGGAATAATGTAACTGGAATACATACTATTAAATGCTGTGTGAAACATGTGTTCTATTTCTGAAATAATTACGACATAAACTTCAAATGAAATTCCTCGTTTCGAACGTTCGGTTTTTCTTCTTTATGGAGAAGGCTCCATCGATTCCTTCCTTATACAAATCTGTGTGCTAAAGTTGTGTTTTAATTAAACTTAATTATTGTTAACCTACAGCTATTACAGTTACTTCTTACAAACTGTCTCTAAGATCAGGGCCTATTTTACCACTAGGCCCATGAGGCCCCTGCCTCGGACCGCATTTTAATGGGGCCCGAAAACATCACTAAAAGAAAATTTTTATTGAAAAAACAAAATAAATTTTCAAAATTATTTCATTTTACGAACAGGAAATGATAAATGATAACAAATTAGGTGATATAAATGAGAAATGATAACAAATTAGTTTTTGCTGTGGAACTCTGAGAACATCATTTAGAAAAAAATAAAAAAAAATATATTAAAAATTATTAAAAAAAAATACAAAAATAATTATTTATTAGTAGAATTGTTTATTATATTAGTATTAGTTTTAGGATAAGATACGAAAAAATGACTAATAAAATAAAAAATAGTAAAATTGGCGAATGGATTTAGTGTCCGCAGTCATATAAACCCAAACAAACAACAACAAATTAGGTGAGAGTGATATTCATAAACCATAAGGCCGTAAACCATTTTTAAACCATAAACCATCATCTGCAATAAGAGTAGGTATAATAGGTGCGTTCGCGGGCACAGTTGACAAATTATCGCCGACAATTTCTAACCTCATTTAATATAAATAATATCGTTAATAGATAAATAAACAAGGTATATTTACTTTTAATTAATATTAATAGCTAATTATTAAATTATAATAGGTAAATATACCTTGTATATTTATCTATTAACGATATTATTTATATCATTTTAAAGTGCGCATGCGTTTTGCTGCTAATTTGTCGCCGACTAGTCGCCGACAGGCACCCGCGAACGCACTGAATAGATTGCCTTGTCGGGTTGTCGGCACTAATATCTAACAATAAGCAAAATTTGTACACCACTCCGAAGGATTACAGATACAAGAGGTAGGATTAAAAGAGGTATCGTCACGTATTGTCATATTTATTTAAAATGCACTTTTAAATTTAATATTTATTTTGATTTTATTGCTTGATTGTACATATGTATGTATTTGTTTTCAGTCCTGTGCTTTTTAAATTAGTTCAACTAATCTATTCATTAATCATTAGTCGTTTTATTAAATTTCTTTAAACACTTATTTTTCTTATCTAAGTAATCGTTTCGTTATTATCATGAGTTATGATCATTTAAACTTAAGTGACAGTGAAAAACGAAAAAAGCAAAAATTAAGAGAACATAAACGGCAGGCACAAAAAGATGCAATATTATCTTATTTTACACCTCAAAACAGTGCGCAAAAAGGAAGTTCGTCCTCCCATTATGTTCTTCTTCTTGTTCTATGGTACTACAACCCAAATTGAGCCTTGGCCTCCTTTATTTTTTGCCTCCACACTTTTTTATCTGTGGCTGCTCTTATCCATACACGGACGTCTAAAAATGCTTGTGCATCGCTGGTTACTATGTCTTCCCAGCACTTTCTAGGCTTTCCAACCGGTCTCTTTCCCTGCATCCTAGCGTTCATTGCTTTTTTTGGTAGCCTATCCTCTCCCGTTCTTATCACATGTCCAGCCCATTGCAATATTTGTATTCTAATGAAGTGTGACAGGGGTGTTTCCTTATAAAGTTGATAAAGCTCGTTGTTGTATCGAATTGTGAAGATTCCGTTTCCCCCACAGGTCCTAGTATTCTCCTCAGTACTTTCCTTTCGAATGTGTCCAGTTTGTTTTTGGATGTTTCTTTCAGAACCCATACTTCACTGCCATAGCATGCTATTAGTCGAATTAAGGTTTTATAGATTCTCATCTTTGTATTTCAGTAGACACTTTTAGACCGAAATATATTGGAGGGGACTGAAGAAGCTCTGTTTGCCTGCGGTATTCTTTTCCGTATTTCTTCATTTTCTGATCTGTCGGCATATATTTCTACTCCCAGGTATGTAAACTTTCCAACCGTTTCAATGTCATCTTCAGATATAATGTTTTGTAAGACTATATTTTTTCTTATCGTCTGTATCATTATTTTTGTTTTTTTTTCTATGTTAATTTCCAGACCTAGCCTTTTCGTTTGATTTTTAACTCTGCGTATGTTTCCTGTGCTCCTGTTCATGTTCTACTCATAATGTTAATATCATCGGCATAAGAGGCCAGTTAAACGGTTCTGTTGGTCAGGAGGTTTCCTCGTCCAGTTTGCATTTGCCTAACCGCATACTCCAGTGCCAGGTTAAACAATGTTGGGGCCAGCCCATCTCCTTGCTTCAATCCCTGCGAGACTTTGAAAAAGTCTGTCCGGTGGTTTTGTACTCGTACACATGCCTGAGTTTCATACTTTGTGGCTTTAATGAGTCTAATTAGCTTGTGTGGTATTGTCAATTCAGCCAAAAGTATATGAACAGCTTATTTCAGAAAGGGACCTAGACCTAAGTCAGTCTTTTGTTATTTTTTGTTAAGAGTGGATTCATTCACTATGATGGTAGACATATAGTTTATTGTAGAAAGGAACCAGGTTAAATATATTACATTAATAGACAAATCGTATGGCGTACTTCTCGTTTACTACAGAAAAGCAGTTTATATCCAGACAGTTTTTTGCATTATACACATTATCTCGAAAGTTAGTTAACATGACTCGAGTCCCTTTATAAAATAAGCTGTTCATATAGTATAGTCTGTTCCTTTTGATTGAGTCGTATGCCTGTTTGAAGTCTACAAACATGTTGTGAACATGAATGCCATGTCCCATGATTTGCTCAAGACCTGCTTGACTGTAAATATTTGATCCATTGTTGATCTTCCCCGTCTGCAGCCCGTCTGATACTCTCCAATTAATATTTTCTACTAGTGGTTGGAGCCGCTGGTTTATAATATACTTACGTGAAGATAATAATATACTGCACATAGTAGAGAAATTCCACGGTAGTTTTTGCACTTTAAACAATTCAACAATGTTTAATTATTTAAATATAAATTTTATTTATTGTTAATAAAAATTTAAATTTCTGGTGCAACTATTTTTCTATTAAATAATTAATACATTTAAAAAATTATTTTTTCTACGACCGTTTAATAACATGCTCATTATTCGCTATTTTTTCATAGATAATAGCACCCATTACTGTACCCGTGAGTAATAATTCATTACTCACGGGCTGAAGTTACTCTCGGGTCATTACTCACGGGCTGAAGTTAGATTCAAGTGGCGCATGCCACTTTTAATATTAATCGTATATAAACTGCAAATAAAATTACTTAAACTTGTTTATTTATTACAATAATTATTGTAATTTATACCAATAAATAACTTCGAAAAATTTTTAAATGAATTTTAACTGTAACATTGTCAGTATATTTTGTACGTTTAAATTTTGTTTACTAAAAATTTTGACGTTTATCATTTAATTTAGTGACAGTGACATTAGCGCATTTTGTTTATGTTAATGGGAATTTATAACTAATATTGTGTTTGTTTTTCAAGTTATATTGTGTTAAATATGTTATAATGTATAGTTATATATTATTATATTATATATTGTAGCGGAAGAGAAATCTTGGCCGATCCCCGTATAACAGTAAACACCTCGAGAATGACGTAATCGGATGTGCTAGGCCTCGCCGGAGAATTCTGGAAGGTACGTCACGTAGGCGGAACAAGCCGATAGCTCGAGATGGGAGTCGATTGTTCCAGAATAACGACTGGGTATAAATACGGGCATATTTTGTGAATAAGTTTTAGTGTATAAGATAAATTCGTCTGTAACTTATATAAATAAAGTCGTATATAAATTACGAACCGCTAGTTTTATTGTAATTAGAAGTAATTACACTAATCACGCTACAGTTGGTGTCGGTGTTCGGTTAACTTAGTGCGATATAAATAAGTGAATTACAGAGAGACTTTAAAATACTTTTGGACTTTATTCGTCGGGAATAGTTAAAGTGCGTTGATTGTTCGGTATTCGGAAAGACTGTTAAAAGACATTTTGGAAAGTACGTGTGTGCCGACCAAAGATGTTGCTACAAGAACTTACAGTAAAACAGCTCCGTGAACAGCTCGAGGAACGGGATCTGGACAGCAGTGGGCTCAAGATAGTCCTACAAGCACGACTCGAGGATGTCCTCACGAAGAACGGAGAAGACCCAAAGACGTTCCACTTCCAGTCAGCAGAACAAGTAATCTTATCGAAATTAAAAACTGTTTCTGAAACGATCGATGAAACTTCTAGAAGAAGCGACGAGAAACTTGAAGAAGTTAGTAGACAGAACAACGAGAAATTTGAAAGTGTTTCTCAAAAGATCGATGAAACTTCTAGAAGAAGCGACGAGAAACTTGAAGAAGTTAGTAGAAGAAGCGACGAGAAACTTGAAGAAGTTAGTAGAAAAAGCGACGAGAAATTCGAAATTGTTGCTAAAAGATTCGATGAGACTTCTCAAATAATTAAAGAGGTCTGTAGGCAAAACAACGAAAAACTAGAAGAAGTTTGTAAACAGAACAATGAGAAATTTGAAGAAGTTTCTAGAACATTCGATAAGATGCAGAAAAGTGTAGAGACCGTAGAAGAAAAGATCAAACAGCTAGAGAGCAGGATAACCGATACAAAAGTACAACCATCAGTTAATGCAGCAACGTTAGATCCTTTAGTGAAAGATGAACTACCGAGAGACGAAACGTCGCATAATATGAGATTCAAATTACCACCATTTGATGGAAAGTCCTCTTGGTCCATATATCTTAGACAGTTTGAAGCTATTGCGACCGCCAATCATTGGACCGAACAAGAAAAGGCTGTTTCCTTGACTGCTGCTTTACGAGGTGATGCTGCAGATATATTAAGGTCAATTCCCAAGGGTCAAGAAAATTGTTACCAGACCTTGTTCACTCGTCTAGAAAAACGCTATGGAGATGCCCATCTACAACAAGTATACAAAGCACAACTGCGAAGTAGAAGTCAACGAGCAAGTGAGAATCTGCAAGAATTTGAAGCAGATGTGGCTCGTGTGGTGCGGTTGGCTTATCCAGAGGTGCCAGACAGCGTTTTAGAAGAAATTGCAGTAGATACCTTCGTCAATGGGCTGAAAGATAATGAACTACAGAAAGCTTTACGACTAGCAAGACCGAAAGTTTTAGATGAAGCACTTGCTATTGCATTGGAACACGAAACGGCTAGTCAAACTTCACGAGGCCATAGAGTAAGAACCATTGAAGAAAGTGACGAACACAACGATGAACGTCTGGAGGAAATGATACGGAGAGTATTAAGTAATCAGATGCCAAAGAGACGCGAGCCTAGATGTTGGAATTGTGGAGACGTAGGCCACATTCGTCGTAATTGTAAGAAGATCGTACAGCCGTCGGAAAACTAGAGCGGGTCGACACCAAGGGGCAACTGCCGACCTCGAGAACTAGAGCCCCCATAGTAACTGTCAACCTTACGTCCTCCGGTGGAATCCACAACTTATACATCGAAGGTCGTATCAGTAATAGATGTAGATCATTTTTGGTTGATACAGGTGCAACGAGAACTATCGCACGTCCAGATGTAGTACGAGACCATAATAAATTATCACCTGCAACAGTAAAGCTTAGAACAGCGACTGGTGAGCTAATTAATACATATGGCGAGGCTAATATGTCAGTATCCATTGGCCAGACCACAGTTGAACATCAAGTATTAATTGCCGAGATCTCCGACGAATTCATATTGGGGATGGACGTACTAAGGAAAGTGGGGGCAATATTGGATGTTCAAAATGGAGTTCTCAGGATCAACGGTGAAGAGTTGCCCTTTCACGACGACAAAGAAGATGTCATCCGCTTACTAACTACATGCGACGTAACCATACCCGGTAATAGTGAGAAAATTCTGATGACCATGCTTGATGGACACTGCCGAGAGGGAAGTTTAAGGATGGTCGAAGATGTAGAAAATGTCGAGTTCCTAACGGCGAAAACTTTGGTAAAAGTTCGAGATGTCATCCCTGTAAGAGTTATGAATTTAAGGGAAACTGCTATTAAGTTAAGTAGAGGAGCTTTGATCGGACAGTGTGTTCCCGTGGCTTCAATTTGCTCTATGAATACCAATGAGAAATCATCAAAGTCAAAGTATCCAAAAGACCTTGTCGAGATGATCATTGAAAGATGCCAAGACCTTGACTATGAACGAACGGAAAAAGTAAGGTATATGCTGATAGAGTATCAAGATGTTTTTGCTATTGATAAGAAGGATAAGGGCAAAACAAGCATAGTAACGCATAAAATAAATACCGGAGACGCTCAGCCAATCAGACAACGGCCTAGACGACTTCCATTTGCGAAAAGAGATGAAGCCGAAGAGATTATCAAGGATATGGACAAACAAGGGGTAATTGAACCATCGAACAGTCCATGGACATCACCAGTAGTTCTGGTAAAGAAGAAAGATGGTTCAACGCGTTTTTGTATCGACTACCGCCAGCTCAATGCGGTAACAAAAAAAGATAGTTATCCTTTGCCCAGAATAGACGATACATTGGATACTCTCTCCGGTTCTCGTTGGTTTTCCACACTCGATTTAAAAAGTGGATATTGGCAAGTAGACATGGAGCCAGCCGATCGGGAGAAAACCGCATTTTCGATAGGATCAGGGCTTTGGCAGTTTACGGCTATGCCGTTTGGTTTATGTAATGCCCCTGCCACATTTGAAAGATTAATGGAGGCAGTTTTAAGAGGTCTAACATGGAAAACATGCCTGGTTTACTTGGATGATGTAATTGTGGTTGGAAGGTCCTTTGATGAACATGCCAAGAATCTAATAGACGTCTTTCAACGATTGAGGGCAGCGAACTTGAAGTTAAGTCCGAAGAAATGTCACATGTTTCGACGAGAAGTTAAGTACTTAGGACATATTGTATCGAGTAATGGTGTAACAGCTGATCCTGAAAAGATTGATGCAATTAAAGATTGGCCAGTACCAAAAGATAAACATGAAATTAGAAGTTTCCTTGGCCTATGTACATATTACCGACGATTTGTCAAAGGATTTGCCAATATCTCCAAGCCCCTAACAAAGTTGACGGAGGAGGGCAAAGAATATACATGGAGTGAGGAGTGTCAAAAAGCTTTCGAACAACTACAAAGGGCTCTGATCAGTGCACCGATATTAAGCTACCCGGGACAGGCAGGAAAATTTGTTTTGGATGCCGATGCTAGCAACAGTGCCATAGGAGCTGTTCTCTCACAAATCCAGGATGGACAGGAAAAAGTCATCGCTTATTTCAGCAAAGTCCTGTCGAAACCAGAAAGAAACTATTGCGTTACCAGAAGAGAACTGCTGGGTGTAGTGAAGGCTTGCGAACATTTCCATAAATACTTGTACGGCAGAAAGTTCCTTCTTCGAACAGATCACGCTGCTCTAAAATGGCTCATACAATTCCGTAATCCAGAGGGCCAGATGGCAAGATGGTTAGAACGATTACAAGAATATGATTACGAGATAGAACACAGGGCCGGAAGAGTTCACTCAAATGCTGATGCCCTTTCGAGACGACCATGCAGTGCGAATTGTAATCACTGTGCCAAATTAGAGGAACGATTTTGCCCCGTGAGACGAACCACCGTAATTAATGAGCAATGGCAGCCCCAACAGTTACAAGACGCCCAAGAAGATGATCCATGTATAAAAAGAGTATTGGATTGGATGCGGCAAGGTGAGAGACCTAGTTGGCAGAACATTAGTGCATGTAGTCCAGAAGTCAAGGCCTACTGGAGCCAATGGAATTGCCTGGTACTAAAAGATGATCTTCTGTACAGAACCTTTGAGAACGATGATGGTACAGAATCTAAGCTTCAGTTAATTGTACCTAAAAGTAAAGTGTCAGAAGTATTGCGTCAGTTGCATGACGGTACATCAGGTGGACACTTTGGTATTACGAAGACGCTGCAAAAGGTTCGAGAACGGTTCTATTGGGTGAACTGTAAAGATGATGTAAGAAGATGGTGCCGAAAATGTGAACCGTGTGCATCCGGTAATGGTCCGGTTGGTAAAAAGAGAGCACCCATGAGACAGTACAATGTTGGAAGTCCTATGGAAAGAGTAGCTATCGACATTGCAGGTCCATTTCCAGAAACCGATGCTGGAAATAAATACATCCTGGTAGCCATGGATTATTTTACAAAATGGACTGAGGCCTATGCATTACCAAATCAAGAAGCTGCTACCGTTGCAGAGGTACTTGTTAAAGAATTCTTTAGCCGATTTGGTGTTCCCTTGGAGATCCACTCCGACCAAGGGCGAAACTTTGAGTCAGCTCTTTTCCAAAACGTTTGTAAATTGATTGGTGCCAATAAGACCAGAACAACACCCCTGCACCCTCAATCAGATGGGATGGTCGAGAGGATGAACCGAACGATGGGTAAACACTTGTCCAAAGTTGTATCTGAACATCAGCGAGATTGGGACCAACACATTCATTTATTCCGATGGCCTACCGCTCGGCCGTAAATGAAACTACAGGTCAAACACCAACCTGCCTGATGTTGGGTCGTGAAGTTCGGTTGCCCTGCGACCTAGAGTTTGGCTGCGGACCTTCCGAGGAACATGTTGCAGGCGAAGACTACGTTGACCGCCTGAAATTACGAATGAACAACATTCATGAACTTGCCCGACAACACATCCAGATAGCCAGTGACAGAATGAAAGATCAATATGATTCTCGATGCAAGAATGAAAGCTTCGAAGTAGGTGATCTTGTCTGGCTTTATAATCCGCAACGTCGTCGAGGCTTATGTCCTAAACTGCAAAGAAGATGGGAAGGTCCATATGAAGTTAAGAAGAAAATAAATGACGTAATATATAGAATTAAGAAGTTGCCAAACGGTAAACCAAAAGTTATTCACATAAATCGTCTTGCACCATATGCTGGCTCAAATGAAACAGAAGAAGCACGAGTCCTCCAACAGGAGATGAAAGATGTCGCACAGCCAAGTTTTAATCAATTTATGTCAAATTACGCAGCGAGAAAGAGTGCTAGATTCGGCGTGACCACAGAAGTTCAGCAAGATCTGTTTGGTGTTCCAGAAAACGTCTCTCTGGCCCACTGTGTTGCCCAAGACCTCGAGATGACTAAAGGAATATCGTCCGTATTCAATAGAAAGTTCGGCCGCCTGGACGAGTTAAGAAATCAGCAGCCTAAAATTGGAATAGTACTGCGATTGGAAGATGGTCCTCGATCTTTGCTGTATATGGTGACCAGAAAGTCTTATACGGACACGCCAAGCTACGAGAACATATGGCGTGTTCTAACTAATTTGAAGAAAATCGTGTGTAATTATGACATCAAAAATTTGGCTTTACCAAAAATAGGCCATGCAGTAGAAAATCTGGATTGGAAGATTGTGAGAAGCATGCTTGAAGTGGTCTTCAGAGGAACTGGTGTACAAATCACTGTGTGTTGCATGAACCCGAAGATGTCGTACCCTTCAAAGACAGTAGACTGTTATTTCTTCTTGAAGGGTGTATGCAGAGCTGGAGAGTCGTGTAGATTCCGCCATCCTGGGCCTTCATTTAGAGTTGCTGATCGAGACGCTCAGATCTTAAGAGGGGAGCAGTGTAGCGGAAGAGAAATCTTGGCCGATCCCCGTATAACAGTAAACACCTCGAGAATGACGTAATCGGATGTGCTAGGCCTCGCCGGAGAATTCTGGAAGGTACGTCACGTAGGCGGAACAAGCCGATAGCTCGAGATGGGAGTCGATTGTTCCAGAATAACAACTGGGTATAAATACGGGCATATTTTGTGAATAAGTTTTAGTGTATAAGATAAATTCGTCTGTAACTTATATAAATAAAGTCGTATATAAATTACGAACCGCTAGTTTTATTGTAATTAGAAGTAATTACACTAATCACGCTACAATATAGTTAAATGTAAATATACATTATAACTATATATTATCAAATACGTCCACCGACAACAGACATTTCCTATTTATTAGATTTACTGATAGTGAATGACAGTACGTACAAATTTAAGCTTATAATTTTTCGGAAACGAATAGAACTTATATTGACTATTTCTAGTTGTATTTTTACAATAAATAAGAATTTAGTAATAGTAGGCAACCAATTATTCAGCCACGTACTAGGGGTAAATAGCATTTAGGTATGTCTGTAAATTATTATAATTTAAATCTCGAGTAGATGATTAAATTTTTTACTAATTAAAATAAAAAAAAGTCGTAGAAAAAGTATAGTATTCTACTCGCATGTAATGGCTATTACTCACTCTGATGAATTACGACACTCGCCTACGGCTCGTATCGCAAACTTCATCATCGTGAGTAATAGCCATCATTACATGCTCGTTGAATAATATACTATTTCTACGAGCGTATAAAAATGTCTACTTTCGCGCACGCATTTTAGTTTAGAAAGTTTTACTTTTCCGCACGCGTTTTGCTTTTCCGCACTGCCGCACTGCATTTAGATATATGGCCTTAAAATAATTATAATACATGCAGTAAACTAATATTTAGATATTATTTACTATTTTATTTCAAATGTATCTTATTGTGTTCCTGTTTTAATGAAATTAACGCGACAATTCGATGAAATAAAATTATTTTGATATAATATTCGAAAGTCAAATCGGTAGACAATAACAGTCGTTTTGAATCGTCGTCATGGAAACCAAGATCGTCGTCATACTAACTAATTATATTGAAAGTTTGGTTTTGACAAACTTGTCAAAGAATTAATTTGTGTATGTAGTTTCATATTAATTAAATTAATTGATTAGATTTGGTCATCTTTTAAAGACTCGTAGAAAAAATAATGTTCCTAACTCTTGCAGAAAGTCTCTTTTCCGCACTCGACTGCTTGCCCAACTCCCGCTTCGCGTCGTTCGGCAAACTGCAGTCGCGTGCGGAAAAGTATGACTTTCTGCACTTGTTAGGAAAATAACTATATTACTATTAAATGTTTGTTAGGGGCCCGAAAATTATGTACTTAGTGCCTCGGGCCTGATTTGAAGTAAAATATGCTCTCTCTATGATATCTAAAGTGGAAGTGATGAACAAGATTGTAGGGATCATATTTATTTGTGTAATTTCCATCTGTAGTCCAAGTAATGAAGCTTGAAATAGGACAAAACCTCGCAATTTTTACAGAATGGATCGATTTGCTTGAAAATTTGAGAATAAGTAGTAGATAGACCAAGGATCAAAATCTATATGGTGCGAAAAGGCGCTTTTACCATGGGGGTGGTTGCCACCCCCTGTTGAGGGTGGAAATTTTTTATTATATTTTGACCGCTAAAGTCGGTAAAAACGTTAAATCTAAGCAAAAAATAGTCTATTTTTTTGATAAAATTAATAGTTTTCGATTTATTCGCTATCGAAAATGTTAGTATTATATCGAAAAATCAATGTTTTTAATCAGTTTTCTGCTAATAACTCCAAAAGATTTCGTTTTATCAAAACAACTTTACTTAACACAAATGTACTATTTGAAAAAGTAAACAAAACCGTGTTTTTTAATTTTCTTTAAGATCAACAGTAATCAAGATATACTTTATTATATATGTTAGCTCTCCTTTGTCAAATGCTAAATATTGTAGTTTCAAAGTCAAAAGACGGGAAAAATATGCATTTTTCGAGAATAACTTGTTTAAACTAATTTAAAGAATTTAAAAATGTCTATCCCTAGAAATAAAAAAGAAGTCTCTAGCTCAAAAATATTATTGACGTATAATGAAAAGAATGTCAGTTCCTATTTTTTTCAGCGCAAAAGTGGTCGGAAGCAACCCCGTAATCACCACCCTAATTAAAACTAGTCATTGACCTTATTTGGTCTTATTTATTTATGTATTATTAATAGGTTCGAGAAGTTTGACCGACTTATAATGATTCGCTTTTGAAAAAATGAAGTTAACAACGATTAAAGAATTTTTGTAGTTTAGAAAAAATGGTCTTTTCTTCTGAATAGAAAGATTAGCATCAGAGATGTGAAAAAATGTTTAAATATTAAATTGTAGCTAATTCAATTCCCAAGAATTTGGTATGAAAAAAATTTTTCTATGACAAAAATTAAGTGAGCTATTGACAATTAAAACTTGTAATACCATGCAAAAACCACCTTTACCAACACTTTCAAAGTCACCTCTTTTTGTGACTAAGGATTTTAATAAGATTTAGTATTAATAGGCTTGTAGATCTTTTACAAACCTACAAAATTTTTTTACACTAAACTTTCTAAGATACAAAATAAAAAAGTTACGGTTAAAAAATCAATATATTTTTTTGAGAAAAAAAAAGGAGAAATCCAATTATAAGCATAATAATGTAAGTTAGCGGTGTTTTATTCATTGGCCTTATTCATTTTTCTTTATTTGTGTATTATTAATATATTCTAGAAGTTTGACTGGCTTAAAATGATTAGTTTTTAAAAAACTGAAGTTAAAAGCGAATAAAGAATTTTTTTAGTTTTGTAAAACATGCCCTTTTATTCAGAATAGAAAGATTAGCATCAAAGATAAGAAAAAATGTTTAAATATGAAATTGTAGGTTATTTATTTCTTAAGAACTTGGTGTGAAAAATTTTTTTCTACGACAAAAATTGAGTGAATAGTAAATGAGTATACTATAGAAGAACATTGATTTTTTCCATATAAAACTAACACTTTCGATAGCGAATAAATCGAAAAATATTAGTTTTATCAAAAAAATGTATACAACATTTTTTGCTTAGAATGAATGTTTTTATCAACTTTTGCTGTCAAAATATAATAAAAAATTTCCACCTCCGAGATGGGGTGGCAACCAACCTTATAATAAAAGCGCCTTTCAGCATCATATAGATTTTGATCCTTGGACTATCCACTACTTATTCTCAAATTTTCAAGCAAATCGATCCATTCTGTAAAAATTGCGGGGTGAAAAGCTTCGGTTCCTGGACTACTGGCCTAAATTCTCTAGAGTAGATAATTGGTTAATCGAGAAGCATATTATAATTATCATCATCATCATCATCATTGACACTACAACACCTGATGTGTCTTGGCCTGTTCTAGAAGCAGTTCCCATTCCTTCCTATCTTTCGCTTTGGTTTTGCGAATTTCGTACCCTTAACACTGGTAAGTCGTCTTCCACCAGATACTCAAGTCGTGCTCCAGGCCTGCCTCTTTTCCTCACTCCATCCGGTCGTTGGTTATAAATGTGTTTTGATAGTTCTATCTCGTTCTCATTTTCTCTAAGTGACCCAGGCACCGCAGTCAGTTTATTTTGATGGACCTACCGATACTACGATTATATCGTCTACGCCATAATCCGTTCTTCTTTACGCCTTTATAAAAATATGTCTGAGGATTTTACGTTCAAAACAGCCTAAAGGACCATTTATACATACCCGGGCCGTGTCTGTTCCGGGTCAGTGCCGAGTCCGGGTATTTTTATTGCGTTATTCACATACAACCGGGTTGTGGCAGTGTGCGTACCGGGCCGAATAAGAGAGGAAAATGTTATTACATATCTCTGTGTAAAAGATAGTTGAAAATATTTCGGCTTGGATAGAAGATTTCACCTCACAATATCTATTGCTTGTCTGTTTTCCAGCAGTCGCGTTCACAAAATAATAAAATCGTGTTTATACAAGTCCCTGCGATCCGTGTCATTTTCGTGCATCGCCAGTGCCGACAGCAAAAATATCGGCTGGGATTAATTTCAGACCGGGCCCGGACGGGCCCCGTCCGGGAAACGCCAATGTATAAACATGCTCATAAGAGTACATATTGTTTTTTTTTTTAGACCGGGCCCTGTCTTAACACGGAACGGACACGGCCCTGATATGTATAAATGGGCCTTAAACGTTCTTCATCGTTTTTTGTTATCGACCATGCTTCTGACGCGTAATTGAGAACGGGCTTGATAAGAGTTCTATAATATATCAATATTTTAATTTTTTTGTGAATATGTTTAATGTCAAAAGTTTCTTTAATCCCTAGTGTATATGTTACGGTAAAAGTAGATAATCTGGTAATTGTACACAATTACCAGATTCAACGGTAAATGTAGGAAATATTCTTTAAAAACCCTTTATTTCCTACTTTTACCGGTAATTGTATACATTTCCCAGTAGTCCAGAAAGCCACTGCACATCCGCTAGGAAAAATATTCTAATCCGGATTTTTTGCACAATCTTACTCAAAAAGGACTCCTTTTAACAAATTTGCATGTTGCCAGGACCAAAAGGTGGTCAAAAATTTTTTAAACGTTTTTTTTTGTTTTTTTCCTAAAATTATTTTTTTTGCATGGAAAAAAGTTTTTTTAGGTTTTTTGGATCATTCCAAACAGAAAAGCTCTTTAGTGACTTTTCTCTAAAAATGATAGTTTTTGATATAGAAGCGATTAAAAATTGAAAAATTGCGAAATCGGCCATTTTAACCCTCAAAAACTATGTGAAAAACTGAAAATTTTAATGTTGCCAAGGTAGATGGATATTCTTTAAACATCGATTGATGAAATCCCGAAGAGTTTTTTGCAATACAATATTCAAAACTCCTTTGTTTTTTAATTGCTAATCAAGCGTGCGCGACACTATTTTCCACCGACAGTATGGTGCAAATGAAAGGAATAAATTCGTTATTTCTTAAACTGGCGAATTTAAGGAAAAATTCCGAAACAGGTCGATTTTTATTTTTAAGTTATGATATTGTGGCATATATGGTATTTATACTAGTGAGGTCATCCGTCTGGGCGTGATGACGTAATCGATGATTTTTTTAAATGAGAATAGGGGTCGTGTGGTAGCTCATTTGAAAGGCTCTTCAATTCTCTATTCAGTAATGTAAACATTTACATAATTATTTATACAGGGTGTCCTTCTACTTCTTTTTTTATCAAATAATTTAATTTAATAAAAAATTTTTGTACACCCTGTATAAATAATTATGTAAATGTTTACATTACTGAATAGAGAATTGAAGAACCTTTCAAATGAGCTACCACACGACCCCTATTCTCATTTAAAAAAAATCATCGATTACGTCATCACGCCCAGACGGATGACCTCACTAGTATACCATATATGCCACAATATCATAACTTAAAAATAAAAATCGACCTGTTTCGGAATTTTTCCTTAAATTCGCCAGTTTAAGAAATAACGAATTTATTCCTTTCATTTGCACCATACTGTGTCGGTGGAAAATAGTGTCGCGCACGCTTGATTAGCAATTAAAAAACAAAGGAGTTCTGAATATTGTGTTGCAAAAAACTCTTCGGGATTTCATCAATCGATGTTTAAAGAATATCTATCTACCTTGGCAACATTTAAATTTTCAGTTTTTCACATAGTTTTTGAGGGTTAAAAATGGCCGATTTCGCAATTTTTCAATTTTTAATCGCTTCTATATCAAAAACTATCATTTTTAGAGAAAAGTCACTAAAGACCTTTTCTGTTTGGAATGATCCAAAAAACCTAAAAAAACTTTTTTCCATGCAAAAAAAAAATAATTTTAGGAAAAAAACAAAAAAAAAAAACGTTTAAAAAATTTTTGACCACCTTTTGGTCCTGGCAACATGCAAATTTGATAAAAGGAGTCCTTTTTGAGTAAGATTGTGCAAAAAATCCGAATTAGAATATTTTTCCTAGCGGATGCGCAGTGGCTTTCTGGACTACAGAGGATATTGGTACTGTATAACTGTATAAACCATAAAGATCTATTTGGATCTATGTGAAACTTGCCAGAAAACATCTAAATGTCCCAAAAAAGGTTTAATAGTGAAACCTGTACTGTAAAAAAAATTAATAGTAGAGGTCAAATAGATTTGATAGATATCTATGCAAACACAAGCAGATAATTAATTCAAGTTCATTTTTGTCTACCAAGATCACTTAACAAAATTTGTATAATTACGACCGTTGAAAACTAAACGTTCAGAAGAAGTTGCGTTAGTTCTTCTTGAAATATTTTATGCCTTCTAGGAGCTCCTAGCATTCTTCAAAGTGACAATGGACGAGAATTCTCCAACATAATTATAGAAGAACTGTGCTCTACGTGAAAAGATTTAAAGATAGTGCACGGTAAGCCAAGAAACAGTCAGTCACAAAGATCTGTTGCGGATAAAGACATTGAAAATATACTAAGTTCCGAGTTGGAAAGCATTCAAACAAAAACAAGTTGTCAGAGGGTCTTCGATCTGTACAATTCACCAAGAACCGAGCTTACCCTTATGGCATCAAGTGCAGTCGGCATGAAGCTATGTTTGTGTTACCTGCCAAAATTAGTTTCACAAATTCATCACTGCCAGAAGATCCTTTAGAAAATATTTCAACTGAAGAAGATTTGGAAATAGAAGAACAAGTAGAAGAAACCCAGTCAGGTCCTGATTTTGAAGAACGTGAAGAAGCAGAAGTGGATGAACTAAATGAGCTTCTAATAGCACAAGAACTAGAAAAACCTGGGCAACCATCAGTGAATGAATCTAATGCGATTCTAGAAGAAGTATTTTCTAATCAAATTTCATAGAGGCGAGATTCTGTTGCAATTAAATGGACATGTGGCAAAGGAAGACCTTGAATAGCAAAAGAAGAAAATACTTAAACCATCAAAAACTTTTGGCTGTTTTTATGAGTATTTAAAATGAATTATATGAATTGGGTACTAAAGAAGGGCGACTGCTACAGTTGCATAGCAGTAATCAATTTACCATCTACAAAAAATCATTCATTTCTTTAGACATAGTTTCAAAACTAAACATTTTTCATTGCGCGAGTATGTTAGAAAAACTGGAAAGTTGCTTAATTCCAAGTTCCATGAGAGTTTGCCATGTCACAATAAATAGTAAGTAAGTAAAGTAGTAGTATTAATTCAGGCAAAATAGCTCAATTCAGCTTAAACAACATGTCTCTTGTTTTTAAAGTTTAATAAAAATCAAACTTCTTGAATAGCTCTTGAAATTTATTGTTTTTATTCATCATTTTACTTACTTTTACCACTGGTCCTTGGTAATTGTATACAATTACCGGTAAAAGTAGATAATTGGAAATAATTTCCTACATTTACTGTCGGCTCTGGTAATTGTATACAAATACCGGTAATTGTATACAATTACCAATTATTTACTTTTACCGTAACATATATACTATTTTGCTAAATACATTGTATATACTACGTCTGTTGATTTGTGCAGTTACTGTGTTACTTTGGTTGATTTGTAAACCTAATAGATATGTATAATATGAATTCTCTTACTCCTTCAAAAGTATATGTTCCAACCGTTAGATCTTCGTGTTTTACTACTTGCTTTTCTTTTTGTTGCTGCTTCTAATGCCGTGAACCGGACTCCGGACTCTAATAACTCTACTACATTACTATTAATAATGGTTCCTCTTGTTGTTCTTCCAGACTCCCATGGCTCACAGTATAAAAATCTTAGGGATTGCTACATTACACTAGAAACACTTTTTACGTTTTATTTATACAGAATTTTTAGCTAAAATAATCGTCTGCGCCACTGGAAATTCATAACAATAATTGTCAACAATATTTGATTTGTCGATTACAATATCAGTTGCATTTGTTGGGTTGTTTAAAACGAATTTATTTTATAATATTCAAAAATAATTGTCAAAGTTAATTTAAATTTGGAAATCTCTCCGAAAAATATTGATTTTTGGCGGATTATTTGATTTATACCGTTCTAATTTAGTTTGTTTAGTTTTGTTAAACTTTTCCTTATTTAGTTTACATTTTGAAAGTGTTCATAAGTTAAACGTTACTTGAAAACTCCTCTATGGAGTCATCTAGTGGAGGCGAACCGCCTGATATTGAGAATTCGATGGATAGTAGCTGTGATTTACAAGATTTAAATGGATTTCTACCCAACCAGCCTCAAAATAAGATAAGTAGTAGTATTAATCTTAACAATATTAATGAAAAACAAAATACTTTAGTAAACTCAGATCAACCAGAAAAAACCAGGCCTGTTTATTTATACGAAAAAATTGATTTAGGACCTTTTTACATTTTCATTGAAAACTCCAGTTTAAATTTTACAGGAAAATTAAACGCTGTTAAAATAGGCGAGATCCTATTTACGTTACATCCAGAAATTGACAATTATATAAAAAAAATTGACTCAATCGGACGCAACCGAGTTAGGGTCTCATTTAAAAATTATAGTAGCGCAAATGCTTTAGTTACTTCCAAATTCCTTATTCAAAAAAATCTGACCGCATACATTCCAAAATTTCAATTGTTTAAACTAGGTGTAGTAAGGGATATAGATTCAGATATATCGGAAGAATATCTTAAAAATAGAATAAAGGAATTTGATCACCATTGCAAATTCTCGGTTGAGTATGTGAAACGAATAACAAGAAAAATAGTAGCAGATGACAAAGTAATATTTAATCCAACAAAATCAGTTATTGTGTCTTTTAAATGCCAGAATATACCAAAGTATGTAGTAATTAATCATGTCTTACACACTGTTGAAAAATACCAGCAAAAGGTAATTATCTGTTACCACTGCTATAGGTATGGGCACATGAGTAAGCAGTGTAAAAGTAATCCTCGCTGTTTTAAGTGTCATGAATCTCACCTTTCCGATTCTTGTTCTTTATCATCGTTTAACAAAAAATGTCTATCCTGTGAAGGTGAACACTTCACTAATGAATGGGAGATATGCCCAGAATTTGATCGCCAGAAGAAAATAAAACATTATATGTCTGAAAACAGCTTATCTTTTAAGGAAACAATTAAACTCTTTCCTAAGATAACTTATGCATCTATAGCAGCCAATAATTCCTCAATAAATTCTCATCAAACTCCAAATATGAATGCACCATCCTCTTCATATTCCTTTACTCAATTGTCCACGTCTCAAACATCTTCCAATCAGTTCGCTCTACCTTCAGTTTCAAATAGATATACAATAATAAAACCACCAAAATACAAACGACCTATCTCTTCCTCACCAGACCAAGTAACAATGGAACATCAAAAAATAATAAAGTTAAACCCCATGTCCAACAGACCTGGTGGTATTATCACCTCTTCTTCGTATCAATCTACATTTAATCCAGAACAAGGATCTAAAATACATGAACCATCAAAAGAATTAACAGAATTAATATCAAATATAGTTACAAGTATTATCTCTAATATAAATCACAAAAATTTTGAAATTCCAGAAAAATCAGTTCTAGTAAATTCAATTCAATCAGTTTTAAGTTCTCTCTTATATAATAATGAATAGATTGGTAATTTGTCAATGGAATTGTAGATCGGCTAACTCTAATAGAGAAAACCTTATCCACCTATTAGAAGACCAGAAAGTTGATATCGCATTATTGTCAGAAACTAGATTTAAACCAGAAAAGTATTATAACTTTCACGGGTACAATATTGTCAGAGACGACCGCTTTTCAGTAACTGTTGGCGGTGGCTCAGCAATTTTAATAAATTCAAACCTATATTACGAGGAAGTCACCATGAAAGTAGATTTAATAAACGTCAATAAAGTAGCAATAAAAATAAAGTTTAAGTCATATACTGTCACATTTATATCTATGTATGTTCCCCCAGGAACCAAGTTATTGTTACAACAATGGAACAATTTCATAACATCTATAGAAAGACCATTTATAATAGGAGGTGACCTTAATGCTCACCACATTGCCTGGGGCCTAGACAACCAAACAGATATGAAAGGTAAAATCTTGATGGACTGTATAGACGATAATAATTTAATATTCAAAAATGATGGCTCTCCTACTTTCTTTAGGAACTTCTCGAAATCGGCAATAGACCTGACCATTTGTACTCCTGACTTAAACCACCTGATCACTTGGAAAACACTTCAAGACCTATTTGGTTCAGACCATACACCTATAAGAGTAGAGTTAGAGGATCAACCAACTCATACATATAATCCATATTCACAAAAGTGGAATTTAAAGAATGTCGACTGGAAATTATATGAACAGTATTCGGAAGATGTATTCTCTCAATTTAAAGATATAAATTCTTATGAACAAATTTTGCACAATATAAATACAACTGCATCCTACTGCATCCCCAAATTTAAAATAAAAAAACCGACTTCCAGAGGAAAATACTGGTGGGATTTAGAATGTGAAGAAGCAGTCAGAAGAAGACAGGAAAGTTTTTGTATATTCAAAGAAAATCCAAACCATGAAAACCTACTTAAGTATAAAAAAGATGATGCACATGTCAAAAAGATCACTAAACAAACTAAAAGAAATAGCTGGAGAGATTATGTCGGATCCCTAAATAGGTCAGTCCCTATTAAAGATGTATGGTCAAAAGTTAACCGAATAAAAAATAGAAAAACAAAGAACAAAGTCCCTGTTATTCTGTCGGAAGCTTCGTGGATAGAAGAGTTCCATCGAAATATCACACCGCCGTCTGCAGAATTAGTAATTCCTGATTTACAACTAAATGCTCTGTACGACTATCCAGAACCAATCCGTTTCCTAGTCAAACCATTTTCTGCCACTGAACTAAACTTTGCGTTGAAGAAAAACTCAAATTCAGCACCAGGTGCCGATAATATCCATTACTCGATGCTATCAAATCTTTCAAGAATTGGTAAGGCTGCACTACTAAATATATATAATGAAATTTGGATGCGCCGCATAAAGATTCCTGACGATTGGCACGTTTACACTATTATCCCGGTTTTAAAACCAGGAAAATCATCAAAGAATTGGGATTCTTACCGTCCAATCGGTCTGGCTTCCTGTATACTAAAAACATATGAGAGACTTATTAAAAACCGTCTGGAATTTTGGCTAGAAAAGAACGACCTATTACCAAGAAGTCAGTTTGGTTTTAGAAAAGGTAAATCCACACAAGATAGCCTCTGCCACTTTTTAATAGACATTTATAGTTCCTTTACTTATAAGAAAGCAGTTAGTGCTTTGTTCTTAGATATAAAAGGGGCTTACGACAACGTTAATCTTCACATACTATACGCGAAAATGTTGGAAATAGGAATACCCGAGATAGTAACATGGAACATCATTAACTTATACATTAATCGAGCAGTTCACGTTAGATTAAATGGAGATCAATCTAACTCCCGATACACATCTTTGGGACTACCTCAGGGTAGCATCCTAAGTCCTATATTATATATACTGTATACTGCTGACTTAGAAACTAAACTTCCTCAACACATAAAAATCCTACAGTACGCTGATGATGTTGCGATATATGCAGAAAATAAGTCAATAGATAGATGTAATAACTACCTTAAATCGACATTGAATATTATAAAAAAATGGGCTACCGATAATAACTTAACAATATCAGAGAGTAAATCAACCATTGTTACCTTCACTAAAAAACGATATGTTCCTCAAAGCCATCTACAATTTGATAATACTAGTATTCCTTATAAAACTTCAATAAAATTTCTTGGCGTATTTTTAGACTCCAAATTAAATTGGAAAGAACACACAAATTACATATTACGAAGAATGGAAAATGCAATGAATATCATGAAGACTGTAAGTGTCAGTAACTGGGGAGCTGATCCAAACATATCAATATTACTATACAGAAATTTGATAAGATCAATCTTAGACTATGGATCTATTTTTTATGGCTCAGCATCAAACTCTGTACTCCAAAAAATCGAGAGGATCAAAAATAAGGCACTTAGGTTATGCACTGGTTATCTTCGTAGCACACCTTTATTGGTCATGGAATGTGAGCTTAATGAACCTCCACTTTCATTACGCAGGGAATACCTAAGTGAGAAATTTATAGTTAAAACAGCGGTTAACGATAAACTGCTATTAAATAAAATTGTTCATTTAACCACCTCATACCTAACTCATTATTACTGGGAAAAAAAGAAACTGCTTTTAGTTGTGGAAAGCTTCCTCAACGTTTCTAATTCCATTGGCGACATACACCAAATTGAACAAAGCTCGTCTCGAAAGCTAAATTATGAAGATTATTTATCTCCAGTTAACTGTCATTTAAGTAATATTCGTGCGACAGACTTCCTTACTAAAATAGACCACCTTCAGTGTGTACAAAAAAACTGGGGGAGTTATCAGAAATTATATACGGATGGTTCAAAAATGGAAGGAAAAGTTGGATATGCTATATATTACCCACAAAAAAGTATAAAAATAAACAACAGATTACCTGATAAAATGACAATTTTCACAGCTGAACTCATTGCAATCAAAGAAGCATACAAAATATGTATTAATCAAAAAGAACTCAATTATGTTATATTTACAGACTGCCAAAGCATTGTAAAGACATTGAAATACAATGTACATAATTTTGCAGAAAATTATATCATCAGTGACATCATAGCAATGAACAGTGAAGCTTTGAAATCGGGCAAAAATATAATATTGTGTTGGATAAAAGCACACATTGGTATAAAAAACAACGAAATAGTAGATGATCTGGCTAAAAAAGCAACAACGAAGGAATCCACTCTGCATACTTATCAACTTCCTATGGGAGACATAATTTCTATTATGAGATCTATCAAACGGACGAAATGGCAGGAACAATACAATAATTCAGACAAAGGAAATTATTACAAAAAAATCCAGCCTACACTTCCCATCAAGACATGGTTTAATCAAGTTTCCAACAAAGGCTTTATCAAAACTATTTGTCGAATAAGAAGTAATCACTGTCTGACTCCAGTCTACAAAAGAGAAATAGGACTTGTAGATAATGATGAATGTTTATGTGGAGAGCTAGCTGATCTACAACATATGCTATTAGAATGTCCTTTACATTTTATTGAAATATCAAACTTTTTTGCCAATCTAGTTCAAATTAATGTACAATTTCCTTTTAATCTTATATACCTTTTACAATCAAACAATCTAGATGTTTATAAAATTTTGTACAACCATGTTAATTGTTTAAAATTAAAGCTCTGAGAAAAAAAGAAAAAAAAAATAAAAAAAAAAAAAAAATAATTAAATAAAATAAAAAGTTACTAAGATCTAAACCTCCGCGAGGTTGAATCGGGTTTAGGTCTTAGCGCGATAAAAAAATATACAAAAAAAAAAAAAAAAAAAAACTAAAAAAAAAACTAAAAAAAAAAAAATAAAAAAAAAAATAAAAAAAAAATAAAAAATCTAATAAAAAAAATGTTAAAAAATATAAAAAAAATAATAAAAAAAACAGAGTAAAAAAAAAACAGTAGTACTAATAGTTTTAAATTTAGATACTAAGCATATATTTTGTAAAAGAGAGAATTCAAAACACATTGACTGGCCAGTTGGTTGCTTAAACCAGTGCCAATAAAACATAAACACACACACATTTTATAATATTAACGTATTTGAATTTACGTAGTTTTTGTTTCATTTGCAATTTATTTCAAAATATGGTCCCATAATTTTGTGTTTTGAATAGGGCTTGTAAATTTTATAATTTGGCGTCATCTGGAATACAAAATTCTTCAGTAAATTTAAATATCTCTTGTCAAATGTAGACCTCAAGGAGTCATTAGACCATTCCAATGTACACATATAGAATCATTAGACCTTTCCATAGTGCGATACCCTAAACTTATTTCACTCCAAAAGATCTTGGCTTCTAAACGATTATTCTTCGTTTCGAAGATACGTTTATTATCTGAGCAGGTTTTAAGACGACCCATACCTAGTGTGACCAACTTCAATTCAGTCGAATTCGGGACAAGGCTGAAAATATACCTGAAATCCGGGACTTTTCAATGAAAATCGGGCCATTTTTTTTTAATATAGAACTTTAATATTATCATTTTATTTATTATCTAACATTTTTATGTTGACAATGATATTTTTGATGGGATTCAGCCACAATTTGTTGTAATGATTATTTCATTCATAGGAGATTCTGACCAATAGAAAGCTACAGAAATCTGAATTAAATCGATAATTTTTAATAATCTCCCGTCGTTAAGTATATTACGTCAGATGCCCTTCGTTGCTACGAAAAAATACATTCAGTGACATTAATGACAATTAATGTTTTAAAAATTATAAAAGTGATGACTTTCAATCGTCAAATATTTATAAAAACTGTGTGTTTAATGGTACTTACATAAATAAATTACAATAAAATTTTGGTTTTGAACAGTTCTATTCATAAAATAATCGCAACAAATTGCACTCGACCTCTGAAATGAATATAGAATTTTTGCTCTCGTGACACTTTGACATAATTTCACTCGCCTTCGGCTCGTGAAATTAACACTGTCAAAGTGTCACTCGGGAAAAATTCAATAATTTCAGAGCTCTTGTGCAATTACTACTGATAATTATATTTTTGTTAGTTTTTGACGTTTCGACTTCCAATCTGCAAATTGTTCTAAAAAAGGAAAAATTAGAAAATCAACTGATGTTGGATTTCCATGTAAATATAACCTTAGGTTAATATAAAAATGTAATTATCATTACAACCAATGGTGGCTTAATCCCATCAAACATGTAATTGTCACACATACCAAAAAACCGCTTCAGAACATTTTTATGTTGACTACTTCTTAATATTGTAGCTTGTTTCTTAAAATCATATTTGTCTCGCGATGAAATATAATATGTACCACAATATAAAATGTATGCATTTTGTACGTGGTATTAGAATATTACACTCTAGAAATTGTCGACTTTTTTCTTCCCACCAAATCAGTTTAATGTGAATTCTTAGAAAAATAACGTAATTTCAAAATAGAATTTTACCAAAACGTTGAAAATTCGGATGGCCCGGAAGCCTTGTCCGGGACGCCGAGACACGACTTCGTAATTCGGGCCAAGTCCCGGATTTTTCGGGCTAGTTGGTCACACTACCCATACCAGATATTTACGACGTTGGTGAACAATAATTGTACGTACATACTTGCAAACAATATGTTCGACTCCTCCCTTATTAGGCGAGCAGCACACCCCTAATTTGAGGCTTAGAAATCGAAAAAGCGACCATGATAGGTGAATGGCAAATTTTAGTCATTCCTTATATTTTCGAGGTCGCTGAATCCGAATATGAAGTTTATTTTTATCCAGAATTGGTGGAACATGTTCAAAAATCAAATTTTATGCAAAAATGCGAAAAATGCGAAAAATCAATTTTGATGTACCTCGCTGTATCTTTGGTCGCGGTAAATATTTACTTTTGAAAATTTTACTGTGTAATCTTTGAAGGAGCTGTGTCCAAAACGTTGGAACAAATTAAAAGAGAAGTTGTTAATTTTTAAACATTTTTATATTTTATATTACTGAATAGAGAATTGAACACCCTTCCAAATGAGCTACCACTCGACCCCTATTTCCATTTAAAAATATTATCGATTACGTCATCACGCTTAGATGCATGACGTCACTAGTATGAAATATATGCCAAAAAATTGCAACATGAAAATAAAAATCGACCTGTTTCGGCATTTCCTTAAAATCTAATAACTACTGCCAAATATCGAGGTGGACTGTTTTCTTTGGCACACCCTGTATTATTACTTAGCATAACTTAATTCTAAACTATTAGAATATAAGAACATCGAGTTGGCTCAATAACTCTTCATTGTATTTTTGAATAATTAGGTACATACATAACAATTTACAGAATCATTTTCGTGTAGATAATAAAATTCATATTAAAAAAATCTCTCGCCAGAATTTGTCAAATGTCGTTCTTGATGTTACCATAAAATTTACGATTATGGTGTTGAGGTCCCGAAATGTCATTTATACCGAGGGAACAATCTGTTGTACTGAACTTAATCAACTTGTCCCTTTTCACCCATTTACCGGCCCATTTGTTCTTCATTCTATATATTTTCAGCAACTCAAGTTTTTTATATTAGCTACTTGTTCTCCTTTATCCGGAAATTTTTTGTGTGGGCTTCTTTTTGGGAATATGTTTTTATGGCGCTTCAAAAGGACAGGATCTGACTTGGCTAATACTTTTGTGTATTACAACAAGATTTACAGGCGAATCGATAAAAAGTTGTAGTGGTATTAGTTTTAAAATCCCTTGAAAGTATGTATATGTATATTATCAAATAAAAATAAATTAATCTTAAACAAAATATTAGTTCTAAAATTATATTTCATTATTAAAGCTGATATACGTGATGTAATATCACCCTACGTGATATTACCTTTTTGTTTATTTATATTATATATTTTCTAGTGTAGTGCCGTGTCTTTTATATTTTGCATACACTGGAATATTATAGAGGATGCCAAAAATTAAATATCAATACTACAAATTACTCTCCGTGTGTACAATTAAGGCATGTACCGGGTGGTGTCCCAATAAAAATGGCTCTCGGCCATATTTCAGGAACAGTTTATAGTACAGCTTTGAGAAAAAAAAATTATAACAAAAGTTGCCTCGGGAAAAGCCAGGAAATTATTTTCATAATTGTAGGTCCACCGCTACAGGGCGTAATTGAATATCAAAAATTAAAAAATCAAAATTTTACAAAATTTGTCTAATGAAAGGGCACTGAAAATCCGATTATCGTATTTTTCATAATATTCTGCGCATATTTTGTTCCACAAGGTTAAGTCTACTTTTGCAAATAAGAGGTGGGGGATGATTGCGAACCTTGTTATAAAAAAATGGCTGTAAGTCCGGTTCTGCTTAATCGAATTTTGCAAACTTGGTCTTGTTGAAAACAACTCTTTTTCGTCAATGTAAGAGTTATAATTTTAAAACAGTCTAATGGGTAATATGCCAGCTGGGAGGCGTTACTTAATTTTTTTTTCAGAATTCTAGTTTTCTTTGGAAAATATTAAATACAAGTATGCATTTTAAATACTGTATTGCAAAATTAGACCAAATTAGCAACAGAATAGCGAAAACCGCATGTAAATACCTTTTTTCCATCTCGAGATATCTTAAGAAACGTGTAAATTTTGAACATAACTTACTGTCACCGGTACTTAGTGTGCTATGTGTCAGTGTGCTATGGAAAAAACAAAGAAGCATTTTCCAGATGTCAACGTATATAATTAATTAAAACAACAATAAGACAAACAACACTATAAAATATAACAAAAAAATACAAACAACTACTTAGTGATGAGCTATATGTTCAAATTTTTGCTTATCATTTTCGATGCAAGTATTTACTCTTTCAAGAGTAAATTGAACAGCAATCTCAATTTCTGCTCTCGAAATTCTTTGAATGGCGTTTCGTATTCTCTGGATCATGTTTTCCCGAGTAATGGGCCTAGCTACAAAAACGAGGTATTTAATTAATAGTTAGCTAGAGCTACTAAAATAGTTAAATCTGGTCTGTCCAAAAAATAGGCTTCCACGTCCTATCCATCTATCAGAAAATGCCTCATCTAATAAATTTCTAACTACTCTGGACAAATGCGCAGGACAACCATCGTGTTGAAACAACATGGAGTTACGACCTGCTGGCGGTACATCTTGCAGAAGAGGAGGCATCATTCCTTAAAAAAATTAGGTTGCGTTCACCAGTAATAGCATTATCAAAAATAAAGGGTTCAGTTATCTAACCATCACCAGGTTTAACTGTTTTAGACTTTTATTTATGGGGACGGATAAAAGACCTTGCTTTTGCAGCTAGGCCCACTACTCGAGAATGGATGATTCAAAGAATACGAAATTAAGACTACTGCTCAATCTACTCTTGAAAGACTACTCGAAAATGATGGGCAACAATTTGAACATTTAGGTCGTCATTAAGTAGTTCTTTTTATTTCTATATTATATTTTATATTGGTGTTTGTTATATTGTTGTTTTTAATTATATACGTTGACATCTGAAAAATATTTATTTTTTTTCCATAGCACACTACTTTTCATTTAACAGTTATGTTTAACATTTAAACGTTTCTTAAGATATCTCGTGGTAGAAAAAAGGTATCGACATGCTGTTTTCGCTATTCTGTTGCTAATTTGGTCTAAATTTGTAATACAGGATTAAAAATGCATACTTGTATTTAATATTTTCCAAAGAAAACTAGATTTCGGAAAAAAAATTAAGTAACGTCTCCTAGCTGGCGGATTACTTATTAGAATGTTTCGAAATTATAACTTTTAAATTGACTAAAAAGAGCTGTTTTCAACAAGACTAAGTTTGCAAAATTCGATTTAGCAGAACTAGACTTACAGCCATTTTTTTTTCATCACAAGGTTCCCACTCACCCCCACCTCTTATTTGCAAAGTTAAGTCTAACTTGTTAAATCAAATATGCGCAGAATTTTATGAATAATACGATAATCGGATTTTCAGTGCCCTTTCATTAGGCAAAGTCCCTCTAGCTGTGGACCTACAATTATTATGAAAATAATTTCTAGGCTTTCCCGACGCAACTTTTGTTATAATTTTTTTTTTCTCAAAGCTATACTATAAACGGTTCCTGAGATACGGCCGAGAGTCATTCTTATTGGGACACCCGGTACATAAAATTTATTAAATTATTAATATAATTTCAGAGTTGAAACATCTATCAAATGAGCCCCCGAACAAGTTGATAGCATAAATTTTTTTCAAAATTTATCGTTTAAATTTTTTTTCAAAAAATGTTATTAATTTTTTTTTAAATAACTCCGTTAATTTTTACGATATCAGGTTCACCTAAAAACCATTTGAAAGATAATTCCAAGGGCTATTAAACCACGT
Source organism: Diabrotica virgifera virgifera (assembly GCF_917563875.1). Taxonomy (NCBI): domain Eukaryota; kingdom Metazoa; phylum Arthropoda; class Insecta; order Coleoptera; family Chrysomelidae; genus Diabrotica; species Diabrotica virgifera. The sequence goes on from NC_065445.1 coordinate 114,544,813, forward strand.
TAAAAATCTTTTAAACCTCTTACTTTTTTAAAAATAAAAGGTTAAATGGCCCCGGTTACATAGTTTTCGCATCAAAATTTAAGCTTTAAACGTTTCTATCTCGCTTATTTTTTACCCTACAGTAATATTAAAAAAGGTAAAATATTTGATATAGAAAAAACTAAAATTTGGTTATGTATCATTTTTTGTAAAACTGAGTACGTAAATTGAGTATTTTTGCAGTTATTATCAAAAGAAAATAAAAATAACGATAATTTTAAAAACATTTGATTTTTTTAAATTACATAATTTTTTCAAAACTATGCATTCTAAACCAGTCAAAATTGTTGAAATCATTACTTATGCTAATATAAAGAAATTGTTGTAAGGATTACTATAAATTTTAATATTTGTGGAAATGGCGTATGATTTATTTTTCAGTTTTTTTCTAAAAAATTCGAAAGGGTTCTATTATTTTCATCATAACTTGCTTAATTTTGATGCCATTAACTTCTTCTGGAGCTCCTTTGTTAGGTACATATTCCGAAGTACTTTGATAAGTGTTTAGCAGATATATTTTATAAAATGCATCGTTTTCCCGTTATTTAAAGTTGAATACTTAGATTTGAGTACTCGTCGACAAAAATATAGGTACATTCAATTACCCATAACTCACTTTGAAGTAACATTAGTTTAGTTTTTTGAGTGAGGAGTGTATTCAGTATTTTATTATCTTCAATTTTGGCGATAATAACTTTTTTGTAAAACCTTATATTTTTTGAGTTATTTGTGAAAAACAGCTTTAAAACATGCATTTTTTACGAAAAAATAAAAACTTTGACCTTTAATAACTCAAAAAGTATTGATCTGTATTAATAACTTTATATAACAAATTTTGCTTAGAATTTGTCCGTCTATCAACTTATGGTATTATTTTTAATAAAATAATTTTCACTCCCAAGAAGGGGTGGCATCCACTCCCAGGATAAAAGCGCAAGTTGGCATCATGTCACCTTTGTTCCTCGAGGTATCCTCTAACTACTTACCAATTTTCATGAAAATCGATGGAGCTTCAACGAAATCGGAGGTGAAAACTTTCAGTGACTGCATTATCTCTTTTGTCTCTGTTTTTAATTGTAAACAAAACGTTCCAAAATTATTGTCACCATAGGTGGCTCTGAACAAAAGAGATAGCTATACAGTGCATGTCTATTATTATTTCAGATAATATCTGAAAGTATATTATACTTTCCAGTTTACGTCAACTTTGACAGATACATATCAGTGTACGTATGTCAACTTAAAAACACTATAATTGAACATAAAAAGTAGCAGAGGAAGCAAAATTTTTACTTTATACGAATTAAAAGGTCTTGAGATTGGGTATCTTTTCAACGTGTTTTCAATCTTTATTCTTTGTTTGGAAAAGTGATCACAACAACACTAAATATAGCCGCTGTTAGCCGTGACGTCACACTCCGGCGGTCTTTCAGATTAAAACAAGACATACGTAATTTTTTGCACGGATAGCTTTGATCCCAATAATTGTGGATCGCTCGTTATTTCTGATACTTCATCCGTTCTGCTGCCGATATCATCGGCATAGGCGGCAATCTGTATTGCTTTATTTGTTAATTATATATTTGTACTCATATTCGCGACAATATATATTCATATTATTGATATTCAAGACAGGTTGAACACTGCTGGTGTCAGTCCTTCTCCTTGCTTTAATACTTTGACTGTTGAACAGTTTTCAGTGAGGTATTCTGATCGTTGCTGTTGACGAGTTCATTGTTGCCTTTACCAAAGAATACCCCAACCAACAACCATTGTTGGGTGTGTATTCTTTGCTTTTACTATTACTAGTCGGATATAACTTTTGTCTATCAATTGAGCCGTAGGCCTGCTTGAAAACTATGAATATTTTGTGGACGTCAATGTCATATTCCCACGATTTATTTAGAATTTGTTTCACTGTGAATAGCTGGTCTTCCTTGTCTAAAACTGAATTGACATTCCTGTGAAGTATTGTAGAATTGTAAATATTTTATCTTAATTTTTAAAACTCCTGTATAGATTTTTTCCTTAATTATTAGTACAAAACACGAAACCAGTGTCCGGCGACGCTCTTAGGGATAGATGTGTGGGCGTATCTAATCGACAGGTAGTTTAGTGAGAAGATTGTGTTTATTTTCAATCGTTCTTAAGACATAAAGATAAACAAGTAGTCGGCTTGACTAATTTTTATAGTTTTCGTTTATTGGAAAAGGTCGGTACACACTTTGAACCAATTTTAATGGGTTGGTTCTCAGGAGAAAACGGAAAAGAGAGATTAGCAGTAAGAGAATTTGATTTAGCGTGGGGGTTGTATGGGGAGTCGATTTTAAGATCAGAACCGCGACAGACGTGTTTTGGGATAATAAAAAAGAGACTTAAAGAGACGCTTTAACACGTACTTATATATTGACAGGCCGGTCATATATTAAGTAGATAAACGCGATTATTTCAAAGACATTTTCTTTTGTGGTAACTCGTAAAATTTTAGTCGCATTTACACAAACACTTTTACATTTCGTCAATTTAATAGTATCTATAATTTAGTTATCTATTTTATTAATTAAAACTGTTAAACATCACACGGACTTTTATTATGATTGTCTTTAACGAATCCTACAGTATTTTCAGGTAATTGTTGGAGTCGTTTGTTGATTATGTAAGTAAATACGTTATGACCTATTCAGGCTTAACTGCCCATCTTTTCCGGGGGAGTCCTATGCAGAGCCTTTCTCGTGGGTGGTATTTTATTGCTATTTTTGGTATGATGTCTACTGATTCTATCTACATGGTATTGGTGTATTTTTTCATCTATTGAGAGTATGCCAAGTTCTTTCTGTGATTTCAGTGTTTCTTATATGATCTAATTTTGTACATCCCCTGACGTTTCTTAGACATTTCATTCTACCAGATTCGTAACATGTCTTTTTATTTTGTTTAGTTTATTATTTGTTATTATATTATATCATATTATTATATTAATGGTGCCTGTAGCCATACGCTAAATAAGTAAATAAATAACGGCCGAATAACCTTACAACCAGGAATTATGATAACTACTGTAATACCATACAAGATAGATGTCGCCGTTGGTCATGTCCACACCATCGTGGTCAAAATGGATAAGCATTCCTTTGTCAAAGATTATACAGAAATTAGGGACCATTCACGCCTTCTATGAGCATAGTAAATAATAAGTCACCGCTTATAAAAAAGAAAACTGATTTATCATTTTGCCTTGAAAGACGTTTTCATAACACCCTAATCAAACAAAAACCTAAAACTTTTATTAACCAAACATTTCGACCTGATCAAAGATGAAGAGATGAAAAACTAGTCCTGTCGCCAGGGGGGGTACAACGGCCTCCTTAATTCAGATGGACTTACTCAAGTTTTTTTTATATATTTTGACCCGCAGAATACGAATTTTTTGGGTAACAGTTGATCCGGATGTCGATAAGATTGTTATAGACAAAGAACTTGAGGAATTACATAACAGCGATTTCTCGCAAAACAAAACATCTTTTTGTATTTTTTGGGTAATTTTAAGCAAAAAATATTACTACAAGTTTTTTCGTAGAATGCATAGTTTTCGAGATAACCGCGGTTGAACTTTCAAAAAATCGAAAAATTGTAAATTTTAAACCCGAATAACTTTTGATTAAAAAATAAAGTAGCAATTCTGCTTACCGCATTTGAAAGTTGAAGTCAAATTATATCGGTTTTGATTATTTGCATTGCTAAAAATTTATTATTTTATTGTTAAAGAAAGCTGTAAACTGTAGTAAACACCTAGTATGTGAGTGATGTTTTCTATGATTTCTCATTTAAAATCGAACGAGTAGGTAGAGTAGCTACAAGTGCAAGCGAGGCACTACGTAGCATGCGTTAAAACGCATGTATTAGGCACGGGAAACCTATGTGTTTATAGATTAGTTTAACAATAAAAAAATTAATTTGTAGCAATGCAAATAATCAAAACCGATATAATTTGACTTAAACTTTCAAATGCGGTAAGCAGAATTGCTACTTTATTTTTTAATCAAAAGTTATTCGGGTTCAAAAATTGCAATTTTTCGATTTTTTGAAAGTTCAACCGCGGTTATCTCGAAAACTATGCATTCTACGAAAAAACTTGTAGGAATATTTTTTGCTTATAATGACCCAAAAAATACAAAAATATGTTTTGTTTTGCGAGAAATCACTGTTATGTAATTCCTCAAGTTCTTTGTCTATAACAATCTTATCGACATCCGGATCAACTGTTACCCAAAAAATTCGTATTCTACGGGTCAAAATATATAAAAAAAACTTGGGTAAGTCCATCTGAATTAAGGAGGCCGTTGTACCCCCCCTGGCGACAGGACTAAAACAGAATGAAGCTAGGTTGTCTTTGTCTCCATATAATCGTGTAGACATATCAGATACAAAAATGTTTTGATAAACAATATTTGTTTATTTTGACAAGGGTTTTCAATCCGGTACGTGTTTTAATTAAAGTCTTTATTTGTTTTATTAATCATGTTACACATTCTTCTCGTAACTTATTATGTATCCTATACTCATACTTGCTTAGAATTTTATCCTATAAAATTGTTTGAGTGCCATCGATTTTATGGCAAATTCAATTCTTTACGTAGCTCGAGGCTACTGGATAAAAGCTTCTATTCTGCCTTTATTTCAGCTGATCGAACATTCATGTTCCTATTTATAAAAGAATTCCACCAGTAAAAATAGCTGATATAGACAAATTCGTTACTTGTTTGTAAATATTTGACAATTAAGTGAGGATTGATTGCGATCTAGTAATTAGCTCTGTAGAACGTTTAACTTTTCAGTTAACTAACAAATCTGCCGGGCGATTGGTGAAGTTTGAACATCTTTGCTTTCTTTATTTGTAACAGTTAACAAGTTGGCATGTATGTGCATTTTTAGTTGACAGTTCATTTATCAGTTGACAGTGTATTGATTTAACAAATAATATATTTGCATTAACAGACAAAAAAGACGAGATAGAATAGGGCAAAATGTTACAATAGACACGTAGAACTTTTAGCCCAATAAATGACCGTTTTGGAGTGTAATTTCCAGGGGCAACTCCGAATTGCATGAAAATTTGGATTTAGGTTCTACTTACCCTCCACTTCAAAGTTGAATTTGTGCCGTTGGTTGCTTTTACTTGGGGGGTGACATTTACCATTTCTCGGGGGGTGAAAAACGCGTGTTTAAAATAAGGCCGGAAATGGATAAATTGACTTATTTTAAGCACCTTTTGTTTTATAAAGTTTTTTACGTAAGTCAATACTTTTCGAGTTATTCGCGATTTAGAATGTTGATTTTTCGACAAAAAAACTACGCTTCAAACTGTTTTTCCCAAATAACTCAAAAAGTAAATATTTTATCGAAAAGAATATTTTTAGCAAAGTGTAGCCTATAAAAAAAAACGAAAAAAATGGTGTACAAGTAAAGTCTATAAATTGAGTAGAAGCAAAGTTGTAGCTCATGAAAAATACGTTATTATTCGTCTAATTCCAAATCGAATAATTCAACACGAAATCACCGAAGAAAGAAGCGTTTTTCGGGAAAACCTTATTAGCATTTTTAAAGTATCGAAAAAAAGCTTATTAATTGTTTTTTACAAAAGTTTACAGCATCAAAAATAAACGAGTTACACTGAAAAAAAGAAATTGGTCCCTTTTTTTGGTAAAAAAAATCGTGAAAACCTCCCTCTATTTAGCACCCTAAATGAAATTAATCGTTTGGCTTTACCATCTATTTTAACTGTATGTGTATTGTTTATATGATCTGTAAGTTTGATTGGTTTGAAATGCTTATTTTTGAAAACATTTGGTTTTATAGTAAAAAAATATTTCTAAAAATTTTTGAAAAATTTCATTTTTTCAAAATAACTTAAAAAGTATTAGTGATAAGAAAAATATTAAAGAGTAAAAAATGTAGGTTTTGCTATTATAAATATGCTAGTTTCATTTTGTTTCTCCGTAAGACAAAAATGGGTTAAGATATGGCTGTTCAAAATTTGCATACACTCGTGATTAGGGACCCATTCAAGCTTTCTCAATTATAACCCTTTCAAAAATAAACACTTTAAACCCGTGAGACTGACAGATCATATAAAAAATAGATAGGTAAGTAAATTGTTTGTAAAGCGGTAGCGATTAATTTCATTTGGGGAGCTAAACACGGCGAGATTTTCATGATTTTTTACAAAAAAAAGAGGGCCAACTTTATTTTGAGCGTAACTCGCTTATTTTTAATGCTAAAACTTTTGTTAACAATTAAAACAAAGCTTTTTATAAACACTTTAAAAAATTTTAAATGGGTTTTTCCCGAAAAGTGCTTAATTTTTCGGTGATTTCACCTTGAAATATTCGATTTGGAATTAGACGAATAAGAACGTATTTTTCATGAGCTACAACTTTGTTTTTATTTGATTGATAGACTTTACTGATACACCATTTTTTTGGGTTTCTTATAAGCTACACTTTTGCTAAGGATATTTTTTTCGATAAAATATTTACTTTTTGAGTTATTTGCGAAAAACGGTCTGAAAGCGTAGTTTTTTGTCGAAAAATCAACATTTTCAATGGCAAATAACTCGAAAAGTATTGACTTAAGTAAACAACTCGATAGAAAAAAGTTGCTTAAAATCAGTCAATTTATCCATTTCCGGTCTTATCTTGAACGTATATTTTTTCACCCCCGAGAAGGGGTGACTCACCCCCCAAGTAAATGCAACCAACGGCACAATTTCAACTTCGAAGTGGAGGGTAAGTAGAACCTAAATTCAACTTTTCATGCAATTCGGAGTTGCCCCTGAAAATTACACGGTATCGCCGGATTTCCCGTTCATTTACTGGGCTATTTGAAAGAGTGGGAATTTTAAATATCTCGGAGCGATAATCACCGCAGATAACGATATTACGGAAGAGCTAAAAGGGAGAATTCAGGCAGCAAACAGATGTAGGTATGTATATATTGTATAGCCTCCACAACACTATTAAATCTAAAAGACTAACATGAACATGAAAAACCAGAATACATAAAACAGTAATTAGACCGGTGCTTATGTATGGGTGTGAGACGTAGACGCTGACAAAATCAATTAAAAGAAAACTTAGATCTTTTGAGAAAAATCCTTAACAAAATCTTTAGACCTTATCACGACCCGAATAGTAACCAATACCGAATGAGAACAAATGCTAATGTCAAACAAATCTAACTACTAGCGACTTATTTGAAGAGATTAAATCTCAACGTCCAAGGTGGGCTGGCCACTTCCATAGACTTGGATGCCCCAAAGAGGAAGCCTCGATAGGAAGAAGGCCCTTAGGACATCCACAATACGATGGAGAGGTAATATATGCTCAGATTTAAGAATAATCAGGTTACCACTGACCCAACTATTAAAGGGTTACCTACTTCTGTTTTTAAAGGTTTGTTAACTGTTACTTTTTATTGTTAATTTAGTTTTGTTTCAGTCAAAACACGTCATGTTAAAGAATAAACCCGTCCATTCTCTTTGTTTGTAAAGATATCTTACTTACTTTTTTACTTTACTCCTCTTTCATATTCCATTTGGAACATAGGGCCTCTACAGTCCCCCTCCATTCATCTCTGTTTCTGGCCAGGGCTTTCACTTCTTTCCATGTTAACCCATTGTCTTCTAGCTCTCTGGTAATATTTCTTTTCCAGGATGTCATTGGTCTGCCTTGTTTTCTTTTTCCAGTTGGTTGGTAATCCAGGGCTTGTTTGGTTATATCATCTTCATTTTTCCTTAATGTGTGTCCAATAAACTTCCATTTGCGTCTATTTATCGTTTTGGCTATCGGCTCTTGATTAGTTTTTCTCCAAAGTTCCTTGCTACTTATCCGATTTGGCCAATATATTTGCAATATTCGTCTAAGGCATCTATTTACAAATGTTTGAACCTTTTGTATAATCTTTTTCTCTATTTTCCAAGTTTCTGCTGCATATAGCAAAATGCTCTTTACATTTGTATTAAATATCCTGATTTTTGTTTTGGTTGTTAATTTATTGGACTCCCATGTTTTCTTCAGCATATAGAACGTATTTTGGGCTTTATTTATCCTTCCATTAATTTCCTCTTCTATTCCACCGCTAGCGTCAATTATGCTTCCCAGATAGCAAAACTTCTGTACATTTTCTACTTCTTCTCCTTCAATGAATATACCCATTTCTCTTTCCGTATTTATCTTCATAAGTTTGGTTTTTCTTATGTTAATCTCTAGTCCTATTTTTCTTGCTTCTTTTGTCACCTTTTCTGTTTTTTTCTGCATATGTTGTCTTTTTTCGGACACCAGACATATATCATCTGCAAAGTCTAGATCTTCAAGCTGACCGAAAGCATTCCATCTAATTCCTGTTTTATTTTTCGTTGCCTTCTTCATGACCCAGTCGATTAAGATCAAAAATATGGTTGGAGATAGAATACACCCTGTCTGACTCCACTGTCTATGTTGATTGGTTCTGTGAGTTTCCCATTATGCATGATTTGTGCGGTATAGTTTTCATAGAACATTTTGATAATTCTTATGTATTTTAATGGAATTCCATATCTCTTTAATATTTCCCACATTTTTTCTCTGTTAATCCGATCAAAGGCTTGTCTAAAGCCAATGAAATTTATATAGATTTTGCTCTGCCATTCTATTGTTTGTTCTACAATGTTTCTTAATGTGTTAATATGATCTGTGCATGCTTTATTACTTCTGAAGCCCGCTTGGTTTGGTCTTAACAACTGGTCTATAGTTTCTTTCATTCTTTCTAGTATCATCCTTGTCATGACTTTACTCACTGTAGAAAGTAGTGTTATTGCTCTCCAATTATTGCAATTCGTTTGATCTCCCTTCTTGGGTATCTTTACAATTATACCTTTTTTCCAATCATCAGGTATTCTCTCCTACTGCCATATTCTGTTTATTAGTACATACAGGATTTCTTCCGATGTTTCTCTATCTGCTTTCGGTAGTTCTGTGGTAATGTTATCTATTCCAGCTGCTTTCCCTCTTTTCAGCTGTTGTATTGCTTTACTTACTTCTTTTTTTGTAAAGATATCAGGGACATTTAAAAAACAAAATGTTCACAAAACATAAGACTACAATACGATTTTGATGCACACCCACACTTGTCCTCCCTACAGCTTGTCTCAAACTTAAGATCAGAAAAACGTATCTTTTCTTCCACCCGGTATAAGTTCAAAAAAGAAGTTTGAGTAAACCTTTGCCCAACTGTGTAAATACCAAAGAAAAATCTAAAATAATAAAAAAATAGCAGAATCCGTTAATCTGTTCACGAAAAAATCAACTATGGAAATGACAATAATTTTAGGTTATGCATAACTTTTGAAACTATGGTTAAAAAGAAACAGACCTAAACTTAATATTTCGTGTTGGTATCATGTGCCGTCACTTGCTATGACGCGGATGACAGGCAACGGTATTTACACTGTACGGATTATATATGAGGAATTGTTTGTTAAATTTGTTTGCCGTCAAGTTTGTACCAGTGAGTTTTTGAATCTATGACATGCTCATCTAATTGTTTGAATTATCCTTTACCTTAATTATTAAATTCTATATTTTGTTGTTAGTACGTTCTTTAACGGTAAAATATTGCAAAACCTCTAAATTTTAAAGAACCGCTTGGATTGACATGCAATTTGGTATACACATACAACGTCAAAAAAATGATGTGTCGATGTGTGCTTTTGCCCTGGGGGTGAGATTCACCCCTTCTTGGGGGTGAAAAAATATACGTCCTGAATTTCATAAACTGACTAATTCTAAGTAACTTTTGTTCTATAGAGTTTTTTCACCAAGTCAATACTTTTCGAGTTATTTGCAAGTGATGTTAATTTTTCGACAAAATAACCACTTTTTAGACGGTTTTTCGCAAACAACTCAAAAAGTAAGTATTTTGTCGAAAAAATATTCTTGGCAAAAATATGGCCTGTAAAAAAAGTGAAAAAAAAAATAGTGTATGTATTAGATATTTCGACCTAGTAGAAGCAGAGTTATAGCTAATGAAAAATAGGTTCATATTCGTCAGATTCCAAATCGAATATTTTAACGTGAAATAACCAAAAAATTAAGCTCTTTTTGGGGAAAACTCATAACAAATTTTTTAAAGTTTTTAAAAAAGCTTTATTTTTGTTGTATAAAAAAAAATCTCTAGCATCAAAAGTAAACAAGTTACGCTTAAAATAAAGTTTGTCCCTATTTTTGGTAAAAAATCGCCCCCTCGCGATTTTGGGAAAATCGCCCCCTCTTTGACATCTCAAATGAATAGGCACAATATCAGTTTTTTCTTTGACATGTTAGCTATGTATATGCCTTTCGTGTCAAACCAACCGGTTCCTCAAAATTTACGGCAAAAGCCGTCAAAGATTGTACTATATTTGTTTTTAATTCCATTGAAATTAATTAAAACACCAATTTTGTTTTATGTTCAAAACTATTTAGTCCATGTGGCGAGACCGCTCCCGTCTGAAAAAAATTCTGATTCGGTTTCTTTGTGGATTCCTATTCAAAAATGTCTATTTTAAACAAATCTGAAGGGTGCCGGTCGAAATTTTTGGGCAAAAATTGTTTAAACAATATTTTTAAACAATACAAAAGATCACCTTTTTTGGTCGGGAACATATTTTTTTTTTAGGTTTTGTGGGTATTCTAAACAAGAAAGGTATCCTGTGATTTTTCTCAAAAATTGATAGTTTTCGAGTTACAGGCGATTTAAAACCTGAAAAATGCGAAAATACGCATTTTCAAGGCTTAAAAACTCATATTTAAGTTAGTATTTTTGAGGCTGCCAAGTACTTAAATTGTAGTTCAAACATTCATTTTCAAGATTCTGAAGAGGGATCGGGTCTAACTTCAATTTAGACCGTTGTTATGTAATTGTTAATTATGCGTGTCTATCCGATTTTGTTGCCGGTGCGGCGCAATCTATTTCAACAATCTCCTATTTTCCTTCAAAAAATATTTTTTTAGATTCTTTGGGACATTCTAAATAAAAAAGGTTTTTTGTCATTTTTCTCACAACTTAATAGTTTTAAAGTTATAAGCGATATAAAATCCAAAAAATGCAAAAATACGCATTTTCGGATTTTAAATCGCTTATAACATTAAAAACTATTAATGTCGGAGAAAAATAACACGAAACTTTTTTATTTAGAATGTTCCAAAGAATCTGAAAAAATATTTTTTGAAGGAAAATAGGAGATTGTTGAAATATAGTGCGTCGTACTGGCAAAAAAATCGGATGGACACGCATAATTAACAATTAAATAACAACGGTGAAAATTGAAGTTAGACCCGATCACTCTTCAGAATCTTGAAAATATATTTAAACTACAATTTAAGTATTTGGCAACCTCAAAAATACTAACTTAAATATGAGATTTTAAGCCTTGAAAATGCGTATTTTCACATTTTTCAGGTTTTAAATCGCCTATAACTCGAAAACTATCAATTTTTGAGAAAGATCACAAGATACATTTCTTGTTTTGAATGGTCCAAAAAACCTAAAAAAAATATGTTTTAGAGCAAAAAGGTGATATTTTGTATTTGTTTAAAAAAATTGTTTAAACAATTTCTGCCCAAAAATTCCGCCCGGCACCCTTCACATTTGTTTAAAGGGGACATTTGTTAATAAGAATCCACAAAGAAATCGAATCAGCATTTTTTTCAGACGGGAGCGATCTCACCACATGGACTAATTTAAAAATCATATTGGCTTAAAAATTAATGGATAAAAGGTAATAAAAAGGAAGCCATAAAAAGAGAAAATTTAAAAATTATTTTCATTCTTAAAATGATCTAAATTCTTCTAACTGCAGTTAAAGTAATTATGTTAACTGAGTAGAATATAGATGAAACTTTTGCCTTCAGAACTGTATCTCAACATAAGTCCTTCTTTGGGAATCTCGTTAAGGACCGTATTCAACAGGCAGAGAGCAGTTAACGTGACAATATTAGGGTTAAATAAAACGATCCATTTATAGAATGTATCTGTAATCTAAATCTACAGGGGCAAAAGAAGGATAGAGCAAAAGGAGAGTAAGAGGGAAACGGAGTTCATCACAAGAAATGTTTTCGACCTAATTTACCCTCCTCTTCATATAACGAGCCAAAAGCTAATCAGCCCTCAGAGTCATTACGAGACCCAGTTTGCTCAAATTTGACATTATCGATTGCAGACACTCGTCTTTTTGGCGGTTAAGGGCGCCTAATTCACTGGAGAAATTTTAATTCAATGATTATGTATATCGTACAAGGACTTTTTGTAAGGATAATTTCCTTTTAATAATGGTAAACAATCTAAATTTAAACTTGAAAAACATAATAACGATCATGTTTTTGCTTATTTATGTCAACAGTGTACAAATTAAAGAGCTGGATCCCCCTACAAAATAAAATATATTCCTTTTTTCCATCCGTCTTTTATACGTAATAGGAAGATGCCGTTTTATCGTAAGGAATAGTTTACGATTTATCTTAAGGAATAGAGATGAGGATTAACAACACGCAGTTCCCACATAAAGAACAACAGAAATACACGTTTTGCAACAGCAACAACAGCAGAGGCCAAAAATCAATCATAGACTACATAATTACTAAAGTCGACTTTACATTACATGATTTATCATGTGATTTGTCATATGATTTGGTCATGGAGTGAAATTTACATGTTTACACTGTGTGATTTGTCATATGATTTTGCATTGTTTATACGGCTCGTTTTGTCATAAGCATTGTCATGCGGCTCGTCATGGGAAAAATCATATGACAAATCACATGATAAATCATGTAGTGTAAAGTCGACTTAACAGAGATTTCACCCCATCACAGATACCAGATGTTAGAGTCCTAATAGGCCAAGAGGCAGCGCAGAAAAATTTATTTGAATTTACTAAAGCTAGATTTTTCACAGTTGATTACTGTGTGTGTAGAGAAACATACTGCGATCGGTCAAGCGAAACGTAGAACAGGGGTTACTGAGAGGGTATCAAAGTTGCTTTCCTACGAAGGTAATTATTTCCATTTACTAAGGCTGAAAATCAGTACACACATTCTAAATTAAATATAAATAAAAGTTATTATAGTCGATCAGCTGTATGACGGGACAGAGCCGGTCGGTCGGCCCCAATAGTCGATTGAGGAAATGAAGCATTTTGGCTCGCAATTTTTTCGCCCAGCATGGATTTACTTAAAATTTTCACAGAAGGTAGGGAATAGTCCAAGGATCATTTTATATGTCATGCCGCTATCATACGCTAAAACCTTGGGGGTGGTTGCCACCCCATCTCGGGGGTGGGAATTTTTTATTACATTTTAACCATGTAATTCGATGGAAAAGGTGATTCTAAGAAAAAAATGTTTTTTACATTTTCATCGTAAAACTAATATTTTTCGAGTTATTCGCGCTCTTGAAAATAACAGTTTTTCGACGAAAAAATCGATAGTAGATATCGAAAATGTATCTTTTAGTAACACAAACCAAATTCTTTTCCTATAATACCTTTAAGACCAATACAAACCGAGATACGGCATGTTAAAGGTTAGCTTTTTTCGTCAAATGCATAATTTGAAATATTCAAAGCCAAATAATGGAAAAAATTTGCATTTTTCGAGGAAAACTTAAATAATCTTTTTCAAGTATACAATTTAACCTTTCAAAAAAAAAAAATAATAAAAAGTTTCTAGCATGAAAATTAAGCGACTTACAAACAAATGTCAGTACCTGCTTTTCTCTACGAAAAAATCAGTGAAAACAACCCCCTAACTACCTTTCTAATTCAAAATTGGTCTTAAACTTTCTGTAGTTCCTTTTATATTTATATTATCAATACACTCAAGGAGTTTGACCTATTTAAAATGCCTAATTTTGGAAAAATTTGAGTTAAAAAAAAATTGATTTTTTGCAATTTGGTATTTTTCACCTTTTACTTCAAAATATCTCCGAAAATACTGAAGACATGAAAAAAATTATAAACTACTAAATTGTAGCTTTTTTAATGACTAAAATTACCCTGTGCATATATTTTCATTACAGTGAATAGTTAGCCAGATATAGCTGTTTAAAAACTCTATTTACCAGCAAACACCCCCTTATTTGAGCCCTTTAAACCCGCCCCAATTAAAAACTAAGGCATCTTACGGAATTTAATTTACACAGTCTTATAGCTCTTTAAAAATCCTACAAAATCGTTTTTGAGGGGTCTCATTACTGAGAGGGTATCAAAGTTGTTTAAAAGGCATTTTAAATAGGTCAAACTCCTTGAGTGTATTGATAATATAAATATAAAAGGAACTACAGAAAGGTGAAGACCAATTTTGAATTAGGAAGGTAGTTAGGTCGTTTTCTTTGATTTTTTCGTAGAGAAAAGCAGGTACCGACATTTTTTTGATTATGAGTCGCTTAATTTTCGTGCTAGAAACTTTTTATTATTTTTTAAAAGGTCTAATTGTATACTTGAAAAAAGATTTAAGTTTTCCTCGAAAAATGCAAACGTTTCCCATTATTTGGCTTTGAATATTTCAAATTATGCATTTCATGAAAAAAGCTAACCTTTAACATGCCCGTATCTCGGTTTGTATTGGTCTTAAAGATATTATTGGAAAAGAATTTGATTTGTGTTACTAAAAGATACTATTTTGATATCTACAGTTTTTGGATTAAATTCATATTTTCCGAGGTGTTCTCAAAAAACCCTCTAAAAAAGTCGATTTTTTCGTCGAAAAACTGTTATTTTCAAGCGCGAATAACTCGAAAAATATTAGTTTTACGAAGAAAATGTAAAAAACATTTTTTTCTTAGAATCACTTTTTCCATAGAATTACATAGTTAAAATGCAATAAAAAATTCCCAGCCCCGAGATGGGGTGGCAACCACCCCCAAGGTTTTAGCGTATGATAGCGGCATGATATAGAAAATGATCCTTGGACTATTCCCTACCTTCTGTGAAAACTGCAAGTAAATCCATGCTGGACGAAAAAATTGCGAGCCAAAATGCTTCATTTCCTCAATCGACTATTGGGGCCGACCGACCGGCTCTGTCCCGTCATACAGCTGATCGACTATAATAACTTTTATTTATATTTAATTTAGAATGTGTGTACTGATTTTCAGTCCGAAAATACTGAAGATATGAAAAAAATTATAAACTACTAAATTGTAGCTTTTTTAATGACTAAAATTACCCTGTGCATATATTTTCATTACAGTGAATAGTTAGCCAGATATAGCTGTTTAAAAACTCTATTTACCAGCAAACACCCCCTTATTCGAGCCCTTTAAACCCGCCCCAATTAAAAACTAAGGCATCTTACGGAATTTAATTTACACAGTCTTATAGCTCTTTAAAAATCCTACAAAATCGTTTTTGAGGGGTCTCATTACTGAGAGGGTATCAAAGTTGTTTAAAAGGGCATTTTAAATAGGTCAAACTCCTTGAGTGTATTGATAATATAAATATAAAAGGAACTACAGAAAGGTGAAGACCAATTTTAAATTAGGAAGGTAATTAGGTTGTTTTCTTTGATTTTTTCATAGAAAAAAGCAGGTACCGACATTTTTTTGATTATAAGTCGCTTAATTTTCGTGCTAGAAACTTTTTATTATTTTTTAAAAGGTCTAATTGTATACTTGAAAAAAGATTTAAGTTTTCCTCGAAAAATGCAAACGTTTCCCATTATTTGGCTTTGAATATTTCAAATTATGCATTTCATGAAAAAAGCTAACCTTTAACATGCCCGTATCTCGGTTTGTATTGGTCTTAAAGATATTATTGGAAAGTAATTTGGTTTGTGTTACTAAAAGATACAATTTTGATATCTACAGTTTTTTTGATTAAATTCATATTTTTCGAGGTGTTCTCAAAAAACCCTCTAAAAAAGTCGATTTTTTCGTCGAAAAACTGTTATTTTCAAGCGCGAATAACTCGAAAAATATTAGTTTTACGAAGAAAATGTAAAAAACATTTTTTTCTTAGAATCACTTTTTCCATCGAATTACATGGTTAAAATGCAATAAAAAATTCCCAGCCCCGAGATGGGGTGGCACCCACCCCCAAGGTTTTAGCGTATGATAGCGGCATGATATAGAAAATGATCCTTGGACTAGTCCCTACCTTCTGTGAAAATTTCAAGTAAATCCATGCAGGGCCGCGTTTAGGTCAATTGACGCCCTAGGCAATTCTCTAGTAGCCGCCCTTCAAGCATGTACCATTTTTGCGAAAAAACAATTGCAAGCAGATTGTTTTATTTAAATAAGAATACATAAAAATTGTCATTCCAGTTCGATTACATCAGATTTCTTTCTTGATTATTTTTGGAAAAATCATCTATAATGTCGTCATAATTTATCGCCTTTGTTACCTCACTTTCTATGGACAAAATCGACGAATTGTTAAGACGTTCTTGCGTCATACTTGATCAGAAATTATTTTCATGACTATTTTAAATTCTTGACATTTTCGAAAATGACCTTTCAGCGGACACGTTGGTTGGCAACTGGGAGGCACAAATAAATGCGCAAAGCAATATCAAAATTAGGGAATAGCTATTTGTATAACAAGGGAGGAAAGTGCTACTTTTCCTCCCGAGAATGAAGTTTACTGCCCGACGCGTAGCGGAGGGCAGTAATCATTCAAGGGAGGAAAAGGCACTTTACTCCCATGTTATACATATGGTTTTTCCACCTTCCTCAAATAACAAGTCATTTTTTTATTTTTACTTAATTTATTTATGTAACTAACCAACAAAATTTATCAGAACTAAAACTAGCAAGTAGGTACAATATAACTGTCAACTGTCAAATATAAGTCAAATTATTAATGTAAACATTGTTAAATCAAAATAACAATTTACTGTTTTTTACCATTCTGCAAAATAATTCTGTTTTATAAATAAACGTTAAATGTATAGATACTTACGTAATAGAAAATAGATATTGTACAGGGCGTCAAGAAGTTATATTTCATGAATGACGTCACTTTTACTTTTCCTCCCTAGGGAGGAAAAATATTTTCCTCCCTAGGGAGGAAAAGTACAACTTTGCTCCCTACAATCAGGTCCGGAAAAGTATACTTTCGGTAGAGGTAGGTGGAAATAGTTATTTTCCTAACTAGTGCGAAAAGTGATATTTTCACGCACGAGATTGCCGTTTACCCGAACGACGCGATAGCGGAGTTCGGGCAAGCAGTCGAGTGCGGGGAAGACACTTTCCGCATGAGTTAGTAACAATATTTCTTCTAGGGCCGTACGTTTGGAAAAAAGCAACAAAAAATAGTCATAATATCAATTTTTATTTAGGAGTGAAAATACACAAATTAATTCTTTGACAAGGTTGTCAAAACCAAACTTTCAATATAATGGGTTACCACGACGACGATATTGGTTTCCATGACGACGATTCAAAACCATTGTAATTGTCTACAAGTCTACATGAACATGAACACAATAAGATACATTTGAAACAAATTACTAAATAATATCTAAATATTAGTTTATTGCATTTATTATGATATATTATAATGCCATATTACACGCTTTTCTACTTTCCCGCACGCCGTGCGGGAAAATTTACTTTCCCGCAAGCCGTGCGGAAAAGTGCAACTTTCGGAAACGAAGTGTGTGCGGGAAAGTGACTAATTTAGCACGATCGTAGAAAATTTTAAATATCTAACAACGAGCTTTATACAAAATGTTTATACAAATCAAAAGAGGAGTTGTTAATTTTTAACATTTTGTCGCCAGAAAAAAACTATATAAAACATTTTTGTAGTTTATGAAAAATCAGAGAGATTCATTTTTTCATAAATCTTGTAGTTTTAATAAAAAAAGAGACGGTAGGCGCAAAAAGATTTTTTTTTGGTGCATGCTCAAATCGGTTTATTCAACTTAAAATAACAGAAAAATTGTCGATTTTAGGGGTATAATGCTACGAACATGAGTATCATGTGCTACAAATACCTTTTGTAGTTCTTGAAAAGACCTTTGAAACGAGAACTGTTAAATGTCGGTTACATTCAAACTAAGCGAGATATGGTGCAAAAAAACTTATGACTAATGTATTTTAAGGAAAAATGAGAAGTATATTTAACCCCTCATCCACCAGAATTTAAATGCATCGTTTTTATTCTAGAATACCTTCTCCTATATTGTTATTTCTATATTCAATAAGTTGGACGGGTTTAAAATGAATGGTTTTTGAAAAGAATAAGATCAAATTAAATTTTAAAATTTAAAATTTTTAAATTATCTTAAAAATCTTCCTTTTTCTTCATGTAATTCGAAAGTGATAACACTATAGAAATAACACTATAGTAAAAGGTATCGTAGAAGCAAAAGATGCATTTAAATCTGGTGGATGAGGAGTTAAAATATACATACTTCGCATTTTATCTTAAAATAAATTAGTCATTCTTTTTTGTTGCACCATATCTCGCTTAGTTTGAATGTAATCGAAATTTAACAGTGCGGTTGTTTTAGAGGTCTTTTAGGCAGTACTTACAAAAGATATTGATAGCATTATACTCTTAAAATCGACCATTTCTCTGTTATTATGTTGAACACACCCATTTGAGCATGCACAAAAAAATTTCTTTTCGCATACCATATCTCTTTTTATGTTATCACTAGAAGACTTATGAAGGAACGAATCTCTTTGATTTTTCATAAGCTACAAAAATGTTTTATATAGTTTTTTTCGTTAGATGCATAATTTTTAAGGTATTTGCAAAAAACCGTCCGAAAAGGCGACATTTTTCAATGAAAATGGCAAATTTTCAACCAGGAATAACCCAAAAAAAATATAAAACAGTGCGCCCGCCGCCTTTGCGGTGCTGCCGACGGCCCAATAATTCCTAAATTTACGATTTCTGCCCTTTTTGAATGAATAGTGTTAAGAAAATGCAATTTTTGTTGAAAAACACCGTAACGCCGTAGTGAAAAGCATCATAACATACAGCTGCGAAGTATGGCCTATGAAGGAAAAAGCAAAACGAATGTTAGAGGTCACCGAAATGGATTTCTGGAGAAGAGCTTCAGGAAGTTCAAGAAGAGAACATGTGACCAATGAACGAATACGAGAAATAATAAAGGTCACACATACAATAAAAAATGATGAAATCAATGAAATACAACTACGATGGTTTGGTCACGTACAAAGAATGCACGAAGACAAAATCCCAAAACAAATACAAAACTGGAAACCGCAAGATAGAAGAAGAAGAGGTAGACCGAGGAAAAGTTGGCAGGCAAGAATAAGCAAAGCCATGGATGAAAGAGGTCTGCAAGTAGATCAATGTGCGGACAGAGAGGAATGGCGAACGGGTATCGGAAGACGGAGAACGTTGTAAACCGATAATATATATAAATGCAATTTGTTTTCTAGAAATGAATGCCCACTTATATTCCATTGATGGATGTACGATGTACTTAAATTTTTGCCGCCCTCTCATAATTTGGCGCCCTAGGCACCTGCCTATATTGCCTAATGGATAAATCAGCCCTGAATCCATGCTGGACGAAAAAATTGCGAGCCAAAATGCTTCATTTCCTCAATCGACTCTTGGGGCCGACCGACCGGCTCTGTCCCGTCATACAGCTGACCGACTATAATATCTTTTATTTATATTTAATTTAGAATGTGTGTACTGATTTTCAGTCTTAGTAAATGGAAATAATTACCTTCGTAGGAAAGCAACTTTGATACCCTCTCAGTAACCCCTGTTCTACATTTCGCTTGACCGACCGCAGTATGTTTTTCTACACACTCACAGAAATCAACTGTGAAAGATCTAGCTTTAGTAAATTCAAATAGATTTTTCAGCGCTGCCTCTCCGTCTATAACCTGAGATAACACTCGAACAGATCATAACTTGGTTATATGTAAAATACAGATAGAACGACCAATTAAAATCAAAAATCACCTCATACATAGAAAGATACAATATAGGATCAATGATCTCAGAAAGCACAAAAAGATTATATGAAAGCAGGCTGACAAGCTAATTGAAAAACATTAACATGCACAACTGTGAAGCAGAAGAATGCTGGAATTAAATCAGAAACTGCACCCAGCCAGCTGCGGAAGAGTCTAATGACAAAAGTAAAATAAACACCAGCGCAATGAGAAACAACAAACCATGGTTTTGTCAATAAGTCAACGAACTCGCAGAACAAAAGAGAAAATGTGTGTTACAAAAGCACCGGAACGCAGGAACAACGCGCCATCTACATATAAACCAGAAACAGAATAAATTCGCGAATACAAGAAAGCATTGGATCAAGTTCACAAGTGACATGGATCACAACATTAATTGCGCACAGAGAAAAGTTTGGAAAATGCTAAAAAGCAGAAAAATACAGTAAATGAATTTGTACAGGCAAAGGGGATACCGACTGAGACATGGGAAAAATACTTCAGCGGACTCTACGAAGGTGAAGAAGCCAATGACGAACACGATTACATAACAGAAGGCAGGTACATCACTAAAGAAACTGAAGTAGTAGCGAAAACGAAGATCTTAAAGAATGGACGATCGCCAGGTACTGATGGAATACCGAACTAGCTGCTGGAATACGGCGGTCATAAACTCACTAATTGTCTCACAACATTGTTTAACAAAATCCTAGACAGAGCAGAGATACCACAAGATTGGCACACCAGTATCACAATAATGATTTTTATAATTAACTAGTTTTGATGGCAAGTAAGCCACAATTTTACAAAAAATGATTTTATTAACGTTTCGACGTCCAAATCGGATGCCGTTGTCATTTGGATTTGGACGTCGAAACGTTAATAAAATCATTTTTTAGTAAAATTGTAGCTTATTTCCCATCAAAACTAGTTAATTACAAAAATGACACAAGAAAATAGCTTCAGAACAACATTAATGATTTTTATGAAAGGACAAAGAACATGTCCGGACAACTACAAAGGAATAACTCTCAATGAAGTTATTCACAGGTATACTTAAGGATAAATTGGAATCACAGATAAAGAACAGAGAAGAACAGCAAGGATTCAGAAAAGGCAGGTCGAAAAAGGACGCAATATTTGTCATGAAACAAGTGAAAGAGAAGTCGATAGAATATAACAAACCCGCATACATTTGCTTCGTAGACTTAACAAAAGCATTTGACAGAGTCAGACAGCGATATATTACAAGAAATGAAGCAAAAAGGATACCGGCAAAGATTGTTGAAGTCATAAAACAAATGAACAATAACAACACGACAAAAATTAAAACAAACGACGCCACTAAGGCCAACATACCAACACCAGGGGGAATCAGGCAGGGAGACAGCCTCAGCCATTTCTATTCAATAGGCTCATGGATTAAATAATAGAAGATGTGGAATCGCTACAACTAGGATACATACTAGGTCACAGTAGAATCAGTATAGTGTGCTATGCGGATAATGCAGCCCTGATTGTAGAGGATGAGGATGACCTGCAAAGACAACGTTATCGATTCTACCAAGCATGTCGATGACTGAACATGAATATATCTTGAATTAGAATTGAGTTAGAATTTATAAAACTTGCATCGGACCTGTTATGACCTATGGTATTGAATCAAGAGAAGATACCAACCCAAAAGCGTGCTACGAACAGCCGAAATATGTAGTAAGATGGGGTAGGCAAAGACGAAGAGAGGGGTTCAGTCATGTAAAAAGAATGGAGGAGCACAGACTACCAAGATTTGCTCTAGAAGGAAAATCAGCAAGCAGGCGTACACCGGGGAGACCACCAAAAAGATGGAGAGATAGCTGGCAGTCTACCTCTCAAGAAATACTTCAACGTTGGAATTAACAGATCGACATATTTACAACAAGTATGAGAAGAAGAAGAAGAAGAAGAATTTACATTTCTATACTAATAATATTTATATATCTATGTATAATTAATATTATGTATAATTTAAAATAACATATGTATATTAAGGTCAGAGTTTGGTATTAGTTTTGCGAGTAAATTAAATGTAAGAGCTAATACTTACGATGTCGGGATAGTATCACGAGGTTTTTTCCTGGTTTTCCCTCGTGATTTACTATGGAATCTCTAACACGAGAATTTTACTGTCACCGTTGCATGTGGTTGTCTTTTTAATTCTAGGTTTGAATACGCTTCTGCTTTGGCTTTTGCTACTGCTACTTTCGCTTCCTTTTTCGCCACCATATAATTTTGAAGATCTGTGTCGGATCTGGTTTCTTGCCACTTTTTATATAATTTTCTCTTCTCTTTTATTTTTCCTTGTACTTCGTTTGACCACCACCAAGTCTCTTTATCCTCGAACTTTTTTCCTGACGTTTTCCCAAGTATTTCAATAGCAGTCTCTCTAATACTACTGGCCATTTTTCTCCAAATTGTATTATGGCTTCCTTTCATGTTCCAACACATTTTTTCTACTATTCTTCTCCTGAATAGACCTTCTTTCTCATCTTTCAGCAGCCACCACTTGATTTTTTGTGGTCCTCTCCGATATTTTTGTTTAGTTTCGCTTTTTACTTCGATGTCCAGAACAAGCAGCTTATGTTGTTGGCTTACTGTCTCACTCACTATTACCTTGCAGTCCTTGCATTCACGTATGTCTTCTTTCCTTATCATGAAGTAGTCTATTTGGGATTGATGTTGTCCACTTTTGTAGGTAATAAGTTGAGTTTCTCTCTTTTTAAAGAATGTGTTAACAATCACCATATCCAATGCTGTTGCTAATTCAAGCATGTCATCTCCAGCTTCATTTCTAGTTCCAAAGCCTAATCCCCCATGCATTGTTTCATATCCTGTCTTGGTTTGGCCCACATGTGCATTGAAATCACCTCCTATTATAACCTTCTCTTCTGCTGGAATATCACTCAGTACGTCTCCTAATTGATCATAGAAAGCTCTTCTTTCATTCTCACCCAGACCTGTTTGGGGAGCATACACACACAACATTCAATACCTCTTTATCAATTACAAATTTCACTGACATCATTCTATCACTCGTTCTTACAACTTCTACTACGTTATCTTTCATTTCACTATCAGCAATTATACCAACTCCATTTCTAGTGTTACTACTCCCTACATACCACAATTTGTATCCTTCACCTAGTTCTTTCGCCCTTTGTCCTTTCCACCTAGTTTCTTGAATACAAGCAATTTGGACTCTTCTTCGTTTGAGCGCATCCACTAACTCCAGACTCTTACCTGTAAGACTACCAAGATTCCAAGACCCTATCCTGATTTTTCTAACCTGTAATGGTGTTCCCCCTGAGATAGTCCTCACCCGGAGATCCGAACGGAGGCTCATTTTACTTCCGGAACATTTTACCTCAGGAGATGCCATCATTTCAGTATAAGTTTTTATTGCGTTTGGAGAAGGTCTTTTCATTATTATGGCCTGAAAAGATTTTTGGATATTTGATGCCTGAATGCCTTTTCTATCAGCACCATACCCTGCCCTGCACGTTTAGCCAATACACCACCAATGCAACCAAAGTGCAGTATTACCCCACACCCGCCTGCATTTTTCTGTATAGGCCAGGATCCCTACTGTAAGGACTGCCCTATAAGCCAATGTATTGTTGCCCGTATCCCGCCGCTAGGAGGCACGTACTTTGGTTATTTCGGGATACTTTTTTTTTTTTTTATCTTAATTAGTAAGAAATATAATTATCAACTATTCGAGATTTAAATTATAATAATTTACAAAAATACCTAAATGCTGTTTACCCCTAGTACGTGGCTGAATAATTGGCTGCCTACTATTACCAAATTCTTATGTATTGTAAAAATACAACAAGAAATAGTCAATCTCAAGTTCTATTCGTTATACAGCAATTTCAATTTACTAATTTCTGAATCACTTACGATATGCTGATGGTATTGTATTAATAACAGAAAATGGTGAAGAACTACCAAGAATGATGAAAGCACTAGATAGAGAATCGACAAAAATATGACTCAACATCAATTACAGTAAAACAAAAACCGATCAACAAGAAGAACTAATAATTACAGTGGCACAAACAAGAATAGAACAAGTAAAAGAGATATATTCCATAATATATCTAGGACAAAACACTAAACTGAATACAGAGAAAAACAGACCGAAAAAATAAAGAGAATAATAAGATTGGCCTAGGCGTCATTCGGAAAACTTTCTTATTTTCTAAAGAACAGAACGTAACCCCAATACCTAAAAAACAAGAGTCATCAATCAATGTATACTCCCTGTCCTCATATATGGTACTAAGACATAAACTTTTTTCTACAACCGTGTTAAAAATGCAATTTTTAGCACTCCATAGGAGCGTTAAAAATGCTACTTTAAGGCACTAGTGCTTTAAAAAATTTAAGGCACTGCAGTTAAACGTGAATTGTCAAATTGTGAAACGTCAAAATATTTATATTTCATTTATTTACATTAATATTAATAGTACAACTTGGCGCAATTTGAAAAAGGTGGTTTAAAAGGTTTTTTAAAATTTAATTTAAACTGTATTATTGCATTTTTAACAGGCTTGTAGAAAAAACAAGTTTATGTAACGGTATAATATTTTCGCTACGACTTTTTAGACATTCCCCTCGAGTGTAGACAACCAGTTCTGCCTTTTACGGATTATAGGTTTAATGGTTTCAACAATTAACAAAAATATTGTATTTTATAAATTTATAACGTTTGTAGAAAAAATATTGTATGATATACGTGTTAAAAAGTACAATTTTAAGGCACTCATGTGAATTGCAGAATTCGCTTCAAACATTCTGCAAACTTTCACATGCGTGCCTTAAAATTGTACTTTTAACACATATCATAAATAACTATTATCATAAATATATTCGGAAACACGAAACATAAAATGTGTTAAACATGTTTATCCTGGTACTGATTCGTTAAATTAATAAACATAATTTTAATTATAACTGTAATAACAGTTAGTCTCCACGTTAACGAAAATAAACAGAATAATTCAATTTTGACGTTACGAATTGTCCGTTACGAATTCGTATAGTTACGAACTGTCGCCGTTACGAACTGTCGCTGATACTAATTGTCCATTACCGGTCGTCCAGTTACGAACTGTCGCGTTACGAGATGTCTGGTCACGATGAAGGCCCAATAAGATACGTTAAAAAGTAATAAGCCACACCAGTGGACTTTTAGTCCACGTGGACTAAATGGTTTCATGACACCTCGTAACGCGACAGTTCGTAACCGGACAAATGGTAACGGACCATTCGTAACAGCGACACTTCGTAACGGCGACAGTAACTATACAAATTTGTAACGGACAATTCGTTACGTCCAAATTGAATTCTTCTGTTTATTTTTGTTAACGTGGAAGCTAACTGTTATTACAGTTATAAATGAAATTATGTTTATCAATTTAACGAATCAGTATCAGAATAAACATTTTGAAAATTATAATCTTTCCTTTACAAAATGTTTACTTAGAAAGTTGGGAATGTCTAGAGACGGTTGTCGGCTTAAAGATTTCACAAATTATTTCATTATTCCTTTGTCTAGTTAAATGAAAATTTAAGGAACAATAAGAGGGATAAACTTTTAAAAATATTGGTTAAAGGTTGTATGTATGTATTTAAATATTTTGTTGTGTTTAAGACTCTTAATGTATTCTGAAACACCAAATATAAAATGTGTTAAACATGTTTATCACGGTACTGATTCATTAATAAATTAATAAACATAAAACAGTTAGTTTCCACGTTAACAAAAATAAACAGAATAATTCTATTTTGACGTTACAAATTGTCCATTACGAATTTGTATAGTTACGAACTGTCTCCGTTACGAAGGGTCGCTGTTGCAAACTGTCGCCGTTACGAGTTGTCCGTTACCAATTGGCCGGTTACGAATTGTCGCGTTACGAGATGTCTGGTCACGGGACTAAATACAAGGAGTGATTAATTACAAATGTTTATGTGGTTTATCTTCATTTGTATGCTCGTCTAGTCCAGGGTAATAAGGTTTTTTCCATGACACTCGAGCAGCCAGGGTACTGAAGCGTTTTTTCGACAGGTAATACCTATAAGAGCAAATTGTAACTATTTCCTGCGTAGGATCTGGCGGCCATTTTTATTTATAAACAATTAAGTGTCAAAAAATGGCATTTTTCCCTTTTTTCTTCAAATCAGTGGAAAACAGTGAAAGTTATGGTTTTTTTAGTACAAATATCTTTGAGATTATGGAAAAAGCTTTAAAATGACATATTACAAAGTTTGATATACTCATTTATTGTTAATATAATTGCGAAAAAAGGTCGGAATTGCAAAAAAAATTAATTTCGCAATATCTATTGTAAAAATTAGTGTACACCTTTGAAATTTTTGTCATATAAGGGTTCTTTGGTGCTTAATATGTGATAAAAATTTCAAAGCGATTCATTCAATTGTTTAAATTTTATTCAAATTGTTTATCCCAGAGAGCATTTTTTTTACAATAACATTAGTCAGAAAAAAATGACGTTAGAACCATTCCACAGGTGTCAAATGAAAGAGCATGAGCTATATTTTCAACTTGGTTTAAAAAAAGCGAATAAAAAATGCATTTATTAGTAATAAATAATTATGCAAAAGTATCGTAAATCTTTCCTTATAAACTTTTTATTTTGTTATATAAGAAATTATATATATTTATTACAATTTTTTATCAATTATGATATAAATAACATTACTTGGTAGTTGTGCACTTAAAACATGGTAAAAAAGTTAATTTTTTTGGAAAAAGTTATTCAAAAAGTTTATAAGGAAAGATTTACGATACTTTTGCACAATTATTTATTACTAATAAATGCATTTTTTATTCGCTTTTTTTAAACCAAGTTGAAAATATAGTTCATGCTCTTCCATTTGACACCTGTGGAATGGTTCTAACGTCATTTTTTTCTAACTTATGTTAGTGCAAAAAAAATGCTCACTGAGATAAACAATTCGAATAAAATTTAAACAATTGAATGAATCGCTTTCAAATTTTTATCACATATTAAGCACCAAAGAACCCTCATTTGACAAAAATTTCAAACCTGTACACTAACTTTTACAGCAGTTATTGCGAAAATAATTTTTTTTGCAATTCCGACCTTTTTTCGCAATTATATTAACAATAAATGAGTATATCAAACTTTGTAATATGTCATTTTAAAGCTTTTTCCATAATCTCAAAGATATTTGTACTAAAAAAATCATAAGTTTCACTGTTTTCCATTGATTTGAAAAAAAAGGGAAAAATGCAATTTTTTGACAGTTAATTGTTTATAAATAAAAATGGCCGCCAGATCCTACGCAGGAAATAGTTACAATTTGTTCCTATAGGTATTACTTGTCGAAAAAACGCTTCAGTACCCTGGCTGCTCGAGTGTCACGAACAGGGTATATTTTTGTCTTATTACCCTGGCCTAGTCGTAGAATTACTGGCCGGACCCCAAAAATTCGTCTGGTTCAATTCACATCGTATAAATAATATACCAACATAAAAAAAACAAAATTAGGCTAGTAGCAACACCCTCTTTTATCGAACCGCAAAACTTATTGAACAGCCAGTATACTACATTTCAAGAGGAAAATAGAAGTAATAATTAATTTTTATTAGTTCCATATTTATTATAAATTCAACAGAACGCAGATTTTATGAGTACCTATATTTAACTGTCTCTATAGAAATAACATTTAAAATCTTGTTGGCCATTTTAACATTGGTTATACATAACCTCGTCACATTCTAATCTCCTTGAACTTAAAATAAAGTCGGAACGTGTAAAATCCGGAGACAACCATATTTTTTCAACGGGTAATCCCGATAAGTAAAAAACCCCCGTCGAATGCTATTCGAATCTTCAAATTAATCCTCTCGGCCATTTTTATTTAATTAGGCACTATGTATTCAAATCATGATCTGAATATATTAGGCACTTCTTTACTCTTCTCTCCACTTTTTCCTTTTATTCCGAATCCCAATTAATTGCCCGTATAACGGACGTACAGCCCGTTGCTTGTTTTCACCCTTGTTGTTTTTATTCCTTCGTTGTTGGATTTGGAAATATACACAACCGTCTAATTGATTTCTATTTAACTGCTGTGTATGCGAAACAACCTACTGCTATACTCCTAATGAATTACAAAGCATATACAAGTTCACAAAATAAATAACTAAATAAATAAATTAATATACTAAATAAATATACTTATTATTATTTATCTTAAAAAGCCTATCTAAATAGGCAGAGGAAGAACAAATGATGCTAGAACCGGAAACACCAGAAATTACCACAAATGAAGATGTTAATATAAGTGCACAGGAATTACGAAAAACACTCGAAAAGCTGAAGAACAGAAAAGCTGCAGGTAAGGATGGAATACCAAATGAATTACTGAAATATTGTGGAGCAGCAATGACAGAACAATTAACAACATTAATTAACAAAATCAAACAAAATCAAACATTAACAACATTAATTAACAAAACAAACTCCGCCTTCGGTAAGTGCTGGGTGGATTGAGTAGCTCAGTAAATGCCGGTGCCGGTCCCAAGCCCGGATAAAGGAGGAGGATTGAGGAAAAGAAATAAATGCTACAAATTTCGACAAAACGCCTCGGAATGCGGAAGGATCAAAATAAAGACGACTAATGCAACGGAAAAGGAAAATGATATTGGCTACATGGAATGTGCAAGGATTTAAAACCAAACAAGCAGAAGTATTCAAAGAATTAGCGGAAAGAAAAATAGATGTATGTGTTCTTACCGAAACCAAGAAAAAGGGAAAAGGAAATGAAGAGATAGGAGAGTATATACATATCTTCAGTGAAGTAAGCAAAGATAACAGAGCTAAGAGAGGAGTCTCTATTGCTATTCGAAAAAATCTTAAAAATAATATTAAATCGTGGACTAAAGTAAATGAACAACTGTTAATGCTGGAAATGAAAAAGAATGAGCACAATATCTTAATTGTTGGAGTGTATGCCCCAAATGAAGATGCAGATCCAGAAAGTAAAGACGATTTCTACGACAAGATGAATGAAATAATCTCTCAAGTTAAAGAAAACTGTGAAATCTATGTACTAGGAGATTTAAACGGCAGAGTAGGTAGAGAAGAAAATAATAGAGTCGTAGGAAGATATGGGGAACAAATAACCAATGACAACGGAATGGGACTTGGATTATTTTTGTGAAACAATGTCTCTCAAAATTATGAATGGATTTTTTCAACATAGAGACATCCACAAATTTACATGGATACAACCTACTAGGAATCTGCGCTCGATAATCGACTATGTAATTCAACGTCAAACTTCCCAGCTGAAAACCACTGACGTAAGGGTATACCGTGGATCAGAATGTGGTTCCGATCATCGTTTACTTATGGCCAACGTGATAGTTAACTATCGCAAAAACAATAATACTCAGGTACAGAATATAGAAAAGGGACAAGAAGTAAGATCTCCTAAATATAACCTAGAAAGCTTAAAAGAAGATTCAACGAAATTTCTTTATAAATTACGACTGGCCACAACATTACAAAATGTTAGACGAGAAAATATAACAGCGGAAGAATTATACCAGCAAATTAAAAAATACATTCATGAGGCTGCAAGTGAAGCATTGGGGTATAAAGACAAACATGAAACAAAAAACAAGAAGAAAACTGCTTATCAGAAATGGATGTCAACAAGAAAGGAGGAAGATCACAAGAGATATGCAGCATTAAATCGAGATGTAAAAAGAGAAGTAGTGAAAAGTAAAAATGGGATAGGGATATGGGTGGAACAAGAGTTGGGCAAGCGTGGAAGGTAATAAAGTCTCTCTGGAGGGAAGGAAAGGAAAAATCTAACATAAAGTTAATAGAACTGAAACAGTGGAAACACCATTATGAGATTTTACTGCCAGAAGATAGATGTAAATTCCAAGAGATCGAAATGGAAGAATTATCCGAACATACACAAATAGTTGAGATAACAACCGGAGAGTTAAGCGATGCCCTCAAAAGATCTAAAAACGGTAAAGCAGCAGGACCTGGAGACATCCCAATTGAGTTGGTAAAGTACGGACCAAACATATTACATGAGATGTTGGTTCAACTATTTAATAAATGCTTAAAAGGACAAAATATCCCTGATGATTGGAATGTTGGATAACGGTGAGTGTATAATAATAAAGCTATAAAATGTATTATAAAAATGCTAAATAACTAACTATTGTACCTACAAGCAACATCTGTATTTCTGCCAACAACTTTCGAAAATATTCACTCATCTTTATTTATTCACTGTTTAAAACTAAATAAAGTCGTTCAAGTACTTCTACAACTAAAAACTACACAAAATCAACAACAAAATGTTCGCAAAATTCAAACAACTAAAAAACTATTAAAGGGGTAAAAAATTGAAGAAACACAATGTCAAAAAATATAAACAAATAAACAATGTTCGTTTGCGGACCCTGTCGCGGACTTTTAGTCATGGAATGCTCCACTTGTCATCGACTAGTCCCTGACTGTCTCTGCGAATACACTTATTAACTTCCTCCCAGCGTGACATAAACGTCAAAATCCTGAAATGGCTTGTTGTTGTTTTTAGTATTTTCTTTACAATTTCATCACATTTTCTCACCTTTTAAGCCTTACTTGGACTACTACAAATGTTTTAAAATTGAAATTAGCTAATTCGATTCAGTCATTCTGGAGCTGTTAAAAAAAGATTTCCAAAATAAAATGACGTTTATTAAACGTTATTCGGACGGACTGAGTGACTTGTCACATTAGGAGTTTATAAGATTACACTCAACGAAAAAGGTAAGTAATATTAATAAAAATGTTAATTCAGACAACAAACGCAATACTTAAAATTTGTCAAATTCTTGGTTTTATTGGAACAACAAAGCGATGTTCATCAACTCATTATGTTCGTTAGTTGATCCAATGTATTACGTTTATTGAATGAATGAACATCCATTTAATAATATTACAAACACTGTTCACTGAGCCAACGAACACTATTCATTGAAACAACAACGTCGTTAATTGACTGATGAAGACTATTCGTTGTGTCAATAACAGTGTTATTTCTCCTAACGTATTTCGTTTATTTCTACAATTATTATTTCCGTTTATTCTTACAATTAATTCCGTTCATTCCCACAATAAGTACGGTTATTCTTACAAGTAATTCAATTCATCCGTACTATACACGTATTTTATATGGATAATTACTGAATGCATTAGCTCAATGTATGATATTAATTGATTAATAATAATTTTGCAAATCCCACTTTTTTGTCCTAACTCTAATGGACTTTACACTTTGTGATTTCTCATATTATGATTTCACTTATACAGTGCGCTGGAAAAAGTGTTGTCCCCTTATTAAGTTATTTATTTTTAGCACATAAGCAAAACAGGTCGATTTTTAAAATAATCAAAGTATATTATAACAGAATGTTTGGATTTTAAATGGGAAAGTACATCATGTGACAGCTCAATTAAAAGCGTTTGAAATAGTGATTCCAAAAATGTATAACACTTAAATCCTTTTGGGGAGCGCAGGTCCAAAATTTCGATCGAATTCTTTTTAAACGCATTCATTTTTTTTTGAATCCTGAGAAAACTAATGAGTATTTTTGAAAAATTTAAACGCAGAATAAAAGATTACATTATTACCGAGGGCTGAAAGTCCCTTAGAATAAACAAAAAGTTTCTTTTGAATGGTATATTTGAAATTAAAAATCATACTAAATTTTCTTTTTTCACCCCTGTGACTTATTAAAATAATCATTATAGAAGTTCTCAGGGACTTCAGACCCTCGATAATGCTGTAATACTTTATTCTGCGTTTAAATTTTTCAAAAATACTAATTAGTTTTCTCAGGATTCGAAAAAAATGAATACAATAATAGACACACGAAAACTTCCTTCCAGTACGGACTACACTTGGAAACGAAATGAAATTATTCGGCACTTCGGCAGAGGTAACAGCATTGTTTAACAAAGATCGATAAGGAAAAGCCGTTACATTTCAAATGGTCAAGCAAAACATTTATTGTTTCAACAACTTCGTTTATTGTTACCATGAACGCATTGATTTTGGTTATTAAACGCAGTAGTAGTTTGATTAATGCATTCGTTGTCACAACAATCAGTTTACATCTATAGAATAATCAAATATTACTCTATATTAACAACATTTGTACATTGTTTTAATGAAATCTGTACGTTGTCACGATAAACCAAGGTAATTACTTATCATCTACGAAATCAAGAAAGTGCTTTGCTGTCGGAATTACCATTATTTATTAAATATACGAAATTAACTGATTGTCTGAATAAATTGAGTGTTAATGATTAATGTACTCTAGTTATTTTCACAATTATTATTCAATCAGTATGACAATAACCAAATATATTGATCAATGTTTAAAAGTTCGTTGAAACAAAAAATTAAATCGTTACAACGAAATACTATTCAATAATCACTGTTAATCAATATTACGAACTAAATTTTTTTGAGTGTAGATACAATTTTGCCGTAATCTACTTTCCAAAATCCCGATGAAATCACTCTTCTACTTGAAAATCGTGGTCTTCAGAAATTTAATTGCATATTGCACCTAATTAGCCAAAATCCGAGTTCCTTGAGGCAATGCTTGGAAGCGTCACGTCTCATCTTGCAATACGATGTGGTTATATAATGTATATGTAATATGTATCCTGTTTAAATTTAACTTCGCGCTTATTATGAGTTTGTTCCAAAATCTGACATAAAAGAGGAATTGTAAAACCGTGAATTAAGCGCGAATGTATCAAGTTACATAATTAACGAAGAAACATAATTAACGAAGAAAGTTTTTGAGCAGCATAGATAAGAAGAAAAAGTTAAAAAAAAGGGCGTCATTTAGCTTTTTTAAACAAAAGACGAAAATAAGAAATCTTAGATCCAGAATAAAGTTAAGGAACGACAAATTCTGTTCTATAAACCAGAAATGTAAAAGATATTGAAGTAGACCAGGGCGCATCTGTAAAAATATTAGTACATTTGGATGTTGAGAGGTGACTGATATTTTTTTGCAGAAGATCCTTGGAAATAAATTATATAATAATATTTGAGTTATCCTCCCACTCAAAAAGGTCCGGAACATTGTTTAAATAATCAAAATATCAAAAAACGAAGGAAAAATTCGATTTTTTTTTTATTATAACTTTAAAAGTATTCATTTCCGAGAAAAGTTCCACTGACATAAAAGGTTCGTAATTAAATTTTCTACAATACAGGATTAGCTAGAAATTTTTAAAATAGTCACCCTTGTTGCAAAATAGCAATATTTGCGAAAAAAAACATAAAAAAAACAAGTATTCTCATTTTACGTTTTTCAATCATTTATGCTACACTTAGGACCTTCATGTTTTACCCAGTAAAACTTTATGATATAATAAAACAACACTGTCAATTTATTTAAGATAGGTTTAACAAATAAATTTTGCAATCCAGCTTTCGCAAAAAAAATCATATTTCAAAATGTTACAGGACTGAAAATAAAGCAGACAGCAAGTTGAATTTTGTTTACATATATAATAATACTGAAGGTACCTTTCATTTGCAATTTTCAAAATTAAAATTTGTTAACTACTACAGCGTCAGGAATTTTTTTAAATAAACATTAATTTTTAGTGCTACGCGCAGGACAGCGTATACGTTTGCTCTGATTGGGCATTAGAATGACCTTTGATAATGATTGATACATTTTAATTTTTAGTACATTTTGATATAAATAAATAAATTTGTTTATTGCAAAATAAAAACACATACTTTGTCCTTTAAAATTACACTTTATGTTAGCAAAAACTTTCTTTGTTCATATATTTTAACTTAAAGAATAAAAGTTTATTATTTTTAAACATATGCAATTGTTTAAACAATATTTCACAAACAACAAACAAATTAGTTTGATTTTTGTGGAATTTAAATATTAAAATACAACAAAATATAGAGTTAGAAAATAAAATATTATATAAAGATTTAAAGAAATTTTGGTGGAAATCAACTTGTGTGCGAATCGAACACCGCTGTCCTGCGCGTAGCACCAAAAATTAATGTTTATTTCAAAAAAATTCCTGACGCCGTGGTAGTTAACCGATTTTAATTTTACAAATTGCAAACGAAAGGTACAGTATTCTTCTATATGTAAAAAAAAATTCAACTTGCTATCTGCTTTATTTTCAGTCCAGCAACATTTTGAAAAAATGATTTTTTTTTTGCGAAACCTGGATTGCAAAATTTATTTTGCAAAATCTATTAAACCAATCTTGATGAAATTTACAGTATTGTTTTATTATGTCATAAAGTTTTTTTGGTTAAAATATGAGCGTCCTAAGTGTAGCATAAACGGTTGAAAACCGTAAAATGCGAATACTTGTTTTTTTATGGTGTTTTCGCAATTATTGCTATTTTGCAATAAGGGTGACAACTTTTAAAATTTTTAAGCAATCCTATATTGTAGGAAATTTAATTACGCAACTTTTATGTCTGTAAAACTGTTGATTGAAATATTAATATTTCAATCAACGGTGAAACTTTTCTCTGAAGTGAATACTTTTAAAGTTATAATCAAAAAACGAAGAAAAAAATCAAATTTTTCCTTCATTTTTTGACATTTTGATTATTTAAACAATGTTCCGGACCTTTTTGAGTGGGAGGATAACTCAATTATTATTATATGAGTTAATTCCAAGCAATTTCTGCAAAAAAATATGAGTCACCTCTCAACGTTCATCTCAAAACAGATCCGCTCTGGACTAAAGTTAGTTTCTTAAAATACTATTAATTTGAAGAGTTTATATTTAAGATAATATTTATTTAATCGGTACTTACTGGTGTTATATACATTCACGGACAAAAATATTGCATATTTGGAAATAAACGTGTGAAATAAATTTTTTTGTGCTCACCCCACTGTGTCATAGAAATAGGATTTTTTTCCGAATGCGATGTTTTAATGTATCATATAAATGGTATCAGATTTAAATTTAATATGCTCTATATGGTGTCCAATATAATTTTTAAATTGAATCTCATCAACGTAATTATTAACTATTTTTCCGACATGAAGACCTGCGTCATGGTGCATTAATACGAATTTTTTATCCAATATGGCTGGCACATGGCAAAACATATTCTTCTAAAATGTTTTTAATTTACATATCAGCTGTCATTCACCCAATCACCTCCACAAGTTCGGTATCTACTTTCCAAGAAATACCACTCCATAAGACTATGCCGCCACCACCAAAATTAACACTCTGTATGAGGTTACACCCGGCATACCGTTCATCATATCCAAGCAGGATTGACAACACTTCGTTCTACAGAAGAGTTTTTGAACAGTATGTCAGTTGTAACTTTATACAGAGCGTTAGTTTTGGTGGTGGCGGCATAGTGCTACGGAGCGGTATTGCTTTGAAAGGACATACCGAACACGTGAAGGTGATTAGGCGAATGCCAACTGATATGTACATTGAAAACATTTTAGATCATGTTTTGCCATTTGAAAGCCATATTATTGGATATGACATATTGGTGCTAATGCACGTCTTGCATGTCGGCTAGCATGTCGCTAGCATAGTAAATACTTACCTTGATGAGATTCAATTTAAAAATTATACTGGCCAGTATATAGCCCAGATCAGATTTAAATCCGATTATAGCATTTATGTGTTACTTTAAAACATCGCATTCGGAAAAGAAATCCTATTCCTAATCCTCAGATACAGGGGGGCTAAGGATAACAGCACAAAAACTTTTATTTCATATGCATATGCAATATTTTTGTCCGTGAGTATAATATTATGGCGAAATAAGTTATAAGCAAAATTTATCAGTTAATTGAATGTGCGTACATGTAAAAATATGTTACGGTACCTTTGATGATGAATGGATGGCTTTTCTTAAAATTATCTTATAAAAACATAAAACTGTTTGTCATTTGTGACGCCTATAACATGACTGAACGTGTATGGCGTCGAAGACGTTTGCTTCCCTTAAGTGTATTAGTGGCAAGCAAAGACATAATATACACATGTTAATTAAACTAAGTATAAGAATGAATAATAATAAAATACTTAATAAGAAATAAAAAAAAAATATGTGTGGGGGGACGGAACATCGGAAATCAATTTAGCCTCCTCCAAAATAACATATTTTTCTTTGTTCGAGTCGCATCTTCGATGTGGTCTTCCTTTTTGGGGTTCTGGTACAGCTGCCCAATCCGATATCATTTTTAAATTACAAAAAAGAGCAATAAGATAACTGTTTGGCCTCAGAAGAACAACACATTGCGGAAGCTACTTCAAATATCACAGGATTTTAACACTACCTTGGAGATTTAGATCGATTTTATTCACAGTCCATGACTCGACACTAGTGATGAGCGAGACTGGTCTTGGTCTTGCAGCAAGACCAAGACCAAGACCGCCTTTTAGCTGCAAGACCAAGACCAAGACCAAGCTTACAAGAACAAGACCAAGACCAAGACCGAACCTTGCAAGACTATGCAAGACCAAGACCAACCTGCAAGACTCTTGCACTTTTTTGCAAAATTGGTTTTTTATTAGTTAACTTTATTTTTTTAGTTCAATAATATATACTGACATTGTAATAAACCTTCAAGAATATCGAATTTTTAAAATACATAATATTTTAAGCTAAAAATCAACAATTTTGATATTATATACTTTGATCGTTAGTAAAACAGATTAAGGGGAATTGGTTTTAACTTCCTCTTCTAACTTTTCTAGCGTTATCTTATAATTTTAAAACAGTCAGTAGAGGGTATTTAACGTAAGCAGGCCACTCAAATAACAAAAAAGCAATCGAATGTCAAAAAAAGGGGAGCATAATCGAATTAAAAAAAAAATGCTCCGTATTAGACTGTCGTATAAGAACACATTTTATGAAAAGAATACTGATGACGTCGTTTCTGTAGTACTCAAAAATGACATTTAAAAAACCGTATCTGTAGAAACAGAAATAAAATTATTCCTATGACAGTTCAACAGTTTCCAGTATAATAGATTTTCCGCCATATTTTTTCTAATTGGAACTTAAAGGCTAAAAATAATGAAATGTTTTTGAGTGATACTGGATTCTTCGGAAAATGATTTTTTTTTAATTTTTCTGTTTTCAGTTATTCTCTATCATGAACAGTTTCCGAGATATCGAGTTTTGTCACACTATACGGCCACCCTGTATATGCAGAATGTTTACTAAGTATGTGTACAAACTTTATAGGTTAAACGTTCATATGAACTGAAAATAACTTTTATCTACTCTATGTCATATTATGTATAAGTTTTTAGTTTGTGAAAACTGTCATTATAGATAGCAGTGCGTGAAGTAACAATGTATTTTAAATGGAACTTACTTTTTCGCACTGTTTTTAACTTTCGCGTTGTCATGGTGACAATCCTTAACTTTCGCGTTGTCATGATTACAATCCTTAACTTTCGCGTTGTCATGGTGATGACAATATGGGCAATGAATTACAACAAAAGTTTTGACAGTTTTGTGGTTTGAAAGTAGTTAGGATTTTTAAATGTCAAAGTTCTAAAGATTGTGGAATAGAAATGAATTCCAGTGACGAAGAGTTACAGCTTTTTTATTTGTTTATCGTAGATAAAATATTGTATGAAACTGTGCGTGAAGTACTTTTTGCGTTCGCTAAAAGCATGCTTCACGAACTGTTTCATAAATAACTATTATTTACTCTATGTCATATTATGTATCAGTTTTTAGTTTGTGAAAACTGTTATTATAGATAACAGTGCGTGAAGGGTTTAAAGTTTGCGTGAAGTAACAATGTCTTTTAAATGGGATTTACTTTTTTGCATACTTTCAATGGGTTTTTTGGCACACTTTCATATAATCAAATATCCTTAACTTTCGCGTTGCCATGGTGATGACAATATGAGCAATGACTTACAACAAATTTTTTGACAGTTTTGTGGTTTAAAAGTAGTTAGGATTTTTAAATGTCAAAGTTCTAAAACTAGAAATGAATTCCAGTGACGAAGAGTTACAGTTTTTTTATTTGTTTATCGAAGAGTAGATAAAATATTGTATGAAACTGTGCGTGACGTGAAGTACTTTTTGCAAACTTACGCGATGTATAGCACTCGCTCCGTTGTCGCTCGTGCTCTAAATATCGCGTGCGTTCGCAAAAAGCCTACTTCACGAACTGTTTCATAAATAACTATTTTTTAATGAGAAATCAGTGTTTACGTTCGATACATCATTTCAATAGAAATTTTACATCTGGTTAAAATTGAATGTTTTTTAAATTTTTTCTCCACATAAAAAACACAGTTTTGCTTTTGCCTTGTATATAAGTATGTATAATTAAATAAAGCGCGTATTTCCTCCAAATAAAATAAAATGTAACTAATACCTTTTTCCTTTTTCTTCTTTTTTTTTCACTTTTTTTTTCTTTGATATCATATGCTATTGAATTTATAAAAAGCAGGTTGTGTCTCAATTCAACTTAAAATTTGAAATTTGAAAATAAACCATTATATTTGAAACATACTTTTTAATGAAATAATAATAATTAGGTGAATATAGGTATAATGTTACAATTGGTATCCGTTTGAAACTACATTCTACATTCTTTTAAAATTTTAAAGCAAAAAATATAGTTTCATTCTTCACATCTTTATTTATTTCAATGTACATTTTATTCGAAACTGTTTGCTTCAAATTCTTACTACAAAAAAAGCAAGACCAGCAAGACTCTTGCAGCAAGACCAAGACCAAGAACAAGACTGGCTAGTGCAAGACCAAGACCAAGACCAAGACTGCCTTTTAGCTGCAAGACCAAGACCAAGCTTGCAAGAACAAGACCAAGACTAGCCTGGTCTTGGTCTTGTTCTTGTTTTGCTCATCACTACTCGACACCATAAAGTAAGACCGAGAACACGTAGCAGCGAAGTAGGCGGATCCTAAATACCAATTTTAGGTCACTGTTACATAATACCTTGGACATCCTTCTAAAAGCGTACAGTGACAGGGCATAAAGGACGAATATTTAAGGCAGCCTCTGTTTGAATAAGTAGTACATATTAAATACTTTATACGTTAAAAGTTTTTCACCTATG
The DNA here is from genome assembly GCF_917563875.1 of Diabrotica virgifera virgifera. NCBI lineage: Eukaryota > Metazoa > Arthropoda > Insecta > Coleoptera > Chrysomelidae > Diabrotica > Diabrotica virgifera. The sequence continues at coordinate 114,584,043 of NC_065445.1, forward strand.
ACCGTATACAAATAAGTTTTTACGCTGTTTATACCGGCTTTTTCCAATAGGTTCTCATTATCCAATCTATCATGATAGGGAATATGGTAGGGCGTAGGGGATAGGATTCGACTTTATACACGACTATTTCTTCTGTTACTTCACCTGCTTGTTCCGGTTTGGCTTTGTATCCTTCGTAGAGGAATTTAATAAAGTTTATGATTTTCAGTGTTTGCTGCGCAATATTGGTGTATGTTTCGAAGATGTAAATTATGTAAATTAAAAATAAAATACTTTTGGTACTGCTTATTTTAGCGAATACTGTATAATGGTAGGAGAGCAAAGTATGCTAAATTTGCAGTCACTCGAGCGTTATGGGGACCTATTGAGTTGTGATTATTAGGTCCTAAAACCAAAAAAAGTTAAGTAAAATTTTCCATTTTAGTGGGAACTTTCCATTTTTTAATTTAATTTTTCATTTCCAACAATCGTTTTTCCCGATTATAGCGCCATCTGTCCATAATTCGAAAAAATGTCTCGAATAAAAGTTGCTTATTTTTACGTAAAGAATCCAAATCTGCAATAAAAATTTGGGGGTCCCATTTAAGATTTTAAAGTAACCCCCCACCCCACCTCCGTGGGGGTCGTGTTTGGTACCAATCGATAGATTTTTCAAAAACATTTTGAAAGTGTATTTTGCAGTTTTTCGATCTAATGTTCATTTTGCGAAATATCGCGGGGTTTGTATTTAAAATTTTAAATTTAACCCCCACCCCTCTCCGTGGGGGTCATGTTTAGTACCATCCGATAGATTTTTGAAAAATATCGAAGACGTATTTTTTAGTTTTTCGATCTGATGTTCATTTCGCGAAATATTCGCTTTTTTTTTGTGAAACTTTTTTGACTCGCCCATTTCCTTACGCCCGCTCAAATCGTCAGATTTTTGAAATATACACTCTTTTGCATGTACTTAACTTACCTTATCTTAATCTGACACTTTCGAGTATTTTTAAGGATACTTCCTTGACGAACCCCTGAGGGATACCCCTTGACGAACTTCCCTGTGTTAAGAGCCAATATATGGTAGAGGTACATCTGCAGGGTACCAGGTTTCTCACATATGATAATCTGACGCGCTCGAGTAACTGCAAAAATCTCCGCTTGGGCTCCCCTACCATAAACACATTTAAAATGCTAATATAAAGAAAAACAAGTTAATTTGTGTAATAATTTCAACAATACATACGTGGTATTCGTCCCTTTGAAGTTTTGCATTTAGGAGACAAAAACGTCCTTACAAATTCCGTTTTCCTCCAGAAGTTCGAAACAAGCGTTTTTGCTATCGTTTAAAATGCTATAAATAACTAATTGGTCGTTTCAATTTTTTACGCAACGCTTTTAAAAACTCCTATGTCTAGACACGATATTCTCCAAACTTTAATGGTTTCTTTAAAGCTGTCAAGTTTGATTTACAATGCTGAAGGTGGCTTTAGAGAATGAGTGTACACGACACAAGAAAGAACAGTAATTTACTACAGTTACCGCTTTTTTGAGTCAATACAACATGAGTATAATACGCTCTATACAAGCAATATTTAATACTTTACATCGAATCGAAGTTTCGATATACCGTAAGAGGGGGTAAAATCTATAAGTGTGTATAATGTAAGTTAGATGAATATTTTTTTTTTATAAATTCCTGGGTTTTAGACAGGGCCGCCGCTAAAGTGTTGGCCGCCCGTGTGCAACTTAATATTTGCTGCTCCCTTCCAACACTTTAGTCGTTTCAACGTAGGTACTAGTATTTAAAGAAATATGCAGGACACCATAACGCGTATATGAATAATAATTGCTCTGATCTCGACGTTACTATATTTAAATATATAGGCCTGGATCCCGCGTACCAAAAAAAGTTGATTAATAACAAGCTGAAAAATTGTTAATAGCTTAACGGTGTCTATTCAGACAAACTTTGATGTATAGGAACACTGGAACAGGGGAAGTTTTAATTGTGGAACAGGTTAAAAATTTGGAACGTCAGACTACGAAAACGTTCCATGTATTTTGTCTTTTGTCGGACATAACTTCCAATTGATTTGTTACCATTTCATTAAACTCTCATGCAGAAATCAGACTGGTGTTTATCACCAACTGGGCATTTTAATGAGTGGAACACGAAGAACATGTCAAATGACAGGAATCATGTTGGTTAGTAATATCAGTCTGATTTTTACACGAGAGTTTAATGAAAGGGTAACAAATCAATTGGATGCTCTGTTCGACAAAATACATGGGACGTTTTCGTAATCTGACGTTCCAAATTTTTAAACTGTTCCACAATTAAAACTTCCCCTGTTCTAGTGTTCCCGTACATCAAAGTTTGACCGACTAGACACCGTTTTGCACTAAGACACCGTTAAGCTATTAACAAGTTTTCAGCTTGCTATTAATCAAATTTTTTTGGTACGCGGGACCCAGGCCTATTTGAAATACAGTAGTGTGCAAAAGAAAAGCGTGTCTAAAATCATCAAATTCTCAACTTAGACTGAACTATAACCCTATCCATAACAATACATAAGCATAAAGGAACAATATCATAACAGCAACCGTCGAGTAATAAAAAAGATTTTTTTAAACCATCTGGTAATAAAAAAGACTTTTTTATTACTCAATGAGAGCAACTTAACAAGCACTTATCTAAATTCTCGGAAAGTATACTATTGTCGTATCGTACTCTCTTAACAAATCATAAATGTTCAGAATTTGAAAAAATCGCATATGCGATTAAAACGTAGATAAAAATATCTTAAAGTCCGAAATCCGCCAGCCACTTTGAACTAAAAAGCATTCCCGGAACTACTTTATGACTACAGCTGCAAAAGGGCAGCATATAATAAATAACATTTTCTGGCATTTTTGTTTAGATTGTTTGGAATATTAGAGTTTATAGAAATATCTGAATCATTACTATTTAATTGTTTGAATTTATTTTCGTTTTAAAAAAAGTATTATCATCAGTGGCCTGCTTTTGGCCGCCCCTATAATCGGCCGCCCGTGTGCGATGCACACTTTGCACGCATTGTAGTGGCGGCCCTGGTTTTAGATTAAGTAAATACATCTGATAAATAGAATATAGGAATATAATAATACCAGGATAATGGCCCAATAAGTTTTCAATTAATTGTATTTTAAATATACAGGGTGTAACAAAAATACAGGTCATAAATTAAATCACATATTCTGGGAACAAAAATAGTTCGATTGAACCTAACTTACCTTAGTACAAATATGCACACAAAAAAAGTTACAGCCCTTTGAAGTTACACGATAAAAATCGATTTTTTCCGATATATCGAAAACTATTAGAGATTTTTTAATGAAAATGGACACGTGGCATTCTTATGGCAGGAACATTTTAAAAATAAATTATAGTTAAATTTGTGCACCCAATAAAAATGGGGGTTTTGTTCCCTTAAACCTCCCCCAAACATTTTTGTACGTTCCAATTAAATTATTATTGTGGTACTCCTTAGTTAAACACAATGTTTTTAAAACTTTTTTGCCTTTTAATATTTTTTCGATAAACCAGTTTAATCGAGATGCGGCTTCTTTTTTAATATGTTTACATAAAATTTTTATGGGGATTCTGTGCTTTTAAACCCCCCAAATGTTTGTGTACGTTCCAATTTAACTATTATTGCGGTACCATTAATTAAACAGGATGTTTTTAAAACTTTTTGCCTCCTAGTATTTTTACGATGAGGCACCTTTTATCGAGATGTGGCTTCTTTTCTAATATGTTTCAAAATATACCTCAAACTGTAATTTATAAAGCAATTTTCATATTATTACCAGGTCTCTACAATCGTACGTAACAGTATACAAATATGTGGTGGATTTGACAAATATTCAAAATATCTCGATAAAAACTAGCTTTTCCAAAAAGTAATAAGAGGCAAAAAAGTTTTAAAAACATTGTGTTTAACTAATGGTACCACAATAATAATTTAATTGGAACGTACAAAAAAGTTTGGGGGGGGGGGCTTAAGGGAACAAAACCCCATAACATTTTTATGGGGTGAACAAATTTAACTATAATTTATTTTTAAAATGTTCCTGCTATAAGAATGCCACTTGTCCATTTTCATTAAAAAATCTCTAATATATTTCGATATATCGGAAAAAATCGATTTTTATCTTGTAACTTCAAAGGGCTGTAACTTTTTTTGTATGCTCATTTGGACTAAGGTAAGTTAGGTTCAATCGAACTATTTTTGGTCCGAGAATATGCGATTTAATTTATGACCTGTATTTTTGTTACACTCTGTATTTTTAAATATTTTTATTAGGATGAAAACTTTGACTTTTATTTAGCAGATGCCGCTACGCAGCTACTACCATCACGTCAGTTGCAATGCGGGTGCTAATAGATGTCGAAAATTTCAACTTAGAACAGATATAACAACCTATGCATTTTCTGAAGAACCACCAAAAAGTGGTGAAATCGCCGATAACAGTGCTGGTTGCGCTCTCTGAACTAAGTGAAAGTTAAGACAGTTTTGGCTTCGCATTACAACTGAAATAAATGGTATACATTTTTATTTTATATTTTTATATTAGTATGTATTGCTCCTTTGAGTAACATAGGTTCATTTTCCGTTGGAGTTTACCACGCTGAACAGACGGGGTATTGAATTGCAAGTTTTAGAATTCCCTCTTTTCTTCTTCGCTTCAGCATCCATCTGGCTTGCAATTTTTAGAAGCCTTGGAGGTGTTACCAAAAAAATGGTCCAGTAAGTTTTTAATTAAATATCTTATAAAAATATTTTTATTAGCATGAAAACTTTGATATATAATAATTTGTTAACAGCATTACATCAAGCCACCAATGAAGTCATTGGTTAAAAAAGTAAAACGAAATATGATCCGCTCTGATGTCTCCTGAAATAAAAGATAAAATAAAGGAAAAAACAGGCTTTATAATACTTGGCTATCAAATAGTACACAAGAAAATCGAATAAAATACAAAATCATCCAAAGGCAAGTTCGAAATGAAATAAAAAAATGCAAGAATGAAATGTGGCCCAGGAAGTGTGCTGAAGTAGTAAGAAAATTAGGTGGCACCCAATAGACAGCAGCCTAGAAACTATTACGAACGATGAAAACAAATAAAACAGATAGACGCTCGTACACGATCCGAACTCAAGACTGGAAAGAATACTATCAGACCTTACTTAAGGAAGATCGACAAGAATTTATAGAGCAGGAGAGACAGGTGGTACGTCGCGAAGATAGCCTTACAATAACGGAGACAGAACTAGTTGATGTCTGAACTTATGTCGATGAAAGACATCAGGGCTCCAGGCCTATGTGGAATCATGACAGAGATGATTAAATATGGAGAAAAATGCTTCTAGAACGCTTAACTAAGTTAATGAATAGATGTGTTGCAACTAATTATTTTGACTACTAACTAATACGAGTGGGACGCTCATATGTGGACAACCTTTTCGTCATTCAACAACTTATAGAGAAAAGGACGAGTATAAATGACGAAACCCACATTGCCTTAAAAAAGGCATATGACTACGTCCCTCGGAACAAGTTGTGGCATGCCCTTACTGAAATGAAAGTGAGTCCGGCAATTATACATATTATCAAATTATTATTATATAAAGTACATTTACTTGGGTCATGCAATTAGAATTGGCAGAGATAACCAAACGTGCGAAATAAAAAGAAGATTAACTCTTGCTTGAGCAACCTATGGAGCTCTGAGAGACATATTTAGGAGCAGTATACCTATCGGGGTAGTAGGGTTGTGTTGCAGAGGTAGTACCTTTTATCGGAACGACCACATCGAGTGTCATAGACAGGAGATGGTTCTTGATAACTTGCCCTCGCAAGACACCTAACTCTCACTTATGGCTCCACGCGCCACACCCCGGGCAACTGCATTGATCTGCAGGCTAAACTAAGTGAGGGTAACCAGATACGGTGAAACTGTAACGTCTGTACCCAGAGTGGGCGGTTACAGACGGCGTCTGACCCAGAGTGGGTGGCCGAAACTCAAGCCAAGAAATGGCATGAAGGAAGGCAACGGGATACCACCTTCACTACTTATTATCCCAAGAGAATCACAATGACGCCATTTATTCACAGTTCCCCAATCGGATCTCCGGGGGGAACACAGTTAAATGATAAAAGCCTAACCCAATTGAACTTACGAAGTAAAATGAAGATCGGAACATGGAACGTGCAAAGTTTGTATGAAGCTGGGAAGCTGACTAACGTAATCCAAGAGGTAAAGAGATTGAAGATAGATGTCTTGGGGATAGCAGAAACATGGTGGCCAGATGTAGGAAGGTGTGCTGTCGAAGGGGCAGTTATGTACTATTCTGGAAACCAGGATAAAAACCACAGAAAGGGAGTAGGTATAATAATCACGAGCAAATTATCTGCATCGGTAATACAGTTCTTCCCACTCTCAGACCGTATGGCCTTACTCAAACTGAAAGCCAGTCCAGTCAATATCAACATAATTCAGGTTTATGCCCCAACATCGGACTCAACAGAAGAAAATATAGAAATGTTCTACGCAGAACTTAAACAACTGCTTAGTAACGTTAAGAGACATGAAGTAAACCTCATAATGGGCGACTTTAACGCCAAGATAGGGAGAGGTAGAGACGACGATTTAATAGGCCCGTACGGCCTGGGAGAGAGAAATGACCGAAGCGAACGACTATATCAATTTTTCCAAGAGGAAGATATGAAAATATCTAATACCTGGTTCAAGCTACCACCTAGACGCTTATATACATGGAAAGCCCCAGCGGACCGCCCCGAGAGTATAGTTCGAGAGCAGATCGATTACATAATGGTTAACAAAAGATTTGGATCATCAATAACTAGAACTTGTACATACCCTGGCGCCGATGTTCCATCAGACCATGTCCTTCTCTTAGCAGAAATAAAAATAAAAATCACTAATATGAGGAGACGCAAACCAAAACCAACAATAGACTATGCTAAACTTAAAGATGAGAATACCAGAAGAGAATTAAGTATGAAATTAAACAAAGAACTAACAAAGAATACAAAAGTAGAACTAGAAAGAGAAGTTAATTTGGATAACACATGGAGGGCCATAGAGGAAACAATGACGGATACAGTTAAAAAAGAATTAGGTTATAAACAAAAAATACAAAAGAAAAGTTGGATGACTGACGAAATCCTGGCAATGTTCGAAGAAAGAAGAAAACATAAAAACCAAGGGAACCGAGACAAATATCGAGAACAACCACAACGCATAAGAAGAGAGATAAGAACGACAAGAAATAAGTGGCTAAAGAATCAGTGTGAGGAAATGGAACAGTTACACAAACAACATGATGACCACAATCTACATAAGAAACTAAAGGAGATTGCTGGAATATACAGAAAAAAGAAGAGGAAACTCATATGGAAAAAATACATCAAAAATCTCTTTGTAGACGAGAGGCCTGAGATAGAAGTCGTTCAGGAACAAGTGATAGATATTAACAACCTATCTGGTCCCGAGATCACAACTGAAGAAATTACTAGAGCAATAAATACCTCGAAAGACGGGAAAGCAGTTGGACCTGTTCAAGTTCCCGTTGAGTTACTCAGATTGTTAGATGAAGAGGGAATTACGATACTCCAAAGATTTTTCAACCAAATCTATTAAAAAGGAAAATTCCCTGTCCAATGTCTTGTATCTACCTTTATCCCTTTGCCAAAAAAGAACAACGCAACAAAGTGTCAAGAGCACCGACTGATAAGTCTGATGAGCCATTCTTTAAAAATATTCCTCAAAGTTCTTCACTACAGAATCTCCACAAAATGCGATAAGGTTATTGGTTGCTCACAATTTGGATTTCGAAAAGGCCTGGGTACTAGGGAAGCACTAGTTGCAACCCAAGTGCTAGCTCAGAACTGCTACGATCAAAGGAAAGATGTAATGATATGTTTTATATATTATGAAAAAGCCTTCGATCGAGTACATCATAAACTCGTACATATACTAAAACAACTCGACATAGATCAAAAAGACATTCGTTGCATAGAGGCTCTTTACTGGAATCAAACAGCTGTCGTCAAGGTGGATAATGAAACAACGCAAGCTCAAAAAATTCTCAGAGGTGTAAGACAGGGATGCATTCTCTCCCCTCTACTGTTCAATCTATATTCAGAAAGTATCTTCCAGGAAGCTCTTGAGGAATGCGAAAGCGGCATCAAAGTAAATGGTACCTGGCTCAATAATATACGATATGCGGATGACTCGGTCTTAATAGCAGACAATATAGAAGACCTCCAAAACCTTCTTAATAAAATTGGAGAGCATAGCGAGAACATGGGACTTAGTATCAACATAAAAAAGACGAAGTTCCTTATAATCAGCCGTCAATTATGTCAACATCAAAATTCAAGACTAGCATATAACAACCAAGGTGTAGAGCGCGTAAGAAACTTTAAGTACCTGGGAACCTGGCTATGTGAAGACTGGATGTCGGATATGGAAATTAAATGTCGGATAGAAAGAGCCAGAAGTGCATTCATGAAATTCAGAAACGTCTTTACGAAATCTGACTTTGACCTAAACCTAAGACTAAGATTCACAAAATGCTATATATGGTCGGTGCTCCTATATGGCATGGCAGGATGGACTTTAAAAATAAACACAATGAATAAGCTAGAGGCATTTGTTAAAGTTCCCTGGACCGCAAGAATAACAAATGAAGAAATCCTGAGAAGAATTGGTACAGAACGACAACTGATGTGCACAATTAAACAGAGAAAAACGGCATACCTGGGGCACCTAATTAGAAATGAAAGATACCAGTTTCTGCAAACCTTAATTGAAGGAAAGATCGAAGGAAGAAGGTGAGTGGGCAGGAAGAAAATGTCATGGCTCCGTAATGTCAAACAATGGACAGGACTAACAAACATAGGAGACCTAATACATACTGCAAGGGATAGAGAAAAATTGTCAAACGTGATCGCGAACATCCATTAGTGGATTGCATAAGAAGAAGAAGAATACCTATCGGTGGTTTGAAAAGACAAGTGTTTGATCAATGTGTGCTGCTGGTAATGGCATATGGAGCAGACACACTGACTCTAGCCAAGGCTACATCGTCGAAAATGCGGGTTGCTCAAAGGCGTATGGAAAGATCCATGCTGGGTGTAACCCTACGGGATAAAATAATATATGAAGATCTCAGACAAAGAACCGGTATCGCAGATGTTAGAGAACGTATCACCAGGCTCAAATGGAACTGGGCAGGACACGTCGCCAGGCTGAAAGATTTAAGATGGAAACGAAAGCTGATGGAATGGAGACCAAGAGATGATAAACGCAGTAGAGGAAGGCCGCCTACGCGATGGACAGATTATATCAGGCGGATTAGTAAAAACTGGCAACAATCAGCACAAAACCGGGAAGTGTGGAAACAATTGGGGGAGATCTATGTCCAGCAGTGGACGTAAATTGGTTGGATGATGATACAGCGATAATGTAGGATATGTCAAGATTAGTACACAACTATCTGAAGGAATAAAAATTGAAAAAGGACTGAAGCAAGGGTGTAGCTTGTCACCGTTGCTATTGGAAATATACGGTTGCTGTTCGTGGGAACCTATGTAATGTAATGTTAATTTATACGTTTATATCGATAATTTCCACCACTACTAGTTTCATCTTTTTTACTTCACAATGTGTTATGTTTTCCATCTTTTGCGTTATTTTGCCGGTTATTAGCGCGCTCATCACTGTAGATTATAAACATTTACTGAAAAAACGTCGATTTTTAGTATTATGTGACCGTGTCGTATATCAAGCACCAAAGTATTAAAATGTATATTTTTTATAATAAATTAATTATGTATTTTAGGTATGGATCCCGCGTATGAAAAAAAATTGATTAATAGCAAGCTGAAAATTTGTTAATAGCTTAAGGGTGTCTAGTCGGACAAACTTTGATATATGGGAACACTGGAACAGGGGAAGTTTTAATTGTGGAACAGGTTAAAAATTTGGAACGGTCAGACCACGAAAACGACACATGTATTTTGTCCGACAGAACAGACTTAAACTCTTCGAACAGAGATTAAACTCTCATGCAAAAATCAGACTGCTATTTATCACCAAATGGGCGTTTTAATGAGTGGAACATGTAGAATATGTCAAATGACAGGAATTATGACAGGTGATAAATAGCAGTCTGATTTTTGCATGAGAGTTTAATCTCTGTTCGGAGAGTTTAAGTCTGTTCTGTCAGACAAAATAAATGTGCCGTTTTCTTGGTGTGACCGTTCCAAATTTTTAACCTGTTCCACAATTAAAACTGCCCCTGTTCCAGTGTTCCCATATATCGAAGTATATCCGACTAGACACCCTTAAGCTATTAACAAATTTTCAGCTTGCTATTAATCAACTTTTTTTTCATACGCGGGATCCAGACCTATTTTGTTTTAGCTGGAAAATTGAAATGACGGTTGCTTGTTATAAAGAATTTAATTAACTTTTTTATCTATAGGAGAGACTACACATTCTATCTATAAAATTTTTATTTTGTTCTTCACAGCATATAACTATTTCATTACATTAATGTTTGTCGATGCCTTTTTAATAAATCTGAACACGTCGCTCGCATCAATATTTCAATTAGAAATTTATTTTAAATTCTTTTTATGTCAGTTTTTATTTAATTAAAGCTTGTATGAACAGGCTTTAACACAGTAAATATTTTACCGAACATGTAACAAAATTTTTTATTGAATAACAAAAATTCTCAAGCAATGGGTAATATATTATAAAATTTATACACTGAAAACTATAAATCAGTAAAAATTCGTAATCAAAGTTCGCTGTGAAATCGCTCATTCCTAATATAGATTTTGACTTTGGAAAAAATCAAACAAGATAGAACTTTTTGTACTTTGATTAAGAAATGTTTAATAAACAACATATCAAAAAGTTCTACTCCAGAAGTGGGTGCTTCATTTTTAATCAAACAAAGGAACTGCGAAATTAGTTGTTTTTTAGATAACTCCGAAAATATAAACCTTAGAAAAAAACTGACTTGACCATAGAAAAATTCAGAAAGTTTTACAAAAAAAACCTTATATAAAGATTTTTCTAAAATTAAATCTATAGTTTCTACAATTTTTTTTATTTATAATACCTAATAATTTATAATACACACACCATTTTTTTTTAACTTTTTTAGAGGCTATATTTTTGATAGGAATGTTTTTTTTCAATGAAATACTTACTTTTTGAGTTATGTACAAAAATCCGCCTAAAAACGTGTTTTTTTTTGTTGAAAAATGAACATTCTTACTCGCAAATAACTTGAAAAGTATTAATGAAAAAATGCTGTGGAACAGAAGTTGCTGAGAATTAGTCAGTTTTCCCATTTACTGACTTATTTTGAACGTATATTTTTTCACCCCCGAGAAGGGGTGATACTCACCCAGGCCAAAGCACACATCGGCGCAATATCACTTTTCTTCTTTGACATGTTGGAAATATCCAATGGAATTGGAAACGAAAATGATTCATTTTTTGATATACACTACCCCTATTTAATGCATAATCAAAAACTAAAACCAACCTAACCTAACTCGTAACGGAAATAACTCATTTTTTGATATACACTACCCTTATTTAATGCATAATCAAAAACTAGACCTAACCTAACTTAACTCGCCTTAACCCTAACGGAAATGATTCATTTTTTGATATACACCACCTATATGAATGCCAAATTTCATGTCAATCTAAGCCAGTGACGGTTTAAGGCATCATGGGACCCTAGGCGGCCATAAAAAGCAGGCCCCTTTATAGGCAACCGTCCACAGGTCCGCCTCGTACGCATCGGACGCATCGAACGCATCGGATTAATTTTTCATACTGCGTCCACTGTAACGGCAGCGATCGGATTGCCGATGCCACTACCTGCTAGGGTAGAAAAAATACTAAGGTAGACTTTAAAATTTGTTGTTTATTTATTTATTGGTTGTTTATTAATATATATATATAGTGGCTAAACACCCCTTTAGGGGTTACGCCGCTTACGCTCTCTAGATCTATGTTTTGAGGTAGATCAGTCCTCATGTTCGTTATTTAATTTTCTCTGTTATTTTTCTCCACTCTTTCCTGTCTCTGGTTTTCCCTTTCCAATGTCGTATGCCCGCATTGTTGAGATCACTTACTACTTCTTGTAACCATGTAGATCTTGGTCTTCCACGTCTTCTTTTGCCAGCTGGTGTCCATTCCAATATTGAGTATATCGTCGTAGTTGATCCGGATCTCCATATGTGTCCTAGCCATTTTGCTCTTTGCTGTTTTATTTTACATACTATATCCTCCTCAATTTCTTCCAGTAACTCAAGGTTCGTTCTTTGTCTAAATTCATTGTCATTTATTTTTATTGGTCCTAATATTGCTCTTAGTATTTTTCTTTCTTGTATTCTAAGGTTTTCCTCTTGTTTTTTTGTCATGCTAAGAGTTTCGGCTGCATACATCATCGTCGGTCGAATTATTGTTTTGTATACTTTCATTTTTGATTTCTTACTCAATAACTTATTTTTAAGTAATTTTTTATTTGCATGGAAGCTCTTATTTGCTGTAATAATCCTTTCTTTGATTTCGGTTTCTCTTTCTCCATTGTTTGTTATTAATATTCCTAAATATTTAAATTTTTCGACTTCTTCAAAAGTGTATTCTCCTACTCTAACCTTTCTGTTTTCAAAGTTTTTGTCAAATCTCATTATTTTGGTTTTCTCTTGGTTTATTTTTAATCCCATTACTTTTCCTTCTGTTACCATTTCGTTTAACATTCGTTCCATTGTTTTTCTATTTTTTGTTATTAGCACAATATCATCAGCGTATGCTATTATTTGTCCTTCTCTCGTTCGGAGGGTGCCTTTGTTGATCTTCCTGACGACGTATTCTAGGGCAAGATTAAACAGAGTTGCTGATAATGAATCTCCTTGTCTCACCCCTTTATTGATGACAAATTCTTCTGTGTCGCCTACTTGAGTTTTTATACTAACTACAGTTCTACTCATTGTCATTTGTATTAATCTTCTTAATTTATGTTGTATTCCCATTTCTTTCAGAGCTACCATTAGTTTTGATCTATTTATTGTATCAAATGCTTGTCGAAAATCTATAAAAAGCAGTTCAATTTCTATTTTATATCCATGAGCTTTTTCCATAATTTGTTTAACTGTATGTATGGCATCTGTTGTAGACTTTCCCTTAACAAATCCGCATTGATAGTGTCCTATGATATTCGTGGTAGCTTCGGTCAGTCTTCGTTGTATTAAGGCGGACATGATTTTATATGCTGTGTTTAATAGCGTCAGTCCTCTGTAGTTTTTACACATCTGTTGATCTCCTTTTTTATGAATCGTGATAATTTGTCCTTTGTACCATTCTTCCGGCATTTTTTCTTCGTCCCATATGTCTTTTATTAAATTGTATAATCTATCTTTTAATTCTTCACCACCATATTTTATAAGCTCCATATTGATACAGTCCGATCCTGAGGCTTTACCATTACGGCTGCTATTAATAATTTCCTCAACTTCCTCTTTTGTTGGTATTTGTAGCTGGTTTCCTAACATCATTGTCTCTTCTCCTCTGTTTTCATTTAGGTCTTGATCTTGTTGTTCTGTTAATAATTCTTTAAAATAGTTAGTCCAAATTTCTTTATACTCTTCATCGTTTTCTGATACTTTTCCATTTTTATCTTTTATGCTTTTTATCTTTCCTTTAAACGTTTTGTTCTGCTCACTAATTTTCTTATAGAATTCTTTTGTGTTTCTGTTCTTACTCTCTTTTTCTATTTCTTTTATCTTATCATCCAACCACTCACGTCTAATTTTCCTTATTTTTTTCTTACATGCATGCCTTATTATATTGTATTCTTCCCTATAATCCTGTCTATTTGTTCTTATCCACATTTGTCTCATTTCTACCTTCTTTTTTAACATTTTATGGCATTCTTCATTATACCATTCTTGTCTTTTTTTGTTTCTTTTTATCCCTACGTGTACTTCCGCTGTTTCATTTATACATTTTTTTATATTTCTCCATTCTGTTTCTATATCCTTTGTAGGTTTAGATTGTTCCTTCAGTTTTTTGTTCATGTCATCAGCATATTTAATCCTTATGTCTGGAGTATTCAGTTTTTCTACGTGTCATTTATTTTTTGTTGTCGTGTTTTTTAGTGTTCTTTTGACTTTTTGTCTTACTTTTGCAGTCACCATAAAATGGTCTGTGTCTGCATGTGCACCTCTGTAGGACCTCACGTCTGTTACCGATGTTTGCTTCCTTCTTGTAATCAGAATATGGTCTATTTGTGACCATGTTTTTTGGTCTGGGGAAATCCACGTCACTTTATGGTATTTGGGATGTTCGAATTTTGTACTAACGATAATCATATTGGTACTAGATGCTAGATTACATAATCGTTGGCCATTGTCGTTAGTTTTTTCGTGTATTGTGTGCTTACCTGCTACTTGGTTAATGTAGTCTTCCTTACCTATTTGGGCATTAAAATCTCCCATTACCAGTATTGTGTCTTCTCTAGGTAACTTCTCCATTTCTCGTTCGAGTTCCTCATACAATTTGTCTTTTTCCTCCGCAGTAGCACTTTCAGTTGGGGCATATACGTTTATGATTGATATATTAAATGGTTTGGCGTTAATTCTCAGGTAAGCCATACGTTCATTTATTGGTTTAAATTGCATAATGTTATTTTTTATTTTTCCCATAATTATGAAAGCAACTCCATATTGACCTTGTTTTTCATGTCCCGAGTACTGTAGTGTGTAGTTTTTTCTATTTATTTCTCCTTGACCTGCCCATCTGATTTCTTGAATCACTGCAATATCAATTTGGTATCTTTCTAGTTCTGAGACGATATCCTGCATTTTTCCTGGTTCAAGCATTGTTCTGATGTTCCACGTACTTATTTTTAGTTGATCACATTTTTTCGGTTTTTTATTATATTTTTTTGTGTTCGTATGTTTTATTTTATCTAATCTGTTCAGGTCCTTTTCCTTTGCCATTTTCGTGTCCGTTTTTTGTGTTGTATCCAATATTTGTTTTTTTATCAGTTTTTTGGCGTGTCCTGCTTTGCCCTTTCCAGTTCATTCTTCTCTTTGTTCCATTTCCATTCAGTCCCGTCAATAATTAATTTTTGATAACCTACTCTAGTGTTCTTACCGTTTTCTTTTTGAAATTTTGCAATTCTCCGTATTTCTTGTTGTATTTTCATCTCTTCTTGCGTTAGATCGTTATTGATATATATTTCCGGCTTTGAATTCCTTAGTTTGTTTTTGTTCTTCATAATTTTTATTTTTTCATTTTTGTTTTTTAGTTTTACAAGACATGTTTTGTCCCCTATTTTATAAGCTTCTTCTATTTCTACTTTAATACCTAATTCTCTTTCCACGAAATCTGCCATAACCTCATTGACTACATTTGGGTTATTTGTATCCATCGGTAGACCCTGGACAATAACATTGTTAGCTTTTCTCTCTTTCTCGAACTTTTCTACCTTCATTTTCACTATCTTTAGTTCCTGTTTCATTTCATCATTTTCTTTTTGTAGTTGTTGGTTACTTTGTTTGAATTCATTTATTTCTTTTCTTAATTCTCGGAGGTCATTTCTATATTCTCGTTGTTCTTCTTTTATTCCTTTTACCTCCGATGTTAAACTTTGTGTTTGATCTGTTAAATTTTGCATCATTTTTAAAAGCTGATCAATTTTGTTTTCATCTTTCTGTTGTTTGGTTGGTGTTCTGGATAGTTTCTTGCTCTTGTTAAAAATATTGTCTGTATCTATCTCTAGACTTCTCTTTTTACTGTCTTCTGAGGTGTAATCATTATCACTATCCACCATTTTTTTATGTATTTGTACTCTATATTAAAGCAAGCGATAAGCTCTAGTTCCCCAGTCGACCCGGCGAAGGCTCTAGAACTTCTCAAGCAATAATTGAGTATGACTTTAAATATATTAAAATTCTTTTTACTTCGAAATCTTGTTTACTTAGTTTATTATTAATTGATTGATTTCCTTTCTTGGATTTTTAAAACTTTTTGGAAAACCGGCAACGTCGCTTTTAATTTGATCAAGACTTGTTCTCTTATCTGTTGTCAAAAGAACTGGAATTTATAAAATGTCGTTTGTTTTGATTAACATAAAATGTTCTATAAGTTACTTATAGGCCGATTTTTGCCACTATTTTTTGCACTTTAGATAGTTTATGACCTTATACAAATGTTCGCATATAGTTAATATTTTATTTCGCACTATTACCTCAAAAATCGGAATAAACTCTGGTGAAAATGTTTAACACTTTTATTTCGCACAATGCGTTGTTGCCACTCTATCTGTTTATTAATTGGTTGTTTATTTAATTTAATAATTAATTTATGCATATTAACTACATTTATTAGTATGATATTTTAATGAATCTGTTTAGTAATAAAAAATCCGCAAAAACGTAAAATGTTGAACGAAATATCTACAAAACGAAACATGCTAGGTACATACAACCTGATATTAAAAGAAAGCCTGTAACATTTACTACAAAATGCAATACTAATATACAATATACATGGTGTCTAAATTATTTAAAAATGACACTATACTGATAAAACTCTCATATGTCATTTTAAATATTTCAGCTTATACACCAAATACACCTTCGGATACAATTAGCGTCTCTTTGCAAAAACAATGACGACTTTGCTAAGTAACAAGACCTTTACTCAACACACACACTACCCTTTGGTACCCACACTAGGTACCTGATTGGAAAAATCCACTGTACCATGCCAATGGCCATTAGTTGTTGTCGAGGCATTAAGCCAAATAAAAAACATTGCATACACTCGTGATTAGTCACTTGTTCAAGCCTTTTCTACTACAGCCCTTTTATTAATAAGCACTTTATACCGATAAAACTCACAGAGCATAATAAACAATACATAAGTATTTAAAGTAGCTTGTGAAGCGGTAAGGATTTAAATTCATTTGGGATGCTAGTTAGGGGGTTATTTTCACCAGTTTTTTTTTACCCAAAAAATGGGATCAACTTTATTCTGAGCGTATCTTGCTCACTTTTTATGCTAGAATTTTTTTTTAAAACAAGAATAATGCTTTTTTAAACATTTAAACAAGTTATGATGAGTTTTTCATGAAAAGTGCTTCATTTTTTGATTATTTCACGTTGAAATATTCGATTTGGAATTTGACGAATAAGAACCTATTTTTCATTAGCTACAACTCTACTGCTTCTACTGGGTCTACAGACTGCACACATACACCATTTTTTCAATTTTTTAAAAGCTATATTTTTGCTAACACTAATTTTTCGATAAAATACTTACTTTTTGAGTTATTTGCGAAAAACCGTCTAAAAACATGTTATTTTTTATTGAAAAATGAAGATATTCACTTGCAAGCAATTCGAAATGTATTGACTTGATGCTTGATGAAAAAACTCTAATGAACAAAAGTTACTTAAAATTAGTCAGTTTATCCACTTCCGGACGTATTTTGATGGAATATTTTTTCACCCCCGAGAAGGGGGGGACTCAACCGTAGAGTAAAAACACACATTGGCACAATATCATTTTTTCTTTGACATGTTAGCTATGCTTATACCAAATTTCATGTCAATCCAAGCTCTTGTTTCAATTCCAAAGGTTCTTTAAAATCCGGAGATTTTGCAATATTTTACCGTGAGTGAATGGACTACAAGGCCAATCGGTGGGTAGAAATTGAAAAAAAAACTTACCATACCAAAATAATTACCAGCTTCTAAGCAAAATTTGCTTGCAAAATTGATTACCAAATTGAGGGAATGATTAGAACATGGAATATAAAAATGCCTTTGAAGATAACTGTCTTGAAGTCGGTTGTATTTTCCTGATATTTGACAGAAGACAAAGCAAAAAACTGAGTTTGATTGGAAATCATAAATGAACAATTCTCATTTTTTTTGTATATTTTAAATAATTCAATATTAATTAATGCATTTGTGTGGGATGCGGGCCCCATCAAGTGTCCGGGCCCTAGGCGGCCGCTTAGTCCGCCTAATGGTTAATCCGGCACTGATCTAAGCGGTTCTTTAAAATTTGGAGCAAAAACCGTGATTCAATGTACTAATATTCCACTTTTTTAATACGAGTCTTTATCTAATTGGTACATTAAAATCATAAAAAACATGACGGTTTTGAGATTTGTTATGGAGCGGAAATAAGTAACTTAATCCAGTAAATTACCAAAGGTGATAGCCATCCGTGTACTGCGTGTTAATATCCATCCGGATAATTAATGTCGACATCGATATTTTTTTGACGTTTATCTTTTCATTGGCCCTATAAATTTTCCTGAAAGGGTCTACACGAGATCATAAAACTTGTTTCTCCGTGTTTGCTACCCTAGTTTTACACAGTTTATTGACCTATAGGAAATCATGGTCCTGTCGGACACAGTGGCACTAATTGATCTAACCTATTTTACTATTCCCAGCTTGGAAACTTAAAGTTTAAAAGTTTTAAAGTTTAAATGTTAGTCTCACGTTGGATAGATACAAAAATATAATAAATAATACTTGTAAATGGAACTATGTTTAATTTATATTGAGAAATACTTTCAATAAAATTCACTACAATAGCATTTTAGCGCAAATAATAATTAATTCATATTTTTAATTATCCCAGAGAACGGTAGTTCTCGCCAGTGACGCACACCCCCCTACATGCGACACTATAATAATATATACATACGTGAAATTTTCGATTCTGGCAATCTGACCCAATTGAAAAAAATTCCAAATTTTTATCTTAAAGTTTAGGAAAAGACCTGTCACTCCCTATATCAACCATCCATTTTGGTCCAAGGGTATAGGTTTTACGGCCGTCCCCATTTTTGGGTCTGTTTTTCGTTCTTGTCCCCAAAACTCCCAAAAATTTCCAAAAGATCTCTGCGGCTTCTGATAGTATTGATCATTACCTTTACAACGAATATCTAATTTTAAAAATCGGTTATACCATTCAAAAGTTACCGAGCTCAGAAATTTTGCTCAATTTCTATTTTAAAAAGGGGAAAAATGCTTGTGAGTATGTGTGTGGAAAAGTTATACCGATCTGGATTTTTTTATATGTTTCAAAAGGGGGTCAGGACCGATTTAGAACTGGTGTAGTTTGTGACTTTTGACCACTCATAAGACAGCTATAGCACTGGAAGTAATTCAGGTTCAAAGAGAGATAGGAAAACTGTAAATACACCAAATTGGTAGCGCTTGAGTTTAGCTTTCAAATGGTGCCTAAGTGGTCAGAATCGGACATACACACGGCTCACTATAGTCGAAAAACTGAAAAATTGAACTTTGAAAATTTTGGTTTTTCGAGAATTACTCAAAATTTCAACCTACGAATTGTGCCAATAACTGAGCGTTTATCGGAGTACTCCAGACGCGTCTAACTATGGATAACTGATATATCGGAAAATTCGAATTTTTAAGTTATAGGCCTCATAATTATGATCAAATCCATTTCCGATTGGAAAAACGGATTTTTAAGCTTACTCGATCCTATAATACCTTCAGATATCATATTTGCCCTTGGGTGCATAAGCACTACTTATAAATTCTTATCAAACTCATGTTTAGTGATCAAAATCGGTTGAACTGGCCAGTTGCTTTAATTGCCACTCACCATTCTCAATGTGAGGACCTAGTATTTTTCACTTAGCAACCCACGTGCCTCGTGGGAGTCATATAATGCTTCAGGACCATATCCTCAGGTATTATATCCATCCTCTGGATTTCTTAATTAATTTTCCAATGTAAATTTATTCAACATTTAAAAAGTTTTAACCCATGTATTTTTGGGTGGCTCAAATGCATTTCTAATTTGAAATCGAACAAGTAGGCGCGCATACAGAATTTCTACGTATATTACGTCCATTAAAACGCATGCATTGGGCCCGGGAAACACTATGTGTTTATAGCTTTTTTTAACAAATAAAAACTTAATTTTTAGCAATGCAAATAATCAAAACCGATAGAATTTGACTTGAACTTTCAAATGCAGTAAGCAGAATTGCTATTTTATTTTTTAATCAAAAGTTATTCCGGTTCAAAAATTGCACTTTTTCGATTTTTTGAAAGTTCAACCGCGTTTATCTCGAAAACTATGCGTCGTACGAAAAAACTTGTACGATCATTTTTTGCTGAGAATCACCCAAAAAATACAAAAAATGTTTTGTTTTGCGAAAAAATGCTGCTATGTAATTCCTCAAGTTCTTTGTTTATAACAATCTTATCGACATCCGGATCAACTGTTACCCAAAAAATTCGTGTTCTACGGGTCAAAATACATAAAAAAAACTTGGGTAAGTCCATCTGAATTAAGGAGGCCGTTGTACCCCCCTGGCGACAGGACTAATATATTTTAAGTAATTTTCACCTTGACCTAATGTATGAATAAGTATTATTGATGGGTACGTATTTTCGGCTGCAATGCTATTCAAATGGGGATTCACTTTTTTTCGAATCATGAGAAAACTAACAAGTATTTTTGAAAAATTTAAACGCAGAATGAAAGATTACGTTATTCGCGAGGGCCGAAAGTCCCTGAGAACTTCTATAATGTTTATTTAATAAGTTACAGGGGTGAAAAACTAAGAGAAAATTTAGTGTGATTTTGAATTTCAAATATCTCATTCAAAAGAAACTTTTTATTTATTATAAGGGACTTTCGGCCCTCGGTAATAATATAGTCTTTCATTCTGCGTTTAAATTTTTCAAAAATATTTATTGGTTTTTTCAGGATTCGAAAAAAATAAACACAATGTCCGTGGTAATATTGTCAGCATACTGTCAGTCAGACAGTGGCAATCAGTGACAATTTTAAATATTTGACAAGGCATCGGGAATATTTTGCGTCGTTGATTAAATAATATTGATATAATATAGTGTATTTGATAAATAATTGATTTAAGACGTGAACTTAATAAAAAGTTATTTTTTCTACGAGCGTGCAAAAATGTCTACTTTCGCGCACGCATTTTAGTTTAGAAAGTTTCACTTTTCGGCACGCGTGTTACTTTTCCGCACGCGTTTTTTACTTTTCCGCACGCGTGTTAATTAAGATATGTTAATATGGCCTTAAAGTAATTATAATACATGCAATAAACTAATATTTAGATATTATTTACTAATTTATTTCAAATATATCTTATTGTGTTCCTGTTTTAATGAAATTAACGCGACAATTCGATGAAATAAAATTATTTTGACATAATATTCGAAAGTCAAATCGGTAGACAATAACAGTCGTTTTGAATCATCGTCATGGAAACCAAGATCGTCGTCATGCTAACTAATTATATTGAAAGTTTGGTTTTGACAACCTTGTCAAAGAATTAATTTGTGTACGTATTTTCATATTAATTAAATTAATTGATTAAGATTTGGTAATTTTTTAAAGACTCTTAGAAAAAATATTGTTTCTAACTCTTGCAGAAAGTCTTTTTTCCGCACTCGACTGCTTGCCGAACTCCCGCTTCGCGTTGTTCGGCAAACTGCAATCGCGTGCGGAAAAGAATGACTTTCTGCACTTGTTAGGAAAATAACTATATTGTGTATTATTTGTGGAAGATCCAAGCAGAGAATACATCAGGATAATATATTCTGTGATCCAAGTAGGTATTTTGTTGTTAAAGATGTTCAAAATTGTATACCAGTATATTATTAAAAAATCACTTAAGCACTTTTCCTCTTTTCTCGATTGGGTATTAGTTTTTGTTGTACATATAAATTATTACAATCACTGAATACATAGTTAGTGAAAAAATTATCACATTTATTAACTGAAATAATAATTTGCAATTATAAAAATAACAGTTATCCAAGAACATTCAAAAGCCATCTCTTTAAATTAATGATGACATTTTCAAGTAGAATGACACTCTAGTAATGTTTACATATCCATACCAGTGTGAATTTTACTACACGTAATTTGCCGTGTAAAGACAGAAAAAGTAGGGATACCCGTAAAATATTTGCGAATTATGTACCGATAGCCTTAAAATAAACTGAGATATAGCTTTTAGTTTCTCCAAGTTACAGATACATTCCCAAGAGTAAATTAAAGCATTCGGTTGGAAATTTAAGATAATGTATTTTAAATTTTAAGAGTTTCAGTCGCTAAAAGCAACCGTTATAAATGTTTAGCTAACTTTCTGTTTAATTTAACTTTTATAGCCCTGCAACGTGAAGTAGTTTAGAAAATTTTATTTTCTTAAGTTTATACCTCCACTGTCATTAAGTTTTTGTGATAAAATCAATAAACTGCGCGGTTATTCGCAAAAGTCAATAGCAGTTTGTTTGTTAGAAATAAGTTATGTCTGTAATTGAAATAATTATCTTTTTTATTAGCGTTTTTGTGATTGTATACAGCCTTCAAAAAATTGTAATTTAAGGAGGCCATGACATCTCGTATTTCTAAGGGCGGGTAGGGTGGTAAACATTTTTTACGTCTCTGTTTTAACAAACATTTTTGGGAAAATGAAGTAAAAATGGTATTGAATACAGCAACTGTTAAATGTAAAAGTAAACAAATCGCAAGACGGTAATCGCAAAGTATTTATTCAATCTATTAATTAAATTAATTATACGAAAAAAGTATGCTTTGTTTAGATCAAACAAGAGTTTCGTGTTTCGACTTAAATAGATGAAATTTAACAATTTTTATATAGTCCTGTCGCCAGGGGGGGTACAACGGCCTCGTTAATTCAGATGGACTTACTCAAGTTTTTTTTATGTATTTTGACCCGTAGAACACGAATTTTTTGGGTAACAGTTGATCCGGATGTCGATAAGATTGTTATAGACCAAGAACTTGAGGAATCAAATAACAGCGATTTTTGGCAAAACAAAACAATATTTTGTATTTTTTGGGCCATTTTAAGTAAAAAATATTTCTACAAGTTTTTTCGTAGGATGCACAGTTTTCGAGATAAACGCGGTTGAACTTTAAAAAAATCGAAAAATTGCAATTTCTGAACCCGAATAACTTTTGATTAAAAAATAAAATAGCAAGTCTGCTTACCGCATTTGAAAGTTTAAGTCAAATTATATCGGTTTTGATTATTTGCATTGGTAAAAATTTATTTTTTTATTGTTTAACAAAGCTATAAACACGTAGGGTTTCCCGTGCTTTTACATGCGTTTTACCGCATGTAACGTAGAAATAGTCTTGATTGCACTAGTACCTATTCTACCTACTCGTTCGATTTTAAATGAGAAATCATAGAAACATCACTCACGCACTAGTTGTTTGTAGCTTTGTTTAACAATAACACAATAAATTTTTAGCAATGCAAATAATCAAAACCGACATAATTTGACTTGAACTTTCAAAGGCGCTAAGCAGAATTGCTATTTTATTTTTTAATCAAAAGTTATTCGGGTTTAAAAATTGCAGTTTTTCGATTTTTTGAAAGTTCAACCGCGTTTATCTCGAAAACTGTGCATCCTACTAAAAAACTTGTAGAAATATTTTTTGCTTAAAATGACCCAAAAAATACAAAATATTGTTTTGTTTTGCCAAAAATCGCTGTTATTTGATTCCTCAAGTTCTTGGTCTATAACAATCTTATCGACATCCGGATCAACTGTTACCCAAAAAATTCGTGTTCTACGGGTCAAAATACATAAAAAAAACTTGGGTAAGTCCATCTGAATTAACGAGGCCGTTGTACCCCCCCTGGCGACAGGACTAATAGTACTATATAAAGTTTCAATTATAGTAAATTCTCATACATGAAAATGATGAAGAGGTATTGATAGTTTAGAAAAAATAAATTAGAAAAACTTGCTGTATACAGCTGCTAAAAAGGAAGAAAGTAGAAAGAGAAACAATCCATGAAATTAAGATGATCATATATTAGTAAAAATACGTACAAAGGAATAACAGAAATATTGGCGAAAATCATAAAAACAGGAGGGAAAAGGCTACATAAAGAGATACATACTCTGATAAAAAGCATATGAAAAACAGAAAAAAACGGCCATAGCAAGGCCATGAGAGTGGGCCATAGCAAGGATATGCCCAATGCACAAAAAAGGTAACAAAATGAGATGTGAAACTTACAGAGGCATCCCGTTGCTAGAAATAGTTTACATAATCTTGAAAAAGCTAAATCAATACACGGAAAAGATATTGGGCGAATATCAGGCAGGATTTAGAAACAATTAGTGGAGTCAATGAAGGTGGATATGAGTTATTACCTCAGATTTCGTTGAACCTCCATCGATTTTCATAAAAATTGGTGAGTGGTTAAAGGATACCTCAAGGAACAAAGGTGACATAGTGCCAACTTGCGCTTTTTGCATTTTGGGGGTGAAATACACCCCTTTTTTAAAAATTATTTTTTAGATTTCTGAAAGTGCAGTCACTGTAAGTTTTCACTTCCTATTTCGTTGAACCTTCATCGATTTTCATGAAAATCGGTAAGTAGTTAGAGGATACCTCAACAAATAAAAGTTATATAGCATCAACTTGCGCTTTTGCGTTTTAGGGGTGCAATACACCCCTACTTTTTAAATTGTAAAAAATACAGATTTCCGCATTATGGCGCAAGTAATCTCGTTTAATTAAGAAAAATAAATATTTTTTTTATATTTATGTGCATGAATTACATTTTTTTTTATTTTTCAAACCTTATAGCAACCAAAAATCCGAAAATTAACAAGTCGAAAATCACGAAAACCTTATTCTTCTACATTTCTGAAAGTTTAGTCACTGAAGTGTAGTTTTCACCCACGATTTCTTTGAACCGTCATCGATTTTCATGAAAATTGTTGAGTAGTTAGAGGATACCTCAAAAAACAAAAGTGATATGGCAGTAAGTTGCGCTTTCTGCATTTTAGGGGTGAAATCCACCTTTTTTTTTTAATGATAAAAATGCAGATTTCAGCATTCTGGCTCAAGCAATCTCGTTTAATTAAGTAAAATAAATATTTTTTTACATTTATGTGCATGATTTATAATTTTTATTAATTTTTCAAACCTTATAGCAACCAAAAATCAGAAAATTAGCAAATTGGCAATCACGGAAAAAATTATTCTTTTATATTTCCAAAAAGGCAGTCACTGAAGGTTTTCACCCCTGATTTCGTTGAACCTCCATCAATTTTCATGAAAATTGGTAAGTAGTTAGAGCATACCTCAAGAAACAAAAGTGATGTTGTACCAACATGCGCTTTGATCCTGGGGGTGGATGTTACCCCTTCTCATGGCTGAACACTATTTTATTAAAAATAACCCCATAATTATATAGAGGAGTAAATTCTAAGCAAACTTTCTTTTATCAAGTTTATAAATTTTTTATTTAAATAATGTTTCATAATTTAATAAAATATTATTGGTACAGCAAAATCCTGTCAATAACGGCCACTAAAAATAGAAAACAATTGGCCGTTATTGAAATGTGGCCACTAATGCTAGGTTTCTTTTTCCACAAATACATAAAATATAATTGAAAATTTATTTATTTTAGTAATTAAAGCAAATCTAATTAAATATAATTCTACAAACAAATGGAACATACCTTTCATTAGATATCGCAAATCACTTTGGCTGATTTTTTCTGCATATATATTATGTTTGAGGAATCCCTTTTTGTGTGAGACTGGATATAGGACATTTCTCAAGTATGAATTCACATTCATGGTATATCGTTGCTATACAGGGATAATAATCTGTGCAATGTTATGGTACAGGCTACGTTAAATATGAAGTAAATGTGGAAGATATACACTGGTTATTCATTTCAATTTAATTTGATTGTTTTTTAATCGTTTACAATATTTAAAATAATTAAAGATATAAAGTTAGGAATTTCAAAAATAAATTCAGTTCTCACTGGCAGGGTGGGAAATAATAAAGTGCCATACAATAGCATTTCATTACAATGCTCATTACAGACATTACAGGCTGCTCCGTTTGAGAAAACTCATACTCTCAAACTTTGAGAAAACACTCATTCAGTTTCGACCAACCCTGTATTACCTAAAATTAAACGTTTTGCTAGATTAATAATTTTTAACAATAATAGACTGTATTAAAAATCACTTGAACATAAATTGATTTTCTGATATCAAATTATCTTTATAATTATCTTTTAAACTACTTCGTATAATATCACAAAACCTGATATTTTAAGAAATAAAACATAGAGGAGAATCCAAAAATGTAAAAATATACAGACTATTCCATTAAACAAAAGATAATTTTGTTTCACCCTGTCAATATGGGTGGCCCTGTATATTTGGAAATGTATTTAAAATCTGATATTATCTATGCCCCAATCTCACCTAAATAAACTTTTTTCATATCTCCTACAACAAACGACTAATTGGACTTCCCACAACCTGTATACATACAAAATCTCCGCTATAAAATTTTTTCAAAGAAAATGTTATTGGTTTTTTTTTAAATAACTCCGTTAATTTTTGAAATATGAGAATTATCCAAAAACCATTACAAAGCTAAGTAAAAGGTCTATAACACTGTATTAAACATAATTTTGTAAATCCTTTATTTTTTTTTAAATACAAGGTGAAAGGGCCCCGGTTACATGGTTCTCGCAGTAAAATTTACGTTTTAAATGTTTCTATCTCGGTTATTTTTTGTCGTAAAAAAATATTAAAAAAGAAAAAGCTTAAATAAAGTTAAAACTAAAATTTTTTTCTCTACCATTTTTTAAGTATATCGAGTATTTTTGGAGTTATTATCAAAAGAAAATGAAATTCACGAAAATTTGAAAAATTCTAATTTTTTTAATCGTATTTTTTTTCAAAAATATGCATTCTAAACCGGTCAAAATTGTTGAAGTTATTACTAATGTTAAAATAAATAAAGTTTTAAATGGGTTACTATAAATTTTAATTTTTGTGGAAATGACGTAGGTTTCATTTTCCATTCTTCCCTAAAAAATCTGAAAGGGTCCTCTTATTTCCATCATAACTTGCTTAATTTTGATGCTATCGACTTCTTATATAGCTTTTTGATAGTTACCTTTAAGTACTTTATTAAAATGTTTAGTATCTCTATTTAACAAAGTGCATCGTTTTCCTGTTATTTAAGCTTGAATACTAAGATTTGAGTACTCGCGGAAAAAAATATACATTCAATTGCATATAACTCACTTTGTATATGTAATAAAGGATTTTTCGAATAAGGAGCTTATTTATTTTTATATTATCTTCGATTTTGGTAACAACTTTTTTGAAGAAACTTATGGTTTTTGAGTTATTTATGAAAAACTGCTTTAAAACATGGATTTTTTTCAGGAAAAATCAAAACTTTTGATCTTTAATAACTCAAAACTATTGATTTATTGGAATAACTTTATATAACAAATTTTACTTATAATTTATCCCTCTATCGATTAGTGGTATTAATTTTAATAAAATAATTTCCACCCCCGAGAAGGGGTGGCATCCACCCCCAGGGTAAAAGCGCAAGTTGGCACCATGTCACCTTTGTTTCTTGAGGTATCCTCTACATACGTACCAATTTTCATGAAAATCGATGGAGGTTCAACGAAATCGGAGGTGAAAACCTTCATTGACTCCACTAAATAGTTCGACAGCAGATCAAATATTTGCTGTAAAGAAATCCGGACTTCGTGGTATGAATATAAAACAGCAGTATATGTTCTGTTTGTCGACTTTGGGCAGGCCTTTGATAGGTAGGATAAAGAGACAACAGATATGGTAAAAATCAGTATGGATAACACAACCAACGAAAATAGCATGGAAAGGTCATAAATCAAACAATATTGAAACACATGAAGGAGACCCACTATCAACGACTCTTTTTAATCTAATACTGGAAGGAGTAATCAGAAAAGGCAAAATAAACGTGCAGAAAACAATTTTTAAAAATTGCCATCAATGTATAACATTCGCAAATGACCTAACACTATTAACGACAAGTCAGAAAGACTAAACATTAATGAACAATATAATAAATGATGCAAAAAAGTGGGCTTGTAATAAACAAGGAAAAGACAAGATACATGATAATAGAAGAAACAGATAAAGAAAAACAAGACAATTTAACATTGGAGATAGAAGGAGAAGATACATGCATGTTGAAGGGAGTTTCAGAATTAGATGGGTGTAAAATTAGATGAAAAGGGACATGAGGAAAGGGATATAAAGGCAAGAATAGCAAAAGAAAATAAAAAGTACGGATCATTAATGAAATCCTATTTGAGATTTCATTTATGATCTCAAGAAAAACAAAAAAAAATAGAATCTATGTACAAAACAGTTATCAGGTAAATGGATACTAAAAAATCGAAAATAGATCTTTTAGAAAGATGGAAGAGGAAAATACAAAGAGAATATGGAAGTGTAAAAATAGTAGGCTAGTGGAGAAGCATGAATAATAAAGAACTTAAAGAACTATATAAGGAACCAAAAATAACGACGGTAATCAAAGCACAGAGAATACCATATTTAGGACACATTAAAAAAATGAGAAAGGGCATAATCTCGAAAATGGTGCTCTCATGAAAGCCTATATTATTCAAAAAAGAAGAAAAGGTACACTAAGAAAGAGGTAGAGGGACAGAGTATGTAAATGAAGACTTACAAAAAAGTAATATTTAGAATTGAAAAAAAAAACATGTAAAATTTTAGACCTGTTACAGTTTTAAATTAAAAGAGGAAAGATATAAGAAGAAATTCCAAGAAAAATTAGATAATACTCTGAAAGGTAGAGCAAAAAATACAAATATAGAAGAAAAATGGGAATATCTAAAAACCAGTATAATCAAAGCAGCTGAGGAAACTTGTGGGAAATCAAAAATAGCAAATACCAACATGAGGAGAACGGAATGGTGGACGGAAGAAATACGAGATAAAATAAAGAACAAAAAAGAAAAATGGAAGAGATACCTAAGTACAAAACACCCGGAAGATTACGAGGCATATAAAGAAAAAAGGAAAGAGGTTAAAATAGCGGTGAAAGCAGGAAAGGAAAGGTCATGGGAGAGATTTGGACAAAAAATGACAAAAAATTATAGGGAAAACCAAAAACTGTTCTACGGCGCATTAAAACAACTCAGACAAAAGAAAGAGCACACGATGCCGAATATAAAAGACAAGAATGGAAACGTACTAACAGAAGAAAAACAAATAATGGAAAGATGGAGAGAACATTTCAAAGAGCTAACTCATGCAGACACGGACAACATAGGGCAGATACAAGAAAGGAATGAAGAACAACAAGTGGAATCCATAACAAGAGAGGAATTAGAGAAAGCAATAGAAAGAGTAAAATTGGGCAAAGCACCAGGCAAGGATCATATTACCCCGGAAATGATAAAATTCATGGGGACAGAGGGAATGGATAGCATGAAATAACTAATGAACGATATCATAAATAGAGCAGAATTACCAAAGGACTGGAAGAAAGACACTATACTACCAATACACAAAAAAGGAGACAAGAGAAACTGTAATAATTACCGAGGTATCACCATATCAAGTATCCCTGGGAAGGTATTCGCAAGAATAATAGAGACAAGAATAAAAACCCAAATAGAAACAACTATGGAAGACACACAGTGTGGATTCAGGAAGGACAGAAGCACGCAAGACCTAATATTCACATTAAGACAAGTAAGTGAGAAGGTAATCAAGAATAATAGAGAGATACATATGTGCTTCATTGACCTGGAATAGGCGTTTGACAGAATCCGAAGAAAGGACGTATGGAAGACACTAAAAGAAAGGGGAGTCGACAGACACATAATAGAAGTAATAAAGGATATGTACAAAAATAATACAAATACAATAAGAACCAATAACGAGGAATCCAGAGAATTTACTACAAGTCAAGGCGTCAAACAGGGATGCGTGCTGAGTCCACTGCTATTCTCAGTGGTACTGGATGAAGCGATAAAGAAAGCCAATAGAAGAATGAGAAAACTAACATTAGGATACTGGCAAATGAAACGGACTCAACTATCGGAGCTACTATTCGCAGACGACATGGTATTGATAGCAGAAAACAGAGAAGACCTACATAACAATCTTGAAATCCTAGAAGAAGAACTATCAAACATAAATATGAAAATTAATACAGAGAAAACAAAAACAATGATAATTTCAAATACGAAGAAGACACACGCAATAGAATTAGACGGGAAACAACTAGAGCAAGTGGAATATTTTAAATACCTAGGAGTAATAATCGAAGCAAATGGTAAACAAGACATGGAAATAAACGAGAGAATGGGACGAACAGGAAGCTTATTTAACGCTATGAAAACAATATTTTTGGGGAAAAAAGAGATACCGGAGAAAGTAAAAATGGCAGTCGTTAAATCAGTAGTTAGACCAACAATCATGTATAGCAGCAAGACATGGACATGGACGGGGAGACAAAAATCCAGAGTCAATGCTATGGAAATGAGGTTCCTGAGGAAAATAGCAAACAGAAAGAGGACAGACAAAATACGAAACGAAACAATTAGACAAAACCTAAAACTGGAACCAATCAATGAAAAAATAGTGGAGGGACAACTTAGATGGTTCAAGCACGTGTGTAGAATTTCGAATGAGAGGCTTACAAAACGAGTGTTCGAAACGAGAGTGCAGGGGAAAAACAAAAGAGGAAGACCAAGAGTTATGTGGGTAGATGAAATGAGGAAAGAAGTCGAGAAGAAGGGATTGACATTGGAAAGTGCAAGAAACCTAACGCAAGATCGGAAAGCATGGAGACTACAATGCCAAACTCAACTCCACCAGCCTTACAGCTAAAGGTAGAAAGGCTTAGGACTAAGTAAGTAACTACAGTTTTTTTAGGACCGACCAGAAAATGTACAGTCTCTGGATAATTTTTTAAGTTTACTCAATCATTCAAGGGAGGAAAAGGCACTTTACTCCCATGTTATACATATGGTTTTTCCACCTTCCTCAAATTAATAACAAGTTATTTTTCATTTTTACTTAATTTATTTATGTAACTAACCAACAAAATTTATTAAAACTAAAACTAACAAGTAGGTACAACATATCTGTCAACTGTCAAATATAAGTCAAATTATTAATGTAAACATTGTTAAATCAAAATAACAATTTACTGTTTTTTACCATTCTGCAAAATACAGGGTGTTTTATAAATAAACGTTAAATGTATAGATACTTACGTAATAGAAAATAGATATTGTACAGGGCGTCAATAAGTTATATTTCATGAATGAAATACCATGACGTCACTTTTGCTTTTCCTCCCTAGGTAGGAAAAGTACAGCTTTGCTCCCTACAATCAGGTCCGGAAAAGTATACTTTCGGTAGAGGTAGGTGGAAATAGTTATTTTCCAAGTGCAGAAAGTCATACTTTTCCGCATGCGACTGCAGTTTGCCGAACGACGCGAAGCGGGAGTTTGGCAAGCAGTCGAGTGCGGAAAAGAGACTTTCTACAAGCGTTAGGAACAATATTTTTTCTACGAGTCTTTAAAAAATGACCAAATCTTAATCAAATAATTTAATTAATATGAAAATACATACACAAATTAATTCTTTGACAAGGTTGTCAAAACCAAACTTTCAGCATAATTGGTTAGCATGACGACGATCTTGGTTTCCATGACGACGATTCAAAACCACTGCTATTGTCTACTGATTTGACTTTCTAATATTATGTCAAAATTATTTTATTTCATCGAATTCTCAGTAGTAATTGCACAAGAGCTCTGAAATTATTGAATTTTTCTCGAGTGACACTTTGACAGTTTTAATTTCACGAGCCGAAGGCGAGTGAAATTATGTCAAAGTGTCACGAGAGCAAAAATTCTATATTAATTTCAGAGGTCGAGTGCAATTTGTTGCGATTATTCAGGAATAAAACTGTTCAAAACCAAAATTTTATTGTAATTTATTTATGTAAGTACCATTAAACACACAGTTTTTATAAATATTTGACGATTGAAAGTCATCACTTTTATAATTTTTAAAACATTAATTGTCATTAATGTCACTGAATGTATTTTTTCGTAGCAGCGAAGGGCATCTGACTTAATATACTTAACGACGGGAGATTATCAAAAATTATCGATTTAATTCAGATTTCTGTAGCTTTCTATTGGTCAGAATTTCCTATGAATGAACTAATCTCGTTAATTTCATTAAAATATGAACACAATAAGATATATTTGAAATAAATTAGTAAATAATATCTAAATATTAGTTTTTTGCATGTATTATAATTAATTTAAGGCCATGTTAACATATCTAAATTAGCACGCGTGCGGAAAAGTAAAACACGTGCGGAAAAGTAAAACGCGTGCGGAAAAGTAACACGCATGCGGAAAAGTAAAACTTTCTAAAATAAAATGCGTGCGCAAAGATAGTCATTTTTGCACGCTCGTAGAAAATAGTATATTACTTTATGAGGCGGAGAAGCATGACTTTTCTTGACGCGCCCGATATTACGCGCCGAACGAAGTGAGGCGCGTAATAGAGGGCAAGTCAAGAAAAGTCGCTTCTTTGCCGAATAAAGTATACTATTTTTTCTTCAAACGTAGCAATTTTCAACCATAAATAGTACAATTCATACGCTATTTTTACTCGAAATTAACTGTGACAACTATCAAAGTCGTCTAGATGTTAGAAATTAAAATAATTAAGTCGTCGGAATGATTGCTGAAAGTTGTGCTCGACCATCAACAATTACCAATGCGTATCAAGAGTCGGGAACATTTTTGCACGGTTTCAATTTTGAAAATGCCTCATTAACTAATTGTACTTTTAATATTACTATAAACAAAAATGATGTTTAATTGTTGTTAATGACATTTGTATTGTTGCTTTGTGACATGTTTCATATTGTTGCCATGACAACATTTTTCCCTCCGCCGTAAAGAAATGGGAAAAAAACTGCTGCCGGCGGAGACATCAAACTTTGACAGGATCAAGTTAGATAAGTAATGTCATCATTATTTGACGTTTGAAGAAAAAAGCCTTTTCCGATCCCTATATTTAATTTTCCAATCGCTATTTCATAACACATGCTGCCTGGATTCCGTTACTATGACAACAACGTTGCGATTTATTATGAAGTGACTAGTGCTAGTGGATTTTTAATTTGTCGATTGTCAAACTTGTTTGGTGAGTTTATGGGGCACATTTTAAAATACGAATTCAAAATTTGAATTGTAAACATTAATATTTTTTTCAAACTAATAGCATTTAATCAAAGGAAGTCCAATGGACATAAACCGAAGAAATTTAAAATTCTGTCAAGGGAACAAATTGAAACGTTTCTGAACAATGCTCCCGATAATGAATATCTAATGCTTAAGGTAAGTCACATTCAAAGAAACGAAGTAATAACTGGTTACAAAATGAATCCAACTGTTTTAGGTTCTTTTAATAATAGGATGCGCAGGTGTATGTCGCCGCGAGGAACTCTTTAATACAACAATTAATGAAATTGAAATTGAGGATAAGGAAACAATGTTGATAGTTAAAATTTCCATAACCAAGACGAATACCACCAAAACATTGATTGTAAATTCCGAAAGAGATTTGCAACTTTACAGGAATTATTTTAGACGAAGCAACGAAGCATTAAACCTAGGAATTTTGTGCAGTAAGATGAATCGACATGCAACTTTTTGCATTCGATTAGAGAGAGTGTCAGGCAACTTTGTGAACTAAATTCATCTAGGGCAAAAATTTTTGTGCATAAGAAAATGCATTTTAAAAGTGCATCTCGAAGAGGTGAAAATGAAAAATTTAGAACTCGGGCAATATTGATGAAAATGACTTGAATTTTTATAATCGGCGGGTTTGGGGATCGCTGAGCACGAATTTAATATCGGCGATGGTCTCCAAGGTACCTGGTGCCCACGGTGGAACTCGTCGCCTAGAGTTTTACGTTATAATAATTAAAAATCAGTTAATATCCATTACTCGGGGGGTTTTGGGGTCGCCGGCCACGAATTTAGTGTTGGCGATGGTCTCCAAGATACCTGGTGCCCAGGGTGGAACTCGTCGCCTGGAGTTTTATGTTATAATCATTCAAAATCAGTCAATAACCATTACTCTGAGGGCTTTGGGGGTCGCTGAACAAGAGTTTCATGTGGTTGATGGTCTCCAAGATACCTGGTGCCCAGGGTGGAGCTCGTCGTCTGGAGTTTTATGTTATAATTATTCCAAATCATTTAAAACCATTACGCTGGGTTTTGGGGGTCGCTGAGCACGAATTTCATGACGGCGATGGTCTCCTGTGTACCTGGTGCCCAGGGTGGAACTCGTCGCCTGGAGTTTTATGTTATAATCATTCAAAATCAGTCAATAACCATTACTCTGAGGATTTTGGGGGTCGCTGAACAATAATTTCATGTGTTCGATGGTCTCCAAGGTACCTGGTGCCCAAAGTGGAACTCGTCATCTGAAGTTTTATGTTATAATTATTACAAATCATTTAAAACCATTACTCGGGGAGTTTTGAGGGACGCTGAACATGAATTTCATGACGGTGATGGTCTCAAAGGTACCTGGTGCCCAGGGTGGAACTCGTCGCGTGGAGTTTTATGGTATAATCATACAAAATCAGTCAATAACCATTACTATGAAGGTTTTAGGGGTCGCTGGGCACCAATTTCATGTTGGCGATGGTCTTCAAGGTAGGTACAATAATCTAAAAAATACGTGGTAAATTAAATGTTAGTGCACGTATTCATAATCAATTTATTTGTATAATATAATAAAAAAATTAATAAAAAAGTAAAATAAAATAAAAAAATATATTTACTTACTTGAAGTTACACAAATTTCTCTCTTCCGCAATTTCGAAAACCAAAATTATAAAACAGCGCAGCTATAGACTGTAGATAATGAAAATTCCTTTAATACCTATCTTAAACGGCTTGATATTATAATACATATTATTATTTATTCTGTAATTAACAAAACTAATAAGTATAAAATATATGACTTTTTCAAAACACCAGCATTAAAAACTTACTTTGCTTTAAATACGGTATCACTTTTTAGATGTTTTTTTATAATTAATTGAAAATTTTTAAAAGAACAGAACTACATAAAAGTGTAGCTTGGAGGTACTCATATATATGTATACTATGCTTTGTTTTTAAACCAGTAGCAGTAAAATAAAAAGAGAGATTCAAACCCAAGAAAGTCAGTACAAAAATCACCATATACATCTTCTTTTTTGGTTGATCATATCGGCTTTCGACGGTAATCCATCAACATTATATTATACTAATACGTCGCTAAAGAGTTCTAAAAACCACTGTTTTTTTATATAAAAGCAGACTAGAAATCTAAAAATTACAATAATACCGCAGAAAACACAAAAAATCGCTGATATAACTTAATTATCCTTGAAATGCCAATTATGTCAAAATTTCATAAATGTCATTTAACGACAACTGCTTTAAAAGCGACAAAATTTTAAAATAATTTTTAAATAGGTAATTTTTTAGGATATAATACAAAAGTGTTTTAAGAAAAATTATTAATGAAAAATATATTTAGCGACCCCCAAAACACCGAAGTAATGGATATTGACTGATTTTGAATGAATATAACATAAAACTACAGGCGACAAATTCCACCCTAGGCACCAGGTACTTTGGAGACCATCGCCGACATGAAATTCGTACTCAGAGACCCCAAAAACCCACCGAGTAATGGTTATTAACTGGTTTTGAATGGTTACAACATAAAACTCCAGGCGACGAGTTTCACCCTGGGCACCAGGTAACTTAGAGACCATCGCCGACATGATATTCGTACTAAGCGACCCCCCAAAACCCCCAGATTAATGGTTTTTAACTGATTTTGAATAATTATGACGTAAAACTCCAGGCGACGAGTTGCACCTTGGGAACCAGGTACCTTGGAGACCACCGCCAACAATAAATTGTGTTTAGCGACTCCAAAAAAGCCCCCGAGTAATGGTTGTTGACTGATTTTGAATGGTTATAACATAAAACGCTAGGCAACGAGTTCCAACCCTTGGCACCAGGTACCTTGGGCACCATCACCGATATGAAATTCGTACTCAGGGACCCTCAAAACCACCAGGGTAATAGTTTTTGACTAATTTTGAATAATTATAACTAAAAACTCCTGGCGACGAGTTCCACTTTAGGCGCCAGGTATCTTGGAGACCATCGCCGACATTAAATTCGTGGTCAGCGACCCCAAAAACCGCCGTGTAATGGATGTTGACTGATTTTTAATTATTATAACATAAAACTCCAGGCGACGAGTTCCACACTGGGCACCAGGTACCTTGGAGACCATCGCCGACATGAAATTCGTACTCAGCGACCCCCAAAACCTCCAGGGTAATAGTTTTTGGCTGATTTTGGATAATTATAACTAAAAACTCTAGGCGACGAGTTCCACACTGGGCACCAGGTATCTTGGATGCCATCGCCAACATTAAATTCGTGGCCGGCGACCCCAAAAACCCCCCGACTAATGGATATTGACTGATTTTTAATGATTATAACATAAAACTCTAGGCGACGAGTTCCACCGTGGGCACTAGGTACCTTGGAAACCATCGCCGATATGAAATTCGTGCTCAGCGATCCCCAAAACCCACGAGTATAAAAATTCAACTCATTTCCGTCAATATTTCCCAAGTTCTAAATTTTTCATTTTCACCTCTTCGAGATGCACTTTTAAAATGCATTTTCTGATGCACAAAAATTTTTGCCCTAGATGAATTTAGTTCACAAAGTTGCCTGACACTCTCTCTAATCGAATGCAAGAAGTTCCATGACGATTCATCTTACTGCACAAAATTCCTAGGTTTTGGGCTTTTTAGTGCTTCGTTGCTTCGTCTATTTGCAATTGAGACCACCGCATATCAACCATAAACGGCTATTTATTTTTTAATGGGTAGTGTTCAACCCAAGTAGTGAATTGCATTATGTGGGAAAAGCCTCTAGCAAAATCGCCTCTTATCTTAAATTAGAAAATCCAGGCGAATTCACAGGTCACTGTTTTCGTCGAAGCTCAGCAACTCTACTCGTAGATGGAGTGGGTGATATTATAAATTTAAAACGGCACGGAGGATGGAAAAGTTATACTCTACTGTAGCAGAAGGCTACCTTGAAGATTCAGTAAAAAACAAAGTTGATATTTCAAACAAAATCAATGCAAGATATTCCAAAAACAATATACCTAGAGGAAACTAATTTTGTTAATACCGCTAAAAAAATATAACAATTCCCAGCATTTCAGACACATCTTCCCTTCAGATATTTAACAGTCACAATTGTACATTTAACATAAATATTCAAAAGTTCTTGTTCTTCTTCTTGTTTTTATGTAGACATCATGACTCTGTCTGTTTATCAATGTGCCTCCAGTAAGTTGTCATTCCATCTTTTTCGTGGTCTTCCCACTGATCGTCTTCCTGTTGGGGAACTGTCTCTCGTCGTCCTTACTACTCTATTTGTTGTCATTCGGCATATGTGGTCGTTCCATTCTACTCTTCTGTTTTTCACCCAGTTATTAATGTTGTCCACCTTGCATCCCCATCGTATATCTGCACTTCTAGCTCTATCATCACCAGACCCTCGATCCAGACACCACTGTCTTATCATCGATTTTTCGCAGTGTTTTCATCTTTGCTGTTTGTAGCATTCTTTTTGTCCTTTCTGTATCAGGTCGTGTTTCTGCCGAGTATGTCATTATTGGTCTGATGACTGTTTTGTAAATTCTGCGTTTCACCACCTGATCTTCCACTTCTGTTTCGAGCTTTCAGTAGCTAGATAGTGTGATGCCTAGATATTTAAACTCCATGACTTGTTCTATTATTTGACCCTTCAGCTCTAATTTACACCTTATTATATCTGCTGTTATAACCATGCATTTTAGTCTTTTTTGGGGAAATTAACATGTTAAATTATCTAGCGGCTATATTAAATTCGTGCAGCATACTTTGTGCATCATCTTCACTTTATAGAGATTAGTATTGCGTCGTCTGCATAGCAGATTATTTTAAGTTGTTTTTCTCCCATTCCAAATATAGCCTAATAAAATAAAAAAAAGTCAATATGTAAATTCGTACAGGTTAAAACAAATTTTATATCAAAGTTTAGGTGGGTACAAAAGATATTTTCAAGAAAGTATCCAAATCATACAAGGGGATCATTGTTTAAATAATTAAAAAGGGGTCATTTTTGCAAAAAAATTACTTTTTTAACTGCTGAGGTCATTCAATTACTAATGAAGGTCTATAGGATTTTTTTCTGCAAAGTTGAAGGGTAAATCTTTCACATAAGACTTACTAAATTAAATTTGACCCCCTATTTATTTAAATAATTATACATAAAACTTTAAAAACAAATTTGCAAAAAATTATTTTTAGCGTTTTAAATAAGCAATATAAAATATCTTATTTTACAGAATAAGTTGCGCTATGTTACCAGTATTAAGGAAAAAAAATTGGTCGAAAAATATTTAATATTTTTTGAGATATTGAATTTGTTTATTAAATGTTGCTATATTTTCAATTGCAAAAACGCGGTTGTTGCCAAAGAAATATTCACCTGCTTAAGATCTCATTATTTTTATTTTTATGTATATTTTCGATAAATGTATTGATACATTTAAATTTCAGTTAAACTCCCCACTAAAATGGCATTTGAAAATTATTCAAATTTGTTTATAAATTGTTTTTTTAATAACGTCGCGGGGATTAAGTATTTTGAAATGCCGTTTCCATAATTGGGTTTCTGGGAATTTTTTACTAATTAACAAAATTTTTTTGTCATTTTTCTTCTTCTTTTTTTTTCTTTGAGTTATATTACTACGGGCCCTTTTAGGGTTAAATTTTATTAAGAATGTCGAATCTCTGAGTTGTAGATTCTAGACCTAAAAATATTAAGATTTAACTAAAATCTCTTAAATAAAATGTGGCTACTTACTGAGTTACAGGGTGTTTTATTTAAAAATTTAAAAATTATTGTTACCAAATACTTTAAAACTATTTGACGTATCCTTATCATACTTGGCAGAAAGTGTGGCTATTATACACCCTATTAAATTGTGATTAATAAACGTTTCTAGCTAGTGACAGAGGCGTACGACAGGGGATAGAGAGTGATTGACCCTTCCCAAATTCTACGCCACTGAGTGAATTACTATTGTAGCGAAATTTTTCGATTCTCCACTACTTTGTATGTAAATAACTTTATTGGTATCGATAAAGTCATCAGTTTGAGAGATATTGGAAATTTAAAATGAATGAATGAATGAATCAAAATAACTATGCCGTTTTATTTTTAACGACCAATATCTCGAAAACTAATGACTTAATCGTTACGAGTAAAGAGTATATTATTTACATAGAAAGTATTGGAGAATCGAACAATTTCGCTAAAATAGTAATTCCCTCAGTGGCGTAGAATTTGGGAAGGGTCAACCATTAACTGGCCCCTGTTGTACGCCTCTGGTGGTAGCTAGAAACTTTTATTTATCACAATTTAGTAGACTGTATAGTACCCACACTTTCTGCCAAGTATGACAAGGTTATGTCAAATAGTTTGAAAGTACTTGGTAAAAATAATTTTTAAATTTGTAAATAAAATACCCTGTAACTCAGTAAGTAGCCACATTTTATTTAAGTGATTTTAGACCAATCTTAATATTTTTAGGTCTAGAATCTACAACTTAGAGATTCGACATTCTTAATGAAACTTAACCCAAAAAGGGCCCGAAGTAATATAATGCCAAGAAAAAAAAAGAGGAAAAAAAGACAAAAAAATTTGTTAATTAGTGAAAAATTCCCAAAAACCCAATTATCGAAACGGCATTTCAAAATATTTAATCCCCGCGAAGTTATTAAAAAAATAAATTATAAACAAATTTGAATTATTTTCAAATGCCATTTTAGGGGGAAGTTTAATTGAAATTTGAATTTATCAATACATTTGTCGAAAATATGCATAAAAATAAAAATAATAAGATTTAAGACAGGTAATTATTTCTTTGGTAACAACCGCGTTTTTTCAATTGAAAATAGAGTAACATTTAATAAACAAATTCAATATCTCAAAAAATATTAAATATTTTTGGACCAATTTTTTTTTAATAATACTGATAACATAGCGCAACTTATCCTGTAAAATAAGATATTTTATAATGCTTATTTAAAAAGCTAAAAATAATTTTTTGCAAATTTGTTTTTAAAGATTTATGTATAATTATTTAAATACATAGGGGGTCAAATTTAATTTAGTAAGTCTTATGTGAAAGATTTACCCTTCAACTTTACAGAAAACAATCCTATAGACCTTTATTAATAATTGAATGACCTCAGCAGTTAAAAAAGTAATTTTTTTGCAAAAATGACCCCTTTTTAATTATTTAAACAATGATCCCCTTGTATGATTTGGATACTTTTTTGAAAATATCTTTTGTAATTGATTTAAGACGTGAACTTTATAAAAAGTTATTTATTGTGTATTATTTATGGAAGATCCAAGCAGAGAATACATCAAGATATATTCTGTGATCCAAGTATTTTGTTGTTAAAGATGTTCAAAATTGTAAGCGTTCCATAGTAACAATATATTATTAAAAAATCACTTTAACACTTTTCCTCTTTTCTCGATTGAGTATTAGTTTTTGTTGTACATATAAATTATAACAATCACTGAATACATAGTTAGTGAAAAAATTATCACATTTATTAACTGAATTAATAATTTGAAATTATACAAAATAATAACAGTTATCCAAGAACATTCAAAAGCCATATCTTTAAGTTAATTATGACATTGTCAAGTAGAATTACATTCTAGTAATATTTAAATATCCATACCAGTTTGAATTTTACTACATGTAATTTGCCATGTAAAGACAGAAAAGGTAGGGATAGCCCTAAAATATTTGCGAATTATGTAGCCATGGCCTTAAGGTCTAAATTTTGATATTATTTTGAATTCCTGCATTTTCTAAAAGAGTATACCTATCTATAAACGATGGTTTTTATATAAAATAGGGTTGCTGTTATTATTTTTTGAGGTTGAA
This sequence comes from Diabrotica virgifera virgifera, assembly GCF_917563875.1. NCBI lineage: Eukaryota > Metazoa > Arthropoda > Insecta > Coleoptera > Chrysomelidae > Diabrotica > Diabrotica virgifera. The sequence continues at coordinate 114,625,197 of NC_065445.1, forward strand.
AAGAATAAGTTATCTGACAAATTTTAAGATTTGGCAGTGACAGTGACAGTAGGTAAATAATAAGTATTTATCACTCAAAATGCACTGCTCAATTTTCTACAAAATACGCTTTAAAAGTCGTATCAGTTTTTTTAGGAACCAGCTGTACGTCACGTGACCGAAAATTAGTGTTTTTCAGGTCTCGCCAAGCTTCCAGGGGCTCGTCTGCGGCTCACCCTGGAATCTGCTTGGCTCGACATGAAAAGCACCACTTTCCGGTCTTGTAACGTAAATAACTATTTCAAATCTTTTGTTCAGTACATTAACCGAAAAATATTGTTTTAAGCATCATTATACTTATGTAATTATACTTTGCAACAAATAATATAATAATGTAAACTGTTTAAGCCGAGATTTCGCCTAAGTTTCCAACAACCGCTTCAGATCAGTGTAGTCTTCCTCTAAATTAAACACGTACCATTTGATTTTAATCGATGCCATTTCAAAGTTCCATAACTATTATTACTATGTCTTGCAGGATTGCAGCAGGTGACTTACGCTAAATTAATTTTGTACTAATAATGTTCGTCTAATGCTCGATCACTGTAAAAGATCCGGAGTATGCCGTAACCAAATCATAATCCGAGGAGGTATTTACCTCTGGCAAATACTTAGTTACTTAGTAAAGGTTTGTAATATAAGCGATTTAATGAAATAGTCTTGTTGATATAATCAGCAATTCAGAAAGCTCATCAAAGGGACATCGTCCAACATACATTAAATACGAAGTTTCTAATATAAAAATTAAATGTAGGTTCTAAATGGATATTACAAAACGGTTCTTAGAAGGAAAACGGCCTTTGAATACCCAAGTTCAATCAGACTCGCATATTTTAGCTTTCTGCTTTTAGCACTCTTTATAAGTCTTATTTTTATAATAATATCCATTATTGGATGTTGGTACTCCCAGGTGTCAATATGTCTCTGTCGGTTGCAATATGTTCTGGGTATACAAAAATAGTGCAAAGGACAAAACTGACCGACAAGAGCATAAATATAAACGGAGAAAAACTTAGCCACCTGAAATTTGTAGATTGTAGATGATATTGCGCTAATAACTAATGAGATAGATGAGGCCGAAAGAACTTTTAAATCAGCTCTATCTTTCCTCACTAGAAGGGGATTGAAAAATATATCTAAAACCCAGATGATGACAAATCTTATAATCAGCGACGATATATGCATAGGAACAGGATCCATAGACCAGGTAATGGCCTATAAATACCTATACTAAATTTACAACCAAGATGCAGTAGAAATAAACAAACCAAGGCACGTTAAATGCTACTAGGAATACTCCCAAATCATAATTTACAATGTATATACCTTGTAAATCCCAAATCATGATTTCCAAAGTTTATACATTGTAAATTATGATTCGGGAGTTTTTTTTCCCTGGAAGCCGTCTGTTGTGAACCGGTTGTACTGCAGCCACTTGGCTTATTGTACATCTTCCATTCATTTATGAAACCCATTCCAGAATTCTGGAACCCTGTACCAGCTTGTACAGGTCTAGTGGGTGGGTGCCATATATATTTGGAGTTACTTCGATGTCTCCGAAAAGTGTTTGCTGCCTCCGATCCAATGCCTCACAGTCATGCAAAATATGGTTGACTGTTTCAGGTTCTCTGTTACAGAGTCTGCAGCTCAAGTCTCCATGAAACAGCCTCATTGTATGCAGGTGACCCTTACTGGCGCATGTCCAGTGAGGAAACCTGTTATGACTCTGAGCTGATTCCTGCTTGTTTTCAGCAGTAACTCAGCCCTACTAGCACATGTCCGTCCGATATACATCTTGCCATGTGTTTAATTGTGTACACTCTCCCAGTGTGAGTTGTGTTGGCTTCGGATCCAGGCTTTTTTTCGTTCGCGGACGGTGCTTTTTGGCACTCCCATGGCCGGCTCTGGACCCAGGTAATGTGTAGCTGATGCTCTCGTGGCAAGTGCATCAGCTCTTTCATTGCCGTATATTCCCCGATGACCTGGAACCCATACCAGTATAACACTGTTATGTTGTGCCAGTTTGTCAAATTCTTGTCGACATTCCCACACCAGCCTAGAGTTCACCTTAGGGTTTATAAGAGCCCCAATGGCTGCTTGGCTATCTGTGCAGATGATAACCCACTGCAGTTCGAATGCCCTCAGGTTGTTTTCTCTTGCACATTGCAAGATTGCAAAAATCTCTTCCTGAAATACGGAGGTATATTCTCTCAGTGGAATAGAAATGTTGAAATTTCCACCACTACAGAATATTCCTGCGCCCGAACAGTCTGCAGTTTTAGACCCGTCCGTATACCACGTGTAACCCTACAGTCTGGATCGAGAGGTTCCTCTGTCCCATTCGTCTCATGGGCAAATATCCACTTGAAAAGGTACTTCAGGCTTGTATCTTGATGTCATATGATCAGAAATCATCATCCATTCGGCATCATTAGTTTCATTCGTTATTCTACTATGTCCTGATTTAACTGGTACGTTGCTCAGGTTTTCTCGTAGTCTATAATATCCCATTCTCGCATGATTCGGGAGTGCTCCTAGTAACATTTAACGTGCCTTGGTTTGTTTATTTCTACTGCATCTTGATTATAAATTTAGTATAGGTCATGAGATTCGCGTAGGAAAAGATACCCGTTGAGCTTCTCCGTCGTATAAGACTAACTTGGGTAGCATTTGGCAAAATGAATCACATTTTTAAATCGTCTATCTATACCAATACGTGGTGGACATACCAATATGTCTTAAAAGAAAAGCTTTGAATCAGTGTGTTTTGCCAGTGTTGACGTACGGAGCAGAAACGTTGATAATGACAATAAGAATAGTGCAAAAGGCCCGTATGGTTCAAAGGGTGATGGACCGTGCTATCTTGGTGTACCAATATGTCTTAAAAGAAAAGCTTTGAATCAGTGTGTTTTGCCAGTGTTGACGTACGGAGCAGAAACGTTGATAATGACAATAAGAATAGTGCAAAAGGCCCGTATGGTTCAAAGGGCGATGGATCGTGCTATCTTGGTGTCCCACAACACCTGAAGAATGGCAATAACAAATCAAATACGCATTTAGCAACGCAATCCTAAAGGTCCTTACTACAGAACACCAAACACATAAAATTGCACAACACACACAACCAATAGTAATTAACAAAGCAGACCAAGACCCTGAACCACAAAAAACAGCACAAATCCTCCAACACACACAGATAAAGAAATATACATTCACACTGGAAAATACACGTTCACCCTCGCCCAATCAAACACTCATTGATAACACACAAACCAACACACATACACACACACACAACAGATCAGCTAAAAACCGCATTGGATACAATCCAGGACCCAGAACTCTCAAAACTAATACAACAAGATATACAAAGAAACAACACTAGCACTCCAACACACACAAGAAACAACGCAAATAACACAAAAACCAACCCAACCTCACAAAATAAACAGAATCACAACACACAAACAATAAATAACTCAACACATACCACACACATCTCAAAACGGTTCCATGACATCTCGTAACGCGACAGTTCGTAACCGGACAAATGGTAACGGACAATTCGTAACAGCGACAGTTCGTAACGGCGACAGTTCGTAACTATACAAATTCGTAACGGACAATTCGTAACGTCCAAATTGAATTATTCTGTTTTTTTTTTTATTAAACACAAGCTGTGTTTAGACTACTGAAATCTGGTCATCAGTTGACCAATTATCAGTTCTTCTTTAACTTATATTACTAAATGATACATAATCTAAGATCTTAACCCTATGGTGTCCTCTTATTTTTTTTAACAAGTATGAAATTTTAAAACTAAAACTAACACACAATACAACACTATGCTCTGCTTTTACACTAACACTTTACACTAACTCAAATGGTTTTCTTCGTTTGAGTCTTCTTTCTAGCCCAGTATTATCGAGGAGCTGGATGGCCTCGATGTTTACATGACTATGAAGCCGTTGTTCGTGACTACCTGTCATCTTCTTGATAACTTTGTCTGCATCTTCCATCTTAAGATCCTTGTGGAGGTCGACATTTCGGATATACCAAGGAGCATCAACGATGTTCCGTAATACTTTATTCTGGAATCTCTGGATAATCTGAATATTACTTGAATTGGCACAGCCCCAGAGTTGGCAACCATACATCCATACTGGTCTAAGTATTTGTTTGTATAAAAGTATTTTGTTATATGTGGACAATGCAGAGTTTCTTCCCATCAGCCAATACATTTGTTTGTAACGGATACCTAATTCTTCCCTTTTCTTTTTAATGTGGACTTTCCAGCGAAGCCTTGCATCAAGTGTGATACCTAAATATTTTGCAGAAGATGCATATGGTATTTGGGCATCATTTATTCTAATTGGAATGTTTTCGATTTTTTTATTTGTAAAATTGACATGAATAGATTTAGATTCATTTAATTTGATTTTCCATTTTTTAGTCCAGTTGTGTATTTTATTGATTGCTAACTGTAATTTTTCTGCTGCTTCTTCGCTGGTATCACCTACTGCTAAGATAGCGGTGTCATCTGCAAATGTGGCTATAATATCATTTTCCATTTCAGGTATATCGTATGTGTATAACAGGTAGAGAACAGGACCTAATACGCTTCCTTGAGGGACTCCTGCTCTGATTTCTTTTAGATCAGTGTACACGTCTTCTTGCTTAATTCTGAAATATCTGTCAGATATATATGATTGTAAGATTTCTGAATATTGTTTAGGCTTAAGAATTTTGAGTTTGTAGACTAAACCTTCATGCCAAACTTTGTCGAAGGCCTTAGCTACGTCTAAAAAGATTGTAGAACAGACTTTATTTTCTTCTAATGATTTCTCAATTATGTTAGTCATTCTGTGTACCTGATCAATCGTAGAATGTTTATTTCTGAAGCCAAATTGGTGGTTTGGAATCATTTTTTTCTCTTCTATTATTGGTTTTATTCTTTTTAGCAGAAGTTTCTTAAAAAGCTTCGACATCACTGGTAAAAGTGATAATGGTCTATATGACGACACTTCATTTGGTGATTTTCCTGGTTTTGGTATCATTATAACCTCAGCTATTTTCCATAAATTTGGAACATATATCTCAATCTAAATGCAGCATTGATGATGTTGGTCAATTTGACTATGGCTTTAAGAGGCCGGTTTTTTAGTAATTCTCCAGTAATTAGATCATATCCTGGTGCCTTCTTAGGATTTATGTTGTCTTTTATTTCATCAGCTACTTCCTTCGGGGATGTTGGTCTGATTCTCTCCTCTGTCTGATTAGGCTCTATCGATATTTGATCATTATTTTGGTCATCATGCGGTTTAAATGTATTTTCTAAATATGTGGCAAATCTCTCTGCCTTTTGCTCATTACTTCTAGCCCAGCTACCATCTTCTAGTTTAATGGGTGGAGAATGGGTTACTGGTCTTTTTAGCCTTTTTGTAGCTTTCCATAGAGAGTACTCTGTCCTACTATTATCTGTCAACTCTCTCAGGTAATAACTGATTGACTCATTTTTTATATTTTGAATCTCTCTTTTAAGTTTTTGACTAGCATTGTTCAAATTTGTTTTATCTTGGGGTGCTCTGGTTTGTTGCCACTTCCTTCTAAGTTTTCTTTTGTCTTTAATTTCTTTCGGATAGTTGTTTCCTTTGGCGTTTGATCTTATAGTAAGAGTACTTTCCCATGCTGATTTTTGTATATTTTGTACAAGCAACTCAACTTCCTCATCTAGTTGTTCAGGTTTTTTAATGGTACTGCTAGTTCAATTCTATCTTCATGGATTGATCTAAAACTTTCCCAGTCTGTTAGTTTATTTGTTAGTATTGGGTTACAATCCTTTCTGATAATCGTGTCACTCACAGTGAGTATTATGGGTGAATGATCTGAATTCATATCCCAACCTTCATTAATATGTACATAGTTGGATGACATATTTTTAATAACAAAGAAATCAATTAAGTCCGGTATTTTGTTTGTATCTGTTGGCCAATAAGTCGGTCTACCTGTTGATATTACTTCACATTTCTGTTCTTTTATGGCTGCCAGTAACTCTTTTCCTTTAGTTGTTGTTAATCTTGATCCCCATTGGGTGTGCTTTGCATTAAAGTCACCTCCAATGATATATCTTTTTGGCGAACTTTTCAAGTATTCTACATACTGTTCTTTTTTAATGGAATGCCTAGGGGGCTATAAATTGAGCTTACATTAACTTCGCAATTAGTTTTGAGTTTGACACATACCGTAGTTGCTTGTATGTGTTCTGTTTCATATTTTAGCTCCTCATAATATTCAATGTTATCTTTTATTATTAGTGCGCTGCCTCCTTTGGCTGCATTGTCAGGATGTATAGTGTGGTATACCCTGTATCCTCTAAGCTTTATAAAAGATTGTTTCGTGAAATGTGTTTCAGCTATGAGACATAAATCAACTTCTTCTGTATCTAGGATAGTTTGCAGTTCATTTTTATGTTGTAGAAGCCCATTGGCATTCCATTCCATGATTCGTAGTTGCTTAGCCATTTCGAATTTTCGGTATAGCTCCTTTAGGGCTATGTTCCAATCTAGTAACGCGTATATCTATTTGTGTTATTTTGTCATCTATCTTGATGAGTGTTTCTAATATTATTTTTAATGTATTCTCGGTTTCCAATTCTTGGTCCGTTTGTTTTACATTATTAACTACATCACTGTATTTTCTATTTGCAGTGACGTTTTGTGCTTTTGGCTTTTCCTTCTCATTGACCCTTTGTGGTGGTTTTGGTAGACTGGCCTTATTTGTTCTCTGATTTCTCAGCTTTTGTATTTTTTTGGCTACATAACATCCTCGGTAGCTTGCAGGATGATTTTCACCACAATGGATACACTTTGGTTTCTCTTTTAGTGGTTTCTGACAATCTTTGGTAAGGTGCTTACCGATGCATTTAACACATCTTGGTTCCTTAGTACAATATTTCCAGGTATGACCATAGGCCTGGCATCTTTTGCACTGTGGTACCAGCTTCAAGCTCCTTAGTGGTTCAATTTCTACTCTCATGCTCAAAATGTCAGTTATTCCAAAGATTTTGTTTATATCTTCATCTTGTCTGAACGTCAGGATGAACATATCAAGAGGTTTTTTAGTTCTCCACTTCAGTTTCTTATCAGCTTGTATAGCTTTATATCCTCTTCTTTGTAGCTCCTTTACTATGTCATTAGGCTGATAGGAATGATGTAGTTTCTTAACCATTACTCTGATTGGTCTTTCTTGTTTATTTTCATATGTGTGATAGGAAAGTTTACTCGTGTTTAAACTGTTTATTAGTTTTCTGTACTCATTACTGTCGGGTGTATTGATTTTTATGACTTCACTGTTTATTATTTTCATGGTGAATTTAATACTAGCATCGACTAGAGTCTTACTTAAATTGGCAGCATCTTCGAAACCTTCTACTACAACCGGAGGTGGCAGTTTTGGCTTTTGAATTTGCTTTACTGCTGTTGCTTTCTCTGGAGAGGGAGGAGATAATGAAGTATCCATTTTGCGTTTTTTGGTTCTCCTGTTCTCTTGTCTTATCCACTCCGTTTCGTTGGCTAAATCTTCTTCATCGGTAAAATATTCAGATTTGTGTTTTGGTTTTTGTTTTATCGGCGCTTGCTGTTGACCCTATATCTTGTTGGGTATTCTCAAGCTTTGCTAATCTTTGCTCCATTGTGATAATTATTTGATTTAGGCGCTGATTATCTATATTAAGTTTTTGAACATTATTTTCTGATTGAACCCATGCATTATATAATGCTTGTTCATTTTGCGAACGTTGTGCATTTTCTGAAAATAAAACGTTCTTTTCCTGGACTAATATTGCCTCAGTTGGCGTCTGATTAGGAAACATTTTAAAATAATAATTGTTCCTTTATTTTTAATAAAAATAAAAGTAAAAACTTACTTATTAATCGACTTTTTGTTTCTGGTTTCGTGATAACATAACGACCATTTAATTGGATCATCGGACATCACTCACAATAAATAATATCCTTAATAATATACTAATTTAACTACTCGTTGATAAGAACGTCTCGGATACAACCTTACCGTTCGGAAGTCTATTTGTTACTGTTTATTTTTGTTAACAGGGAAAACTAACTGTTATTACAGTTATAAATGAAATTATGTTTATCAATTTAACGAATTTAATTTTAAGGCATTTCATATTTCGTGTTTCAAAACATAATAAAAGTATTTAAACCAAGTATTAAAGTATTAAAAGCACTTATCAAGTATAACCGTTGATTAAATACCCCAATGATATAACCAATCACAAGGTTTATTATAATAACAAGAAATTATAATATTTCCTTTACAAAATGTTTACTTAGAAAGTTGGGAATGTCTAAAGACGGTTGTCGGCTTAAAGATTTTACGAATTTCTTCATTGTTTCTTTGTCTAGGTATAACCAAATTTAAGGAACAATAAGAGGGATAAACTTTTAAAAATATTGTTGTTTTTCATTGCCGTTTAAACTTCCTTAACTTCATCCATTGGTATTGCAGTAACCTCAGTTGGTCTTGAAGTATCTATTCCATCCATTGGTGTTGATTCTCGTTCATTGTCATTTTCCTCCTCCATTTCACCGTTCAGGTGTTCTTCGAAATATTGTTTCTATCTCTCCAATTGTTGTTGTTCGTGTCCTATCAGATTACCTTCTTTGTCTATAATGTATGTCCTTTTTTAATTAGTTCTTGGGAGTAAAAGAAAATATAGTAGATATAAAAGTAAAACAAAGCATATCTTCAATACCGGGTACATATTGCGTGTAAAAAGAAAATATAACCATATTTAATAGGAAAATATTTCATAGGAAAGATACTACGTGAAGAAGAAGAATGAACAACACATATGTCATGTCATGTCATGAATACATATTATTGTTTCTCACATCATGGTTTTGAATGTTTCGTAAATCACTGCTTTATACATGACTTTAATACTCATGGCAAAAAGCCAATAAGGTCTTTTTATTTCTTAGTTCTGATTTCAGCTCTCTAGAGGCAGCATATTTCTTTAGAGTGTAAAAGATGTCAGCCCTCAGAATTTATAAACCACTCCACGATTAGACCGTTGCTCTAAAAGAAAGGACCGAAAGTCGTTTTTGCCCAAATGTAGTGTACAAAAACCCCTTTAACATTAAATACACCCGGGATCAAAAAGTTGCTTTTATACACAAAAAGATTAAAAACTGGCACATATCGCGCCTCCGGGGAAATCTAAATCCATAAATTATACGCCTTTTGCAGATCAATAAAAGTGTTCGAGAGCTGATAGAATTTCTCGTGGAACTAGCTCTAAGTTTATGTAATAGGCAATAAAAAGGTTAACCCCAGAAGTGATTTTGAGGTAATAGCGTGGTTTAAAAAGGGTAAATTTAAAATGTAGTCGCATAAAATCGGGATGTGAACAGGAATTCCTTTCGTAAATGCTGATTCTTCTAAGCTAATGTGTGTATGTATATTTTAATAAAAAGCTTATATACACATGAAAGGATTAGATTCAAGCATTATATGTTAACTAAATCAACCTTAAATGCAAATATAAAGATATCTAAAAATCTTTCAAATATAGTAAAATCATGCAACTGCAACGATATTTTTTATTTTCCTTATTAGTGCAGTCAGTGAGGGTATTTGGCTCCGAATTCCATCATACTGCATCAATTTACTTGTATTGATATTTTCACTATAAGTAGGGAATACTTGGGGTTGTTCCCACCCCTTCTCGGGACTGGAACATTTTTTGGTCAAATTAACCACAGAAGTGGCTAGCGAACTTAAGTACATATAAGCAAAAACTGTTCTATAATTTTTTTGAAAACCCAATACTTTTTGATTGGTGGTTGAAAATTTGCCATTGTCATTGAAAAATGTCACCTTTCGGAAGGTTTTTTTGCGAATACCTTAAAAATTATGCTTCTCACAAAAAACATTTTTGTAGCTTATGAAAAATCAAAGAGATTCGTTTCTTCATAAATCTTCTAGTTTTAATAAAAAAAGAGATACCTATGGTAACTGAAAAGAAAAATTTTTTTGGTGCATGCTTAAATCGGTGTGTTCAACATAAAATATCATAGAAATGGTCGCTTATACGGTTATAATGCTACCAATATCTTTTGTAGTGCTTGAAAATATCTTTAAAATGAGTACTGTTAAATGTCGATTACGTTTAAACTAAGCGAGATATGCTGCAAAAAAAATTGATGAATAATTTATGTTAAGATAAAATGCAAACTATAATATTTAACCCCCATCCACCAGATTTAAATGCATCGTTTTCCTTCTACAATACATGTTATTATAGTGTTATTTCTATGTTCAAAAAGTTAGACGGGTTTAAAATAAATGGGTTTTGAGAAAAAATAAGATCAACTTATAGAGGGCATTTTTAAATTTTCTTAAAAATCTTCCTTTTTCTCCATGTAACTCGAAAATGATAAGAGTTTTCCATCAACAATATTTTTTCAGATTATAGCGTCATCTATCCATAATTCGAAAAAATGTCTTGAATAAAAGTTGCATATTTTTACGTAAAGAATCCAAATCTAATTTAATATTTTAAAGTAACCCTCCACCCCACCTCCGTGGGGAATCGTGTTTGATGCCATTCGATAGATTTTTCAAAAATATTGAATACGTGTATTTTGCCGTTTTTCAATCTGATGTTCATTTCGCGAAATATTTGCGAGGTTTGTATTTAACATTTACACCCCACCCCTCTTCGTGGAGGGTCGTGTTTAGTATCATTCTATAGATTTTTGAAAAATATTGAACACGTATTTTTTAGTTTTTCTATCTGACGTTTATTTCGCGACATATTTGTTTTTTTTGTGAAACTTTGTGACTCGGCCATTTCCTTACGCTTCGTTCAAATCCTCAGATTTTTTAAATATACACTGTTTTGCATGTACTTAACTTACCTTATCTTAATCTAACGATTTCGAGTTTTTCTAAGGATAGATTTTTTTTTGGACACCCCTTAACGAACTCCCCTGTATTAGGAGCCAATATATGGTAGAGGTACATTTACAGGGTACAAGGTTTCTCCCCACATGATAATCTGACGCGCTCGAGTAACTGCAAAAATCTCCGCTTGGGCTTCCCTACCATAATGAGTTTTCCCCAAAAAGTGCTTAATTTTTTGGTTATTTCACGTTGAAATATTCGATTTGGAATTTGACGAATATGAACCTATTTTTCATTAGCTACAATTCTGCATCTACTGGGTCTAGACACCTCATACATACACCATTTTTTCCCTTTTTTCTAAGCTAAGTACATTTTTACTAATAATATTTTTTTCGATAAAATGAAAATTTTAGTTACATATTTGTGAAAAACCGTCTCAAAACGTGGTTTTTTGTTGAAAAATGAACATATTCACTCGCAAATAACTCGAAAAGTATTATCTTAGTGAAAAAACAATAGAGAACAAAAGTTGCTTAGAATTAGTCAGTTTATCCACTGCCGGACATATTTTGAACGTATATTTTTTCACCCCCAACAAGGAGTGAAACACCCCAAGACAAAAGCACACATGGCACAATATCACTTTTCTTCTTTGACAATTTGACAATTTTGACAATTTTGACAAAATTTGGTTAACTATTTAGATAATTCTGGCTTATTTCCCATCCAAATAGTTAATCATAAAAATGCCACAAGGAAAGAGCTTCAAAACAACATTTAAAATTTGGAGCAAAAAAATTTTTAATTTGGAGTAAATGGACTATTTATGCCATAATCCCAGTTTAATCAATAAACCGAATATTCCGATTGCACGAAAATAAAAAAAGGGAATGGTGTAGTGTCTATTTCAAAATTCACTTTTAGTCCAATCAACAGCCATTTTCTCGTGGAATTTTGATAAGTCAGAATCAAGGTCGATTTCCTTGAAGATTTGGATTTAGGTAGTATTTATAACCTTTGTCAAAATCTACCCTACGCCGAAGCGGGCTTTTGCCCTGGGGGTGAAAACAACCCCATCTAGGGATGACAAATTAAAAGTTATTAGCGATTGAAACTATGCCTTTTTCATTGAAAAAACTCACGTTTTGTAACCGTTTTTCATGAATAACTTAAATTTTAATTTTAGAGAAAAAATCGTTTTGAAAAAAATTGTAGCTAATAAAAAAACAAAGAGATTCGCGTCGGAAAGACCTTGTTGGAAAGACCCTTGGAATGCATAGTTTAGAAAAAATGGTTGATCAAAATGACATTTTTATAATTAAAACCAAATGTATTTTTCTTAAATAAACCTAAAAGTATTTTTTCTACGAGCGTGCAAAAATGTCTACTTTCGCGCACGCGTTTCAGTTTAGAAAGTTTCACTTTTCCGCACGCGTTTTATTTTTCCGCACGCGTGTAGATATTTTAATGTGGCCTTAGAATAATTATAATACATGCAATAAACTAATATTTATATATTATTTACTATTTCGTTTCAAATGTATCTTATTATGTTCCTGTTTTAATGAAATTAACGCGACAATTCGATGACATAAAATTATTTTGACATATTCGAAAGTCAAATCGGTAGACAATAACAGTCATTTTGAATCATCGTCATGGAAACCAAGATCGTCGTCATGCTAACTAATTATATTGAAAGTTTGGTTTTGACAACCTTGTCAAAGAATTAATTTGTGTATGTATTTTCATATTAATTAAATTAATTGATTAAGATTTGGTCATTTTTTAAAGACTCGTAGAAAAAATATTGTTCCTAACTCTTGCAGAAAGTCTCTTTTCCGCACTCGACTGCTTGTCGAACTCCCGCTTCGCGTCGTTCGGCAAACTGCAGTCGCGTGCGGAAAAGTATGACTTTCTGCACTTGTTAGGAAATAGTATATTGTGCAACAAGTGCAGAAAGGTACTAATTTCTCACGAGTTTGAAAAGTTGCGGTAGGAGCGCAAGCGAGTGCCGCAATTCAAACGAGTGAGAAATTACCTTTCTGCACGTGTTTCACACTATACTTTTTCTACAAGCACAGTTTTTCCTAAAAATAAAAATCACAATTTCCAAACGACGATTAATTATAATAGGTACCTATGTGATAAATTTTAAACTGTATTTAATTAATACCTACTAATCAATTTAAATTCCTTATACCTAAATAAATTGCACAGAAATCAGTTAAAAAATTAATGTACTGCCTTAATTTGTTTAAATTTAAACAATTATTACACATTATTGACATTATATTTATGCAGTCACGGATTTACACAAAACCTACTTCATTCGACGTCTCTTGCACAGGTTGCTAAATCCTTATTGGTTATTTGATAATTATAAAATGTTTAATAAGAATAAAATTGTAAAATAAAACAGTTGTAACATCCATAATTTAGTTTCTATGCTATAGTTAAATATAATAATTGTCTTATAGGTTATATATTTGTCTAAAGTTTAACCACGGATGTAAACAGAATATAACGTTACTCAGAATGCGGTAGTCCACGGATGTAAACAGAATATAACGTTACTCAGAATGAGGTAGTCAACTGTGCAGAAAAGAACTTTGCGGCACAGAAACGTCACTTTGCGGCACAGAAACGTCACTTTTCTGCACACTAATGTCAAATATCTTATACTGTGAGAAAATATCAAGTTTGCTAACATAAAACCGTGCAGAACAGTGCACTTTGAATAGTGGTTGTAGAAAAACAATATTCATGATACAAACACAAAAAAATCATAATTTTCAGTAAAAAATCCTACAATTAATATTTGAAACATTTTTTTATATCATTAATACTTTTAGATTTATTTAGCAACAATGCACTTTTTTAATTATAAAAATGTCATTTTTGATTTAATCAACTATTCTCTCTAAACTAAGCATTCCAAACCGGTCAAATCACATGGATCGTATCAAATATACCTAAATATACCTAAATAAGGTCAAGTGGGAAGCTGTTCATTTCTATTAGAATTGTAATGACGAGGGTTTAATTGTTACATTTCAAAATAAAAAGCAGGGAGCGATAACTTTATTTTCGTTATAAGTTAGTCAGTTCTTATGAAAAAAACTTTTATCGGAGCTCATTTGAAAGGTTTTTTAATGAGCTTTAAAAGATGTCTGTTAATTTTTTCCAAAAAATTGCACCACATTCGAGTTATTTGATATTGAAAGTTTTCCATTTCAAGGTTGTTCGAAAATAAACATCCTTTAAAGAGCAATAACTCAGTCGTTATGGGGTTTACATAGGTCTTTCCGAAGCTAGTCTCTTTGTTTTTTTATTAGCTACAATTTTGTTCTCAACTATTTTTTCTATAAAATTAATTTTTTTAAAATTATTCATGAAAAACGGTTATAAAACGTGAGTTTTTTCAATAAAAAATCTATTGACTTCTATAGTTATTTTGATTTAAAAAAATTTCATCCCCTAGACGGGGTTGTTTTCACCCCCAGGACAAAAGCCCGGTTCGGCATAGGGTAGATTTTGAAGAAGAGGGTCAACCGAGCTTAAATCCAAATTTTCATTAAAATCGGTGTTCATTCTCAAAATTCACTGTTTTACAGTTTTTTACCACTGATGACTGCTCTATTTTCTTAATGTCGATTGTCTTTATCATTTCGAAATAGCGATCCATTTTTATAACATGTCCATTATGCCAGTTTCTTTACTAGAAAATCTTCAAATAATAATCAGAACCGAAGTTTAAATGTTCTTCTCAGTTTAAATTAAACACAAAGTATAAAAATCGTTGGCTCACTTTTCCATAATCTCCGAATAAAATCGTTAGAGCAGATCTAAAATAAAACTGGGGAATTTCTGAAAGAAGCTAAAATTACCATTTGGAAGTGCGAGCATGTCTTTGCAGTGGGTCGCTGGGGTTATCTTCTCCGATGTAATCATAAAAAATAAATCATATGAAATAAAATCCATGGAATTTTATTGGTGCATCGCGTAAACGGCTGACGAATGTGGTTTTTATATCTTTTTTCTGCGGCACATGTATCTTTTTTGACGTACTTATGAATTCCGTTTTTTCAGAAAACAATGTCAGTTTAAAAATTGGGCATGTATATAGATAGGTCTGGATCCTGCGTATGAAAAAAAAGTTGATTAATAGCAAGCTGAAATTTGTTAATAGCTTAAGGGTGTCTAGTCGGACAAACTTTGATATATGGGAACACTGGAACAGGGGAAGTTTAGTTGTGGAACAGGTTAAAAATTTGCAACGGTCAGATCACGAAAACGGCACATGTATTTTGTCCGACAGAACCGACTTAAACCTCTCCGAACAGAGATTTAACTCTCATGCAAAAATCAGACTGCTATTTATCACCAAGTTGGCGTTTTAATGAGTGGAACATGTAGAATATGTCAAATGACAGGAATTATGACAGGTGATAAATAGCAGTCTGATTTTTGCATGAGAGTTTAATCTCTGTTCGGAGAGTTTAAGTATATTCTGTCGGACAAAATAAATGTGCCGTTTTCGTGGTCTGACCGTTCCAAATTTTTAACCTGTTCCACAATTAAAAGTGCCCCTGTTCCAATGTTCCCATATATCAAAGTTTATCCGACTAGACACCCTTAAGCTTTTAACAAATTTTCAGCTTGCTATTAATCAACTTTTTTTTCATACGCGGAATCCAGACCTAAGAGTAATGCGCATTGTTCAAGACATAGAAATTCCCACCAAGGCAGCTAGTGAATAAATCATAAATATTTATTTTGTTGTTTGATTCTTTAATAATGAAGTTTTACTGAATAATTTTCCACCAAATAACAAGGTGTATTACTCATGGCCATGAGTAATGAGTAATCAGTATGATTAAGGTCGGAAAATATTCTGTCTTAAAGACGTTTACAGTAGGGTTAAAGAACTCGTTAATTTAGAAAATTGACTTAAGAGGCTACAATATCGATCAACAGGTAGCAACAAACGCGTTCCAAGATTGCGGCTCTAATTTTGAATATTTTGTCGAGATATTTGGCACACATATTATTCGTAATATAATAAAGAATGGCGGTACAGAGCCCAATTTCAGAAATATGTTAGTACGTCGAAATTACTCAATAACTAAATAAAAAATTGAAAAAAGGAGCCTGTACCGCCATTAAGAAAAAAAAAATTTTTTCAAATAAACTTTTTTATCCCATGCCTAGATTTTGTGTAATCTTGGAACTACTAAATTTTTTTATTTCTAACAAGAAATCGAACATATTATAACTGAATAACTAATTAGGCAACATAGAGAAATTATCACTGTCATTTTGACAAACCTCCGTCAGATTTTCTCTAATCTGTTCTGTCATCTTTATCGATTCTGTTCAGTGCAGTAGGGTGTTAATTTAAGAATTCGTTATTGTTGTTTCATAGGAAAGTAGTGTTTATTGATAGTTAATTTATTATTATATTTGTTGTTGTATAAGTTGTTGGCCTCTTTGAAAGAATAGATTGTTGTTAATTGTGAGTTTTAGTTGTATGTAGGTAGGTACCTAATATATATGTTACGTAAAAACATTTCGAATTCTAATGCGAGTATATAAAGTTTTAGGAGGATTTTTTATTCTAAAAATATTATCTATTAATAGTTTAACAAAATGGAAAAAGTAAATCAAACGAAAAATAAAGTGAAACTTTCCAAGAAAAAGTCCATTAAAAACCGTGCGAAAATTATGCGAAAATCGAAATTTGTTTCGCTTCAAAACAAAAATGATTATTTATTATTGTTTGATTATTAGATATTTCATGCAGATACCTTTCTAAATACCTAGTCGAGGAAATGAAGCATTTTGGCTGGCAATTTTTTCGTCCAGCATGGATTTACTTGAAATTTTCACAGAAGGTAGGGAATAGTTCAAGGATAATTTTCTATATCATGTCGCTGTACGCTAAAACCTTGGGGGTGGTTGCCACCCCCTCTCGGGGGCGGGATTTTTTTATTACATTATAACCATGTAAACCGATGTAAAAAGTAATTCTAAGAAAAAAATGTTTTTTACATTTTCTTTGTAAAACTAATATTTTTCGAGTTATTCGCGCTTGAAAGTAACAGTCTTTCGATGAAAAAATCGTCTTTTCTAGAAGGTTCTTTGAGAATACCTCGAAAAATATGCATTTAATCAAAAGAACTGTACATATCAAAATTGTATCTTTTAGTAACACAAACCAAATTCTTTTTCTGTAATATCTTTAAGACCAATACAAACCGAGATACGGCATCTTAAAAGTTAGCTTTTTTGTCAAATGCATAATTTGAAATATTCAAAGTAAAGTTCGGATTCCTTACGTAAAAACAAGTAACTTTTATTCGAGACATTTTTTCGAATTATGGATAGATGGCGCTATAATCTAAAAAAAAAACGATTGTTGGAAATGGAAAATTAAATTAAAAAATGGAAAGTCCCCACTAAAATGGATAAGTTTACTTAACTTTTTTTTGGTTTTAGGACCTACTCTTCAAAACCCAATAGGTCCCCAAAGCGCTTGAATGACTGCACATTTAGCATACTCTGCTCCCCTACCATTAGTGTTTTCACATGCTGAGTGACCCCTTTTTCTTTCAGTTCTTTCCTAAAAAGGGGCATACAAGCAGAATGCATACAAACGAGCTGAAATCTTTTTACCGATATCATTTAATATGTATTGTTTTTGAATATGCTGTAATATATTATTTCTTGTATCGTTATTTTGGACAGATCGAATTTTTTATTTTGAAATATTGCCCAAAATCCCACCACATAGAAAGAAATTAGATTGGAAATTCAATTTAAGAGCGTCTTTATTTACTTTTTCTGTCTTATTGCAGGTTATACAAACAGATTCGTCCATACTAATAATCTGAAAAAACAAAATTAAATTATTAATGCTTTTACAGTTTTGTCATGAATATAACTTAATTTGTTTGTGTACAACAAACAAAATTACTATTGTTTAATACTGTACTAAAATTTGCTAACGGTTCCTGCAGCTGTTACGAAAGTTCTGTTTACTAGTACAGAAAAAACGAGTACAGTTGACTATCACATCCCTAAATACCAGCATGTATAATTAATTTATTGGTATATTCATTTATAGTGAGTTTTAATGTTCGGATTACAGTAGAACCCCTCAAATCCGAACTAATTGGGTGGACACCCTGTTCGCATTCCGAAAAGTTCGGATTATCCGAAAGTTAGCCTAACTATTATAATAATTCAAAGCTTTCGTTGTCGTTGATTTTGAGTCGCAAAACGTTCTCGCAAGAGCATGGACAATATTTTTGGACTTAAGTTGACTGGAAGGGAACCGAAGTAAGTTTATAATATTTAACCTTTATAAACACTACTTATAAAGTACCTACATATTCGTTTTGAAGAAATTTTAAATGTCAAAGTCCTATTAATCCTACATTGTTCAATTTTCTGGTTTTACTCTGTATGATAAACATGTTTTCAAGTTTTTGTCGTGAATTTTTCAATTTTTTTCTCTTTCTCTTGGTTCGGATTTGCCGAATGTTCGGATTACCGGTATGATGGTCCAGGATTACTAGGGCTATCTTCTCCCGGTAAGGGTGGTTAACCCTTATCCGAGGGGTGGAATGATTAATAGTCGTTTCACTGTTGAAGTTGTTTTATTATACTCGCATGAGTACAAGCTGGTAGCAACCTACGTAACGTCGTCTCTCGGAATGTAGATGACACTATCTTTTAATGTGAATAATCTTACATCTAATAAAATAGAATGACGAATGTGGAATGTGTAATGAGGATTCCCTTATTATGTTTTGGTTGTATAAATATATTTAAAGGTGCAAAGTCAGCGTCGACCCTGAAAAGTGTTTATAGTGGCTGTATGTATAATTACACCTCACGATCTAGGTTAACAATGTTTATGTAACGAAAGAAGGTTGGAATTGTTTATGATGACATTTAAATAACCGAAAGAAATTAGCGTAGATAATTAAAGGGTGTTTTTAAAAGATATCTAATGAGTACAGATGAATTCTTGTACACCTTTCCCTCCTAAGAATTTTCTGACTACGGGCAGAAAATTTTGCAAGTAGTGCTACCAACCCATACTGTGTTGTAATCAATACAAAAAATTTATTTTATATACAAACTTCCTAAAACTACGTAAATACATAAATAAAAATAAAAATGTTCGTTTAACAACATTGTTTCATCACACTTGTCACTCACTGTGTTTTCGGATTGTAAGCATATAATCTATTCTTATGTATTTCCTTGATTTTATTGTTTTCTATTCTGATTTTACAATTAACGTTATTTACTTCTGTTATTGTGAAAGGACCTACATAAAGACTATGACTATCAAACTTACCATTCTCTTCCCTTTTTACCAGGACTAGGTCTCCTATTTTAAAGTGTTGTGGTGTTGCTTTGGGCTTATTTTCTTCTTGCCGCTCTTTTTTGTCTTCCTTGCTTTCATTGCTTCTAGTGAATTGACCTATCGTGTCTATGTATTGTGTGTCCTCTGGTTTCGAAGAAGTGTCCGATATCACGTCTTCTTTGACATGTGTTCTATTCGGTTTGTTAATTTGACATTCATGGCATTGTTTAACGTATTTTCTTACGTCTTTTTCCAAATTTTTCCATCTAAATCTTGCTTTTAGCCTCTTTATTAGTCTATTTTTCCTTAAGTGTCCTCCGAACATCGGGTGATTATGGTATTCTTCTATTAATCTGTGTTTTTCTTTGTCATCTTTTATTGTTTCTGGTACTTCACATATGTATATTTCTATATTCTTCAATTTTTTATTTCCTTCTTTAATAAACTCATCAATTGTGCACAATTTAAAAATAATATCATTTACGTATATATTTACTTTACGTACTGCATTCTCTACCGCCAGCTTATCGAGCTGTGCCAACGCTTAGTTTAAATCGAAATGATCCAATCCTGTGGCTATGCTTTTGCTGCATTTTATTTTGTTTTTGGCCCTAATGCTCAGTCTTGGTGAGATTAGTTCTGCTCCAAAGGACAAAATTGGTAGTCTATGCGCCTCTAAATTATTTAGTACCTTCCTTACTGTCTGTTTGGTGGCTTCTGGCTGTAGTGCGAGTTCACTTTCAGCCTTTGTTTGTCTTGCTTCCTTCTCCTTTTCTCTTGCTTGAGCTCTTGTTATAGCTAGTATATGGGTGTTGTCTATGTATAGGTTCGTTAGTTGATGCAATGTTATTCTTGAAAGGCTGTCTGCGTAGTTACTTTTCCCTGTTATATATTCTATCTCGAAGTCATATTCTTCTAGGTCTAATCTGATCCTCGTGAGTTTTGAGGTTGGTTCTTTCATTGCAAATAGGTGTGTCAAAGGTTTATGGTCTGTTTTTACTTTGAATGTTGGTGCTCCATATAGATAACTAGGGAGCGGATTTTATGCTAAATGCATATTGCATGCATATTTCGCATATTTGAGAACTTTACTAAATTTTGCATATTTTTAAAGAAACATGCATATTTTGCGCATATTTAAAAACATTTAAGGCAAAAAAAAATTTTAATTCGACACAAAATATTTCAAATTGAAAAAATAATTTTATTAACGTTTCGAAGCCATTTTCATTTTCAAAGTATTTTGTATTTTGACAACGAAACCCGATTTGGGCTTCGAAACGTTAATAAAATTATTTTTTCAATTTAATTGTGGCTTATTTCCCACTAAATAGTTAATCATAAAAATGCCACAAGGAAATAGCTTCAGAACAACACAAAATATTTCCCCGCACAGGCTGTCTGTCGTATCTGTTAATTCGAGAACTACCTGAAAAGAGACGGCTCATTCACTGCCTTTTAATTTTTTCTTAGGAAATACCCGATCTTTACACAAAGTATTTATAGTGCTTAGTACGCCATTATAAAATGATTGTAGGATTTTAAAATGATGAAGAATGGTTTACCGGGAAAGTGATTCTTTTAAATCCCCTATTGTTGTGATAATTTACACCTTTAACCATAGTTTTACAATTGTCTAACGGAAATTGAAATATTCATGCTTTAGATCAGATCCCGTCTTTAAACGGCTTTAAAACTTTGGAGGACATAATATGCGAAATTTTTAATGGAAATTTTGAAATTGATTTTGGTGCAGAATTTTCGGCTTTAACAAGTTATTTTAAATATGCCCCAATTACTTCTGTTCATATTGAAAGGAATTTTTCAAGTTATAAAAATATTTTATCTGATCAAAGAAAATGTTTCCTCGTAAAAAATTTGGAAAAACACATTGAAGTAAATTATAATCGAAGATACATATAGTGATATTGTTGTTTTATTTTAAATAGATAACTATTGGTATTAGTTTTTGTAAAAAATGTGAATAAATTGCATATATAAAAAATAATGATTTTACTTGAAAGATAATGAATAAGATTGCCACCCCCCTCCTATAAAAGAACCCCTTAGAATAGAATAAAAAAGAAAACTTGTGGTTTCTCGAAATGCGCATTTTTTGACTTTTTGTGCATATCTTGCGCATATTTCGTAATTTTTTACTGCATATATATGCGCATATTTCATCAAAATTAATCGCATATAAATCCGCTCCCTATAGATAACATTTAAAATAATTAATTCCCCAATGAATCGCTAGTAATTCCTTAACGATTATAGGTTTATTACATTCTCCTTTACTAAAACTTCTTGATGCATATGCTATAGGTAGGTCTAATTATTTATATGGGAAATAAGCCACAATTAAAATGAAAAAAATAATTTTATTAACGTTTCGACGCCCAAATCGGGTGCCGTTGTCAAAATACAAAATATTACTAAAATAAACTAAAGTGTTGTTGCTAAGCAAAAAAATTCTTCTAATAATTTATTTAATCTCACTCATTTATATTGGCAATTCAGACATATATTATACATTTTAAAGTAGAAGACTTTAAAATGATATTGCCAATATTTATGAGTTGCGTTCCTGGGACGACTTACTGAAAGATAGTTCATTCGATTACATGAAATTAACCCCAACTCAAGAATATCCGTCATAAAAAATTATAGCATGTGATATGTCTTTAAAAAGACAACCAAATGCAACGACAGTAAAATTCTCGCGTTAGAGACTTCATAGTAAATCACAAGGGAAAACCAGGAAAAAAACCTGTGATACTATCCCGACATCGTAAGTATTTGGTCTTACATTAATTTACTCTCAAAAAATAATACCAAATTCTGACTTGTAACATGTTTAAATTATAAATATTATTAATAATACTAGATATATAAGTAATACTAAAATATAAAATATGTACTAGCTCGATATTATTGACTTACTAATCTTGGTATTTTCTTTCTATTGACTTCCTCTTTCAGTATGGGTAACCACATCCTACTGCATTCTACCAATTGAAAGATGTGTTCGAATCGAGTTCCTTTTACTTCTAGTGTTGTCTCAACTTCTCCCATTGTTTGCAACTCTCCTTTAGTGACTCCTTTTATTTTCGCCTTTGTGTTTGGTTTCACCTGTTTCTTCATAAAATCTTGTGAACATTTTAGTATTGAAATATCAGCTCCTGTGTCTATGATAAAGGTGCTTGTGTTTTCAAGGATTCCTGTTTTCATTCGTACAAAGTTCGTTAGGTTCAGGTCGAAGTTGTAAATGTTATATTTTATTTCTGCCTGTGTGCTTCCAACTTCTTGTTCATTCAAAACCCCAACTGCTGGTTTTCTTGTTCTTCTTGACTGTCCTCTATCTCTAGTAACCTTACGTTCCTGTTACGTCCTCCTCTCTGGTTTCCTCTGTATGTTTGATTGTTAAATTGTCTGTATCTTCTGTTCGAATAATTTCGTTGATTGTCCGTTGCTTCTCCTTCGTTCCGTTGTCCGAAGTTATTTCTTCTTCCTCTGTCATGTTTGTTATGGTATCCTCTTCTGTATTGCTGCTGTCCTCTCCTATTCTCGTAGTTTGTCCTATAATTTAAGACTCTTCCTTGTGCATTTTCTTCAGTCGTATCGATCGATAAAAATTTAGATACTACTTCCTGCGGTGATGTAAAGTTACCTGCTTCCAGTATTAGCTTAGCTTTCTCTGCATTAACGTTTCGTTTCATTGTTGTTACTACTGTTTCCGTCGTATATTTCTTCGCTAACTCCAGTGGCATTCCTTCCGCTATGTATGCTACTTTTAATTGTTCTGCTAACTCTTCCACTTCAGATGCGTACACTGCTGCATCTCTATGCCCTTGCCTTTTCTTGGCTAATTTGGCTATTAAATTCTTCGGATTATCACCTCTTAGTTCTTTCTTCAGTGCTTCAGCTATCCGTGGAATCGTATCTTCCGTGGTTATTAAGTTCCTAGCCTTATTGGTAAGTCGTGTTTTTATTAGCGTTACAGCTGTGTCTTCATGTCCTTCTGCCAATTTTCCAAGTAGTTCTAATGCGTCCAAAAATGGTTGTAATTTCCCTGCGCTTCCATCGAACTCGTTGGGCAATATCTTGCTTGCGATATTCAAAAATTCATTGATTGTCAGAGCCATGTTTAATATTGTTATATCTTGTTTTATGTCACCTTTTTCCTCTTTTATTTCGTCGTTAATTATTTCTTCTTCTACTTCCTCGTCGCTTTTTCCTTCTTCTACTTCCTCGTCGCTTTGTTCCTCTTCAACTTCCTCGTCGATTGGTTGATGTATTGAATTTGGAACCACTGTTCTTACATTTACTGCTTGAAATGAGCGTATAACTTTGTCTCTGATTTTTCCAAAATATTTGTTGCACGCTTCCCTCTGTTTGTCCGAAAGTGCTTCCCAGTTTTTCTTAGTTAAGTGCGTGAACTTGTTATAGGATTTAATTAGCTGTGTCGTTACTTCTTCCTGTATGTCCTTAGATTTCGGTACTTTTTTCTTTAAGACCCTTCTGCTCTGTCTTCCTACTTCTTGTGCAATTTCCTCAACTATTTTGACAAAATCTTCCCAAGTAACTTTGTTGCTACTCATTTATACATAATTTTTCTATCCTCAGTTCCTGCACTTCTTAGCGAAAATATAAATTCGATAGTCTTACGGTGTATATAGATATGTGATATATAGATATATAGTAAAAAATAACGAGATAAAATAATACGTCAATATATGGTAAAAATATGTAAAAAAAAATTGCAATAATAATAAATAATAGTTCAAAAATAAATAACGTTATATTAACCCTTGTAAATAAGTAGTTAGAATAATAATGTAAATGTATTATCCATATAGCGTATATTTGTTATATATTTATATCGTATATTTATATTGATAGTGTATATTTACGATAGCAAATATTAAAATCATAAAAAAAATTGCAAAAATAAATAATCCCTCGTAATAAATAATATAAATAATATATACCTCAAATAATAATGGTAATATGCCATGTGAATAACTTTAATATGTGTTAAAAAAAAATTCCAATAATACCCATAAAGATAATTCAAAATAAATAGATAAAAATACTAGAAATATACCTTACATTACTGCTAGGTATATCATTCATTTGTTAAGAAATATCGTGGAAATACCATAAGAACAAAATATAGACTCACCACTTTAAACGTTTGTGTTCGTATCACCAAAAGTTCTCGATCCACGTTCCCTGGCATGGTCCATTGTCCCACGATGTTCCATCTCCATACCATTGTCCATTTAGTTCCATGTCAGGCCTGCTGTCTCCATCCTTTCTACATACCACACTGTATTCTAGGGTGGTCGAGGTACCAGATCCCTTTTTCTTTCCATTTCTCGTTTACCAGTTTACTTCAGTTTCAATCTTGGCAGGATCGCCATATGATGGTCCAGGATTACTAGGGCTATCTTCTCCCGGTAAGGGTGGTTAACCCTTATCCGAGGGGTGGAATGATTAATAGTCGTTTCACTGTTGAAGTTGTTTTATTATACTCGCATGAGTACAAGCTGGTAGCAACCTACGTAACGTCGTCTCTCGGAATGTAGATGACACTATCTTTTAATGTGAATAATCTTACATCTAATAAAATAGAATGACGAATGTGGAATGTGTAATGAGGATTCCCTTATTATGTTTTGGTTGTATAAATATATTTAAAAGTGCAAAGTCAGCGTCGACCCTGAAAAGTGTTTATAGTGGCTGTATGTATAATTACACCTCACGATCTAGGTCAACAATGTTTATGTAACGAAAGAAGGTTGGAATTGTTTATGATGACATTTAAATAACCGAAAGAAATTAGCGTAGATAATTAAAGGGTGTTTTTAAAAGATATCTAATGAGTACAGATGAATTCTTGTACACCGGGGTTCGGATTTGCGGGGTTCTACTGTATATGCATCAAAATTTGCATGAAATATGCGCATAATATGCACTAACATTTATCCAAAATATGCACCAATTTATGATAAATATGCAAGTAAATATGCATATATGCAAAGCATTTATTTGATTTGAGAAAAAATAACAAATTTAAAATGATCTATTAAAACGGGACACAACTTTCAATTTATAAAAAAATACATACATTATTTTAACCCCTATATCTAAATTTGATTGAGGTATGTACCTAAGTACTTAGGAAACATATTACAAATACATACATGTCAATAAACTACTTATCGATGGTGAAAGTTTCCAACCTCCTATGTCAATATTTGGTTATTTTGTTTTGTTACCCTAAATTAAGAATAATAGCCCAGTAAATGAACGGGAAAACAGCGATACCATGTAATTTTCAGGGGCAACTCAGAATTGCATGAAAATTTGGATTTAGGTTCTAGTTACCCTCCACTTCAAAGTTGAAATTGTGCCGTTGGTGCTTTTACTTGGGGGGTGGCCGTCACCCCTTCTCGGGGGTGAAAAACATACGTTCAATATAAGATCGGAAATGGGTAAATTGGCTGATTTTAAGTAACTTTTGTTCTATAGAGTTTTTTACGTAAATGAATACTTTTCGAGTTATTCGCGATTGAAAATGTTTATATTATTATATAAAAAGTAAATATTTGATCGAAAAAAATATTTTTAGCAAAAGTGTAGCTTATAAAAAACCGAAAAAAATGGTGTATCAGTAAAGTCTATCAATGTAGTAAAAACAAAGTTGTAGCTCATGAAAAATACGTTCTTATTCGCCTAATTCCAAATCGAATATCTCAAGGTGAAATCATTGAAAAATTAAGCACTTTTCGGGAAAACCCATTCAAACTTTTTAAAGTGTTTATAATAACCTTTATTTTAATTGCTTATAAAAGTTTCTAGCATTAAAAATAAGCGAATTACGCTCAACATAAAGTTTTTTTTGCCCTCTTTTTTTTTGCTAAAAAAATCATGAAAATCTCCTCGTGTTTAGCTCCCCAAATGAAATTAATCGATGCCACTTTACAAACAATTTATTTACTTATCTATTTTTTATATGATCTGTCAGTCTCATCGGTTTAAAATGCTTAATTTTAAAAGGGTTATAGTTGAAAAAGCTTGAACGGGTCACTAGTGTACGCAAATTTTGAACAGCCATATATTAATCAATTTTTGTCTTACGGGAAAAACAACATAAAACTAGCATATTTAAAATAGTAAAACTTACATTTTTTACTGTTTAAGATTTTTCTTATCACTAATATTTTTTAAGTTATTTTGAAAAAAGGAAACTTAAAAAATTTTTGGAAAAGTTTTTTTTACTATAAAACCATTTTTTTTTTAAATAAGCACTTCAAACCAGTCAAACTTACAGGTCATATAAACAATACACATACAGTTAAAATAAATGGTAAAGGGGTAACGATTAATTTTATTTAGGGTGCTAAATAGAGGGAGTTTTTCACGATTTTTTTTACCAAAGGGGCCAACTTTTTTTTTCAGTGTAACACGTTTATTTTTGATGCTAGAAACTTTTGTAAAAAACAAATAGAAAGCTTTTTTTAGATACTTTAAAAATTTTAATAAGCTTTTCCCTAAAAGTGCTTAATTTTTGGGTGATTTCGCATTGAATTATTCGATTTGGAATTAGACGACTAAGAACGTATTTTTCATGAGCTAGAACTTTGCCTTTACTTAATTTATAGACTTTACTGATACACCATTTTTTTTCGCCTTTTTATAAACTCCACTTTTGCTAAGAATATTTTTTTCGGTAAAATATTTACTTTTTCAGTTATTTGCGAAAAACGGTATGAAAACGTAGTTTTTTTGTCGAAAAATCAACAATTTCAATCACGAATAACTCGAAATGTATTGACTTACGTAAATAACTTTATGGAACGAAAGTTGCTTACAATCCGCCAATTTATCCATTTCCGGGCTTATTTTAAACCCCACGAGAAGGGGTGACTGTCACCCCCCAAGTAAAGCAACCAACGGTTCAAATTCAACTTTGAAGTGGAGGGTAATAGTCCAGAAAGCCACTGCGAATCCGCTAGGAAAAATATTCTAATTCGGATTTTTTGCACTGTCTTACTCAAAAAGGACTCCTTTTAACAAATTTGCATGTTGCCAGGACCAAAAGGTGGTCAAAATTTTTTTAAACGTTTTTCTTTTGTTTTTTTTTTCTAAAATTATTTTTTTTTGCATGGAAAAAAGTTTTTTTAGGTTTTTTGGATCATTCCAAACAGAAAAGGTCTTTAGTGACTTTTCTCTAAAAATGATAGTTTTTCACATATCAGCGATTAAAAATTGAAAAAATGCGAAATCGGCCATTGTTAACCCTCAAAAGCTATGTGAAAAACTGAAAATTTGAATGTTGCCAAGGTAGATATTCTTTAAACTTCTATTGATGAAATCCCGAAGAGTTTTTTGCAATACAATATTCAAAACTCCTTTGTTTTTTAATTGCTAATCAAGCGTGCGCGACACTATTTTCCACCGACAGTATGGTGCAAATTAAAGAAATAAATTCGTTATTTCGTAAACCGGCGACTTTAAGGAAAAATCACGAAATAGGTCGATTTTTATTTTAAGTTGTGATATTGTGGCATATATGTGTTAAATATTTAAAAGGCAAATGCAGAATTAAATACATTTATTCTAATATCTAGGTACACATGTCTTTCTATCACGAAATACTATAATCGACTGACTCATTAAATACTTCATTATCCATATTCGGGCATCTATGCTGTTTGTCAGAACATCCATTTCTTTTAGTCGTCCGTCAGGGCCGGCGTAGAAAATATTCTTTACAGTCGGCCACGCTTCCCTTATCCACGTCCTCGTGGATCCGATGCCACTGATTTACCTAGATCATAAAAAACATGTTAACTTTAAAAGACAAGACTATGAAATAAATAAGACACATGCCATATTAATAATGGGACTACTATCTAATAATTTTACATTAAATCTAACAGGAGTCATCCATCCAGTTCATCTTAAGTTGGACCTGAAATATTAGCTTAAGATCTACAGCTAGTAAATTTCTTTAAAAAAACATGCTACACCCATAGTAAGAAAACAACTCTTATAAGTTCGCTTCTAAATTATGCAATAAGAAAGCAACTCTCATAAGTTCGATTCTTTAGTAAATTACATTAAAAACAACATGCAATAGGTAAACATGCTATACTAATATCAAGACAACAACTCTAAGAGTTGTAAGATAAGAGTATAAGACCATAAGAGTACAAGACTTATAAGTTCGCCTCTAAAATATGCAATACCTGCAATAAGAAAACAACTCTTATAAGTTCGCCTCATTAGTAAATTCCATTAAGCAAAACATGCAATAGGTACCTATAGTAAGAAAAGAGCTCTTATAAGTTCGTTTCTTTAGAACTTGCCCTCTCCAAACCCCTTACCCTGGGTTGGAAGAGCCGTGGTCTAAGAGCTAGTTTCTTATACTTTTGTGGTCAACCATCTTAAGAGATCCGTTTCGTTAGGACCCTTATAAGTTCGTTTCTTTAGAACTCGCCTAGGACTCTTTAAGAACTCGTTTTGTAAGAGTTCTGTTGCTAGCTATCTTCGAGATCCGTTTCGTTAGGACTCTTATAAGTTCGTTTCGTTAGAATTCTTGTAGCTAGCTAACGTGTGATCCAAAATTATTGCCATCACAGGTGGCTCTGAATTACAGAGATAGCTATACAGCGCATGTCTATTCTTAATTCAGATATATTTTCCAGTTTACGTCAACTTTGCAGTGTACGTCAACTTAACAAGAAAAGTTAGGTTATGTAGAGATGTTGGCGATGGACATATACAGCATCTTGTTTGATTGTATTTATTATTGTTACTTATAATTTCATTAATTCTTTTTATTTTTGACTTAAGTTCTGTGTTAAAGGTTTTGACTAATTTTTTTATGTTTTATAATATTAATCAAAATTAATTGATAAACCAATGATATAAATTCAGATTAAAACCAGACATACGTAATTTTTTTTGTACAGCTAACTTTGATCACAATAATTGTGGATCGCTCGTTATCTTGGAGATCCGTTTCGTTAGGATCCAAATCCCCTTTGGATTCAGAACTGACGTCAGTATTGAAAGGTTTCATCTTATCGTTGGATGACACACCTTCATTTTTCTTTTGAGATCTCACGGAACCTTGAGGATCCTCGATTACGTAACGATCATGATCTAAACCCCTTTTTAATGATATAAGGATCAGGTAATTAGGGAGTCATTCGTTTGACGTCCTCTTGAATTCTTCGTTGAATTCAATCACTTTGTCAAATGTTTGCTTTTATTTGACCTGGTTTGCATCAGTCATTCGTTTGACGTCCGCTTGAATTCTTCGTTGAATTCAATCACTTTGTCAAATATTTGCTTTTATTTGACCTGGTTTGCATCAGTCATTCGTTTGACGTCCGCTTGAATTCTTCGTTGAATTCAATCACTTTGTCAAATGTTTGCTTTTATTTGACCTGGTTTGCATCAGTCATTCGTTTGACGTCCGCTTGAATTCTTCGTTGAATTCAATCACTTTGTCAAATATTTGCTTTTATTTGACCTGGTTTGCATCAGTCATTCGTTTGACGTCCGCTTGAATTATTCGTTATATTCAATCACTTTGTCAAATGTTTGCTTTTATTTGACCTGGTTTGGATCAGTCATTCGTTTGACGTCCGCTTGAATTCTTCGTTGAATTCAATCACTTTGTCAAATATTTGCTTTTATTTGACCTGGTTTGCATCAGTCATTCGTTTGACGTCCGCTTGAATTCTTCGTTGAATTCAATCACTTTGTCAAATGTTTGCTTTTATTTGACCTGGTTTGCATCAGTCATTCGTTTGACGTCCGCTTGAATTCTTCGTTGAATTCAATCACTTTGTCAAATATTTGCTTTTATTTGACCTGGTTTGCATCAGTCATTCGTTTGACGTCCGCTTGAATTATTCGTTGAATTCAATCACTTTGTCAAATGTTTGCTTTTATTTGACCTGGTTTGGATCAGTCATTCGTTTGACGTCCGCTTGAATTCTTCGTTGAATTCAATCACTTTGTCAAATGTTTGCTTTTATTTGACCAGGTTTGCATCAGTCATTCGTTTGACGTCCGCACATATTTTCGATAGATCGCCCCGGTCTGCCTCCTGTAATGACACTTCGTTGGCCAGAACAGCATCGGCTATACCTCTTGATTGGTAACCCAACATTACTTCGTAGGGCGTTTTTTTTGTGGTTGAATTCTTCGTTGAATTCAATCCCCAATTTGGAACCAATTCATCTCAAGTAATCTCGTCTTCACTGCAGGATGATAAAGAAGCTACTATTGTACAATTATACCTTTCCACTTGTCCGTTTACTTTAGGAGCAGCAGTGGAATTCAGAACATGTTTTATATTAAGTGATGTACAATAATCCTTGAATCGTTGGGAAGTATAGCAAAAACCTCCATCGCTAATTATTCTTCTTGCTACACCAAAGATTTCAATTGCACTTTTCAAAAAAGTAATCACCGGGGTAACTTTGGTGGACTGCACAGCCTTCATAAAAAAAGAACTTAGTGAAAGCATCGACGATGACAATGAGATAAGAGTTCCTTCGTTTTGACTTTACAAATGGACCTAGATGATCTATATGCAGTGTATCAAAAGGTACTGCAACCTTCTCAATATAATGCACAAGTCCAGGTTTTTGCTTTTCACCAGGTTCCTTATTATATAAGCCTTCTAGACAACCTCCAATGTATTTCTTAACATATTTTATCATACCTGAGAACCAGTATAATTGAGATATTGCCGAAATAGTCTTTTCTACTGACATGTGACCAGTTCCATCATGATAATGCAAAACAACCTGCCTGCGGGCTTGCCTTAGAGCAACTCACCTTTTGCCTTCTGAAGTTTTTCGATATAGTCGTTTGTTTACAATGCAGTAGTTTTGATGGATATCTTTTTCTTCCTTATCTGATGGAGATTTCGACAGCAGATCTATGATAGTGTTGCATCTTTCATCTTTTAATTGGGCATGCAAGATCCAATCTTCTTGATCGATGTTCACAAGGTTTATTCTTAACCGTGAGTGCCTCCTCTGGAATTTTTGCGACAGTATCTCTGCTTAGAGCATGTGGCATTTTCGTACCTGGACGGTATTCAATGTCCAAATTAAATTCTTGAATGGTTAACCACCATCTTTCAATTCTGGGAATTATATCTCTTTTGGTCAATGTGATCCGCACTGCATTACAATCTGTAACCACCTTAAAATGGATTTCGATGAGATAAATTCGAAAATGTAATGAATTTACTACTACCATGGTTTCTAACTCCAGATTGTAAACAGCAAGGACAGGCCTCGAAGTCAATTTATTCTTGAGGGTTTCGAAAGCACACGTTGTTCGTCATCCCATACAAATTTGACATCTTTTTTCGTGAGAAGTGTCAAAAGTCTTGCAATCGTGGCAAAGTCCTTTACATATTTTCTGAAGTAACTTGACAAACCCAAAAATTGGCGTGTAGTGTCGACATCAACAGGTTCTGGAAATCTTTCAATTGCTTCTGTTTTCAGCTGTAAAGTCGTGAAATACATACAATCTTTTAATTTTTCTAAGAACTCGTCTGCACGTGGAAGTGGAAATCGATCCTTAACAGTCTTCGAATTCAATGCACGATAATCTACACACATTCGATTTTCTCCATTTTTCTTTTGGACTAATAGAATCGGACTTGAATAAGGTGAACTAAATTCTTGAATGACTCCATTAGCCTGTAAATCATTTATGATAGTCTGTACAACTTTTCGTTCATTGTAAGATAAACCATAAGGACGATACACGACAGGACGATCATCAGTAAGATGGATTTGCATTTTAAGAATATCTGTTTTACCCAATTCACTAATGTTTTGTGAAAAACAGCACCTAAATTGATTCAGTAAGTCAAGGAGCTTTACTGCTTACTCCTCAGATAAATTTGAATTACATAACACATAGTTTTTGGAAAACAAACAAGAATTGTGTAAAGAACGGGTCATTATACTAACATCAGAAGAAACACTTTTATCTTCAACACAATCAATACCTCTAGCTACAATTTGAGTTTCACTTACGTCAACTAAGGTGACATATATTCAAATTATTGTACCCTGTTCTAGCCAATCCTCTCAACCTGATTTACATGTGGAATATCATAGCCGTTCGTTCCAGTCACTAATAGATCCCAACATCCCAAAAAAAAATTCAGGAATGCACTCCGACTCCACAAATGTTCCATTAACCGCATCGTTTGGTTGTGCTTGGTGCTGGATGAGCCTTTTTTTGACTAGTAACTCTAATCTATCGAGTCTATCACTAACATACATTTCGAGTAGTGGAGGAGTGTTGAGACTCTTTTACTTGCTGAAGCTACCCGAACGATGTTCGTTTCTCTAGATTTGGGAATCATGGAACTTGTCTGATGATGTAAATGATATTGTCGGTTTTATCTTGTAATCATAGTCGTTACTACTACTGCTAGATTCGGATGTTGAACTTGAACTTAGTCTGGATCCTTTCCTTCAACCCATTGCTTTTGTTTCCTTTTTTATACTATACTTATATAATAATATATACCTACTTATATTCATGCTTTTCAAATAAAATTGCGAAGTTAAATTGAGAGAAGGTTGTTGCTACACATTGAACAATGAACAACCTCTCGAACTTAAATAATGCAATATAAGCTCAATACTACACGTTGAATAGCTTATACAGAGCGTTCACCAATCAACCAGACATACCACTTCGAAGGAAGCGCCAAAATGGGCAACACTGTCTATTATTCCACTATAGTATCGATGCGTAATCGTCCATCGACGGATTTAAACAAATAATACTTTAGGTTCTGAAATTACTAATCTACAATGAGTAGGTGACGTAATATGGTTGTTAAATTACCGGCAAGTGGGTAAATAAACCGGCTGCTCAAATTCCTCAAACATTTATTACCAAACATTTAAAATTAATTTTTAACTGTTAAAGATGTTCAAAACTCATCTACTCGATAGTAACAGTATGTTATTAAAATCGCTTTATCAATTTTTCTCTTTTCTCGATTATTAGTTTTTATTGCATAGTATATAAATTATTGTAATGACTGAATAAATAATTAATTTAAAATAATGCTATTAATGTAAATTAATAAATAATTCACGCAATTAACAAGTAACGATTTAAAAGAATATTCAAAAACTAAAGCCATAGTCACCGCTATTTTAAAAATGACATTGACACTCTACGACTATACCGTCTACACTCTAAATATTTATAAATGCATGTGTATAAATTATAACCATAACGCATACCTTATTAAATGTGGAAAAACCGGCAGTGCTCACACCCTAAGCGCGCATATCTAATTGAAACCCAAACGCAGTGTATATTCTTATAAATATTATAATCTATTTTAAATTTAAATCGCGAAATATAAATATTACTAAACGTTGAATAGTTTATATCTCCCTATAGATATTTTAATCTATTTCAAATTCAAATACCAAAATATAAGTATATTATCTACACTTTGAATAGCTTATAAAAATATAATACATTATTAATATAATAAAATTGTGAAGTTAATAAAAGAGAAGTCTGTTGCTACACGTTGAACAGTTTCTCAAACTTAAATAAGGTAATATAAGCTTAATACTATACGTTGATTAGCTTATATACTATCCTTATAAATATTTTAACTTATTTTGAAATCAAATCGCGAAATATAAGTCTATTATCTACACTTTGAATAGCTTATAAATATATTCCGATAAATATTTTAACCTTTTTCAAAATCAAATCGCGAAATATAAGTCTATTAGCTACACTTTGAATAGCTTATAAAAATATTCCGATAAATATTTTAATCTTTTTCAAAATCAAATCGCGAAATATGTCTATTAACTACACTTTGAATAGCTTATACATCACGATAAATATTTTAATATCTATTAAATAAACTATTCGATAAATACATACAGTTCAATCCTCTTAACACCATCAGACACAAGTTCGAAGTTCTAACAGACATCCTGTCATAAAAAATATGTGGTACAATGTACATCATTGGCAAAGAAGCAGCACAAATTGATCCAAAAACAACTCATAAAAACACCCAGGTGATTCACCGTACTTTAAATATTATTTACACGTCGCATTTAGTGCAAATTCCGGATAAAATTCCACGTAAAACACTTTAACGTAACAACACTTCACAAGTTCACTTCTTGCAGGAAAATTCCATTGCTATTTTTGTCACTTTCGAAACATTCACATACGATTATACTATTATTGTGTTTTTAAACAAATATCACTATTAAATAAGTATAAATATAACTTAACACTTGCTATAGCACATGGATAATATCCTACCGCTGCTTTGTTAAATATTTAAAAGGCAAATGCAGAATTAAATACATTTATTCTAATATCTAGGTACACATGTCTTTCTATCACGAAATACTATAATCGACTGACTCATTAAATACTTCATTATCCATATTCGGGCATCTATGCTGTTTGTCAGAACATCCATTTCTTTTAGTCGTCCGTCAGGGCCGGCGTAGAAAATATTCTTTACATATGGTATACTATTGTTGTTCTGAAGCTATTTTCTTGTGGCATTTTTATAATCAAGTATATTCAAATGGGAAATAAGCCACAATTTTACCTAAAAATGATTTTATTAACGTTTCGACGCCCAAGTCGGCTGTCGTTGTCAAAATACTTTATAAAATACTTTCGAAACGTTAATAAAATCATTTTTAGGTAAAATTGTGGCTTATTTCCCATTTGAATATACTTGATTATGGTATACTAGTGACGTCATCCATCTGGACGTGATGACGTAATGGATGATGTTTTTAAATGAGAATAGGGGTCGTGTGCTAGCTCATTTGAAAGGTTCTTCAATTCTCTATTCAGTAATATAAACATTTACATAATTGTTTATACAGGGTCTCCAAAAAATTTTTAATTAATTAAATTATTTGACAAAAAAAGAAGTAGAAGGACACCCTGTATAAATAATTATGTAAATGCTTAAAATACTGAATAGAGAATTGAAGAACCTTTCAAATGAGCTACCACACGACCCCTATTCTTACTTAAAAAAATCATCGATTACGTCATCACGCCCAGACGGATGACGTCACTAGTATACCATATATGCCACAATATCATAACTTAAAAATAAAAATCGACCTGTTTCGGGATTTTTCCTTAAAGTTGCCGGTTTACGAAATAACGAATTTATTCCTTTTAGGGGAGTGCAATTAGAACGAGAAGATACAATGTTTCGGAAAAAATCAAACAAGGTTATATTTTTCTAAAACTTTTTTTGTTAGTTTATAAATATGTTAAAGTAAAAAGTTCTACTCACAAATTTCGCCGCTAATTGTTTATTAATTGTTTAAACAATAACAATTGTTTTGTATAAATAATGTTAAGAATAAGGGTGAATTCAACATTTTATTTTGA
This sequence comes from Diabrotica virgifera virgifera, assembly GCF_917563875.1. Taxonomy (NCBI): domain Eukaryota; kingdom Metazoa; phylum Arthropoda; class Insecta; order Coleoptera; family Chrysomelidae; genus Diabrotica; species Diabrotica virgifera. The sequence continues at coordinate 114,661,045 of NC_065445.1, forward strand.
TAAAAAATGTTTTTATTTTAGTTTTGATTATGCTGAACCCGAATCAGACATTACAATTTGCAAATTCAAAATGGCGGATTCAAAATGGCGGATTTTTTCCTAAAATTCCTTAAAAAGCAGTTGTAAAATCCGATTTTTTTTTATAAAACGTGTTTGTTTACATATATGTGGATATTTTTGAGAGGTTGCTGAACCTGAATCAAATTTTGATAATTTAAATTATAAAATGGCAGATCCAAAATGGCGGATAACTTAAAAAATAGTTGTAAAATCATAATTTCTTTACAAAATGTATTTATTTCTACATATATTTATTTTTGAGAGCTTTGATAAACCTAACTTAAATGTTAACATTATAAACTATAAAATGGCGGATCGAAAATGCGGATTTTCTAAAAATAACATAAAAAAGAACATTTTTCTAAAACATTTATTGTTTTTATTTTTAACAGGTTGTTGAATCTGAATTAAAGATTAAAAATTTAAATTTCAAAATGGCGGATCCAAAATGGCGGATATTTAAATGAAAAACAAGTAGAATCCAATCAAACAAATATGGAATTTCATTCTTAAAAAAAAAAGATAAACAAATAATTTTCAAAAAATATTAAAAATTAAAATGTATTAGAAAGAAAGAACCAATTATTCAAAATCTATCTCTTCAATATTCAAAAAATTGTTGCAATGGAATCATAAATAAAAAGTTATTCTTAGTAAAAAGCTCTGCATATTCTAAAACTTTAAATGCAATCATAAAATATCAATTTTGTACAAGATATGTCAATAAATAAAAATTTCAGTTAGGAGTAAAATACCTATATTTTTCATAATACTGAAAATTGTTATTATGGAAAGTTGTTCAGAATTAAAAACGATGTGTCAATATGCAATTACACTTTTATGCAATTTTTTTACATAATACCTCGTATAATATTGATAAAATATAATATTTTATATCTGCATATTAAGTGTTAGACCATGCACAGCTATTTATGACGAATAACTTTCTTCCTAAAATTAATAATAAATCAGTTATCATAAATAATAAGTGAAAATTTAATGATGTTTGGTATAATTAATTTAAAACAATATTAAAAAGAAACAAATTTTCGATTAGAAGGATATAATTACATATTGGAACATAGTTTTTAATTCCAAACAACTTTTCTTTATAAAAATTTTCGATATTGTGAAATATAAAGGTACTTTACTCTTGAGTGAAATTCATATTTTTTGACATACCTCGTACAAAATTAACAAAATTTGATATTTAATGGTTGCATCTTATGTTATATACGATGCAGAGTATTTTATAAAGAATAACTTTTTTTCGTAAAACTGATATTAAAAAAGTTATCAATAGGTTCCAAGTTACGCAGACATACTGTATAAGAGCTAAAAAAATTTTTCTGTTGAACATTTATTATTTTTGAAGCTTATTATTAAATTAATTTTAGGTAAGTTTTACAGAAAAAAGTTTTGATCACTCTGTATATACATTTTTTCAGCTGGTAATTTTCGGTTTTTGTATTACATTTTTGTTATCTTTCTTAGTTTCCTCAAAAAGAAATTGTTTATTTCATTTTTAATCTAAAATAATTCAGTGTTTTTTTAAGATTACATCCTAGGCTTTAAAAAAATATTAAAAAAATTGTATTAGATTTATTCAAACTTGAGTAATACCGTCTTAAAGTGGTGGGAATTCTGTAGAACTACTAAGTTTTCAAAAATTACATTTTTTGAGACAGCGTATTATTTGAATTAAATTTTTGAGATTTTTTTTAATGAAACATCGTTTAGTAAGATGATTGAGAGGTAAGTTGTGCAAATTTGAGAGCTTTGTAAGTAAAATTGTATTAGTTACACATTTTTAAATCATTTTTAAACAAAATTCATGTAAGTCTCACTTTCCGCCCACACCGTACTTATGTCCATACATTTTATTTTTTTTTATTACAACCATAAGATAGCTTATTTTATCATCTTTCATGTCCAATTTGTAAAATTTCTTTTGATCCATTAGTTAAAGAATTACATTTAAAAAACTCAACCGTGCCCTTCTTCCAACGCTAGTTTACATTGCGCCAATGTGTGTGAGAAGGGTGACTTTAGCGTTATAAATAAAAAATTACAGAAGCTAGAGATTTAATTTTAGAAAAATCTTTATATAAGGTTTTTTTTGTAAAATTTTCTGAATTTTTCAATGGTCAAGTCAGTTTTTTTCTAAAAATTATATTTTCGGAGTTATTTAAAAAACATCTAACTTCGCTGTTCATTTGTTTAATAAAAAATGAAGCACCCACTTCTCGAGTAGAACTTTTTGATATGTTGTTTATTAAACATTTCTTAATGAAATTACAAAAAGTTTTATCTTGTTTGATTTTTTCCGAAGTGAAAATCTAAATGCACTCCCCTATTTCATTTGCACCAAACTGTCGGTGGAAAATAGTGTCGCGCACGCTTGATTAGCAATTAAAAAACAAAGGAGTTTTGAATATTGTGTTGCAAAAAACTCTTCGGGATTTCATGAATCGATGTTTAAAGAATATCTACCTACCTTGGCAACATTCAAATTTTCAGTTTTTCACATAGTTTTTGAGGGTTAGAAATGGCCGATTTCGCAATTTTTCAATTTTTAATCGCTTATATGTCAAAAACTATCATTTTTAGAGAAAAGTCACTAAAGACCTTTTCTGTTTGGAATGATCCAAAAAACCTAAAAAAACTTTTTTCCATGCAAAAAAAAATAATTTTAGGAAAAAAACAAAAAAAAACGTTTAAAAAAGTTTTGACCACCTTTTGGTCCTGGCAACATGCAAATTTGTTAAAAGGAGTCCTTTTTGAGTAAGACTGTGCAAAAAATCCGAATTAGAATATTTTTCCTAGTGGATGTGCAGTGGCTTTCTCGACTATAAGTAGAACCTAAATCCAAATTTTCGTGCAATTCGGAGTTACCCCTGAAAATTAAACTCCAAAACGGTCATTTATTGGGCTATAAAAATGTATTTTTACTGTTTACAAGCTTCTATTTCGTTATTTCATTAATTGGCTCGTAGATGGCCATATGTGAAATAACGACATAGGAACTTATAGGCAGTAATAATACATTATTTCTCTTTAATTTAGGGTCACACAACAAAATCTCCACAAATTGACATAGGAGGTTGGGAACTTTCACCGTCGTTATCTTGGATTTAAATAATGGCAATTAAATGAAACAGAAAGTACCTAATACACACAACCTAATATACATGTACCTACAGTGCACAGATTCTAAAGGTACCGGTGGGGGATGGCGTCTATGCTCAGTATTATAGTCGGTGTATAAGAGAGAAAGTATTCGAAATAATGAAATAAAAAATTATATATAATTTGTTATTTCATTATTTCGAATACTTTCTCTCTCATACACCGACTATAATACTGCGTATAGAAGCCATCTCCTATCTGCACCTTTAGAATCTGTGCACTGTATATATGTATGTATGTATGTATGCATGTATGTATGTATGTATGTATGTATGTATGTATGTATGTATGTATGTATGTATGTATGTATGTATGTATGTATGTATGTATGTATGTATATTAATAAAAAAATACTTTTCAAGTTCTGAACGTCAATTGTGATTTTTACTATACCAATTGATAATTAAATGTTTTTCCAAATTTTCCATATTAAAAGATCCGCGATTGTCTGCTAATTCTTACGTGTTTATACATTGAAAATGATATTGCAACATCCACCGACGTACCTAATAGGTGCAAATTTTAGTTTTCGTATTACATCGGGATCTATATCTACATGTAGAATAGACTATAGAATAGATCTACATGTACAAAGTCTCTTTGTAAAATTTTGCTTACAAGGGATAAGTTCTTAAAACCATACATTTTTTCTAAAACAAAATTAAGTTTTCGAAATACTATTTTGCCTATTTGGCCATCCACACTTGACAACTTATTAAAGCATTGTGTCACCAATTAAACAGAATCTGCCAATGGTAATGTTAAGTTCTATAAGTTATATATTATAGTTGCAAAAGTATGTATCAGCCAGCACAGAAAAATTTCCTGAGATGGACGCTCATTGCGATGAAAGTTCGGTATTAAGAAAAAAATTTTTTGGCTTCATAATAGAGTATCATTTGAGAACAATATTTTTAATTGCCTCGTAGTTTTTAGTGTAAAATGTAACTGCATTTAACCAAGTTTCCCATCGAGTTACTACAGGTTGTGTAGGGTCTCATTTAACTATCCTCAAATTGTTTAGATAGAAATAAAAATAATCCGTTTTACGAAGTTAAAAAGGTGCTACCTGTTAAAATTATCATTCACAAATAAGAAAAAAGTGTCCAATCCATTAGAAAGGAAACGTTGGGATTACCAAATCCCTTATCATTCTTTACTTGGAATGTCCGTAATATCCGTAATCACGTTTACTGTTTTGAATTACTGTTTTTTTCAGCCAATAGACCTAAGGTAGCACAATTGGGTTTATAAATATTCGAGGTGTGCAAGTACTTGGAGGAGATACGAGAAACGATCGTGCGCGAGTAGCGGAGAAATATTGCCACTTTCTTAAATAATTCATATTGTCAATAATTGAAATTGTCAAATTGACGTATATTTCATACCTACTGTCATTGAAGAAGAAAAAAAATATATTGCTACACAATATTGATATGATATGATATGCAATTATTATATAAAGGTAAATTTAATTAATTGTATTTTGCTTGCAGTACTGCATTTTAATAACTAATGTTATTTATTACATACAATTGTTTACGTTTTAATAACATAACCTGAATCTGACTTTTTCTTTTTATTATTTTTTTGGACTATGGCTTTGACAATTATCCAGTAACCAGGCCTAATATAATTGGCCAATAGAATTAAAAGTGCGAAAAATGTTGCTGAGCGTAGAAACCAGGTGTCGCTTTGCCAAACTTGCACGGTCCCAATAGCGAATTTCGATAAAATAACAAAAGTAAGCATAAATATGCGGTTCAGCCCTAAATATGTAGCAATGTGGCGAAATATGCTAAATATGCATTTTTTATGTTAATTATGTTCAATAAGCTGTAATTTGCTCAGAAATCATGAAATAAAGCAAATATAGATATGTACATGAATTTTATGAATATGCATTTTGCATACAGGGTGTTTCATTGGGAAAGTAACATACGTTAACTGCAGAAAGGGGACACTTAGGCGGTCTCCAAAATACCATACTTAATGGGTCTTACTCCATTAATAACAAAGATACTGAGTGTTTTATCTATTTTGCCATTTTCTTAATTGGTTCATAACTTTTTAACCACATTGTATATTTATTTTATATTTGGCACGCAAATATCGTTTAAGGTGTACAATAAATTAAATTATTTACAATTGCAAAAAATCCAGGTCCGGATTAAAAAAATTGGGAAAATATTCCAACCCAAAAAAAACACCCTGTACATTAAATTTTTTTAAAATGGATTTTTCAGTTGAAAAGAGGATGAAAAACTAAATTTAGTGGTATACTTTGAATTTTTGGCAAAATGATTTTGCTGATCAAATTTTGAATTTAAATTCAGAAATTATGTGAATTTCGAGAGCTCTAAGTAGAAAAAAATTGAAATATAGCTTACAACTTGTCAACCGCACTGTATATTCATTTTATATTTAACACGCGAATATTCTTTGTGGTGTCCAATCAATTAATTTATTTACAAATAAAAAAATCCAGGTCCGGATTAAAAAATATTGTATAAATATTCCGATCCAAAAAAACACCCTGTATAATAAATTTTTTTAAAATGAATTTTGCATTTGAAAAGAGGCTGAAAAACTAAATTTATTGGTATACTTTGAATTTTCGGCAAAATAATTTTTCTGGTAAAATTTTGAATTTGAATTCTGAAATTATGTGAATTGCGAAGCTCAAAGTAAAAAAATTAAAATATGATTTAATTTTAATTAATACCATTACTTAATCTAAATTGGTAAAATATTGACATTTTGACACATAACAATAATTTTTGATGGTGGTAATTTTGAATAAGTACTTTAGTTTTGAATAGTTATGCTGCACATTTTCTCTGTTTTGTTATAATTTTTAGATACTTTGTTGATTAAAGTTATGTATTCTTTATCGACTCTTTATTATTTATTCATGATTTAAAGATGAATATTCGCCATAAACTATTTGTCACAGATAATAAAAAAACACTGAAATGTTCAACATTTTACCAATTTAGATTAAATAATGGTATTAACTAAAATTAAGTCGCATTTTAATTTTGTCTACTTAGAGCTCTCGCAATTGACATAATTTCAGAATTCAAATTCAAAATTTTATCAGAAAAATAATTTTGCCGAAAATTCAAAGTATACCATTAATTTAGTTTTTCATCCTCTTTTCAAATGCAAAATCCATTTTAAAAAAATTTAATATACAGGGTGTTTTTTTGGGAAGGAACATTTTTACAATGTTTTTTAATCCAGACCTGGATTTTTTATAATTGTAAATAAAATAATTGATTCAACACCTAAAAGAATATTCCCGTGTTAAATATAAAATAAACATACAGTGCGGTTAACAAGTTGTAAGTTGTATTTAATTTTTTTTTCTACTTAGAGTTCTCGCAATTCACATACATAATTTCAGAATTCAAATTCAAAATTTGATCAGAAAAATCAATTTGCCGAAAATTCAACGTATACCACTAAATTTAGTTTTTCATCCTATTTCAACTAAAAAATCCATTTTAAAAAAATTTAATATACAGGGTGTTTTTGGGGTCGGAACATTTTTACAATATTTTTTAATCCAGACCTGGATTTTTTATAATTGTAAATAAAATAATTGATTGGACACCTAAAAGAATATTCGCGTGTTAAATATAAAATAAATATGCAGTGCGGTTAACAAGTTGTAAGTTGTATTTAATTTTTTTTCTACTTAGAGCTCTCGCAATTCACATAATTTCAGAATTCAAATTCAAAATTTGATCAGAAAAATCATTTTGCCAAAAATTCAAAGTATACCACTAAATTTAGTTTTTCATCCTCTTTTCAACTAAAAAATCCATTTTAAAAAAATTTAATGTACAGGGTGTTGTTTTTGGGTCGGAATATTTTTCTAATATTTTTTAATCCGGACCTGGATTTTTTACATTTGTAAATAAATTAATTTATTGTACACCTTAAAGGATATTTGCGTGCCAAATATAAAATAAATATACGGTGTGGTTAAAAAGTTATGAACCAAATAAGAAAATGGCAAAATAGATAAAACACCCAGTATCTTTGTTATTAATGATGTAAGACCCACCCGTGTTGAGCTGCCCCCCCCCCCACTTGCAAAAATTAAAAAACAAATAGCCCTGATTTATGAGCTATTTATGAGCTCTCATATTCCGCAAACTAAAAATTTTGAGCTCGTTCCACTGAGCAGGAATTTAATACCCTAGTGGGGGGGGGCTGAGTCAGCCCCCCCCCCACTGCTTAAAAATAGGAATATTGAATCGGTTTTTACGGCAGAATTACGAGCTATTTATGAGCTCTTGAAATTATATAGTTTCGATTTTTGAGCTCATCCCCTTCACCCCCAAACAACCCTTTAATTGATTTAACTTAAGATAAAGATGCTGAGAAAACTTAAAATATATCGTATTGCGAATATAATTCCTATAGCTTATACACTCTAAGAATAAACTATTAAATCAAGAGCATTTCGATTATTGAGCTACAACCCCTTCGCCAGAAAACCACCCTATCTTCCCGGCTTAAGAGAAAGTTGTACTTAAAATGCGTTAAACTAATTATTTGGCGACTACATATCATTTAATAATTTTTAAGCTTCCAAATTACGCGCATTTAGATCAGTAAATTGCAATTTATTTTGTATAGTGCAGTCACTGAAGGTAAAAATAAACGATTACCTTCAATTTCGGTGAACCTTCATGGATTTTCACGAAAATTGGTCAGTGGTTAGAGGATACGTCAAGAAACAAAGGTGACATGGTACCACCTTGCGCCTTTACCCTGAGGGTGGATACCGCCCCTTCTCGGGGGTGAAAATTATTTTATAAAAAATAACTGCACAAATCAATAAAAGAACAAATTAAAAGCAAAATTTATTATATAAAGTTAATAAAATAAGTAAATACTTTTTAAGTTATTAAAGATCAAAGATTTTAATTATTTGTGAAAAAAATGCATGTTTTGAAGAGGTTTTTTGTAAATCACTAAAAAACTGTAAGTTTTTACAAAAAAGTTAATAGTAGTTTAATTCGTATAGCTTATAGTCTAAAAATAAACTCTAAAATCACGCGCCTTTCGATTATTGAACTACAACCCCTTCGCAAGAAAACCATCCCATATTCCCGGCTTAATAGAGGGTTGTACTTAAAATAATTTAAATTAATTATTTGTCGACTATATATTGTTTAATAATTTATGAGCTCGCAAAATATACGCATCTCAATTATTGAATTGCCATTTTCTTTCTATAGTGCAGTCACTGAAGGTAAAAATCAACTATGACCTTCGATTTCGGTAAATCTCCATTCATTTTCACGAAAATTGGTGAGCGGATTTTGATACTATCAACTTTTTCTGGATCTTATTTTTCATAGGTATTTCTAAGTACTTTGACAAGTATTTAGTAACTAAGTGTTATAAAATGCATCTCTTTCCCGTTATTTAAGCTTGAACCCTTAGATTTGAACAGTCGCGGAAAAAAATATACATTTAATTACCAATAACTTACTTTAAATTAACATTAAAGGGTTTTTCAAGTAAGCAATTTATTATATTTTTTATTAGCTTCAATTTTAGTGATGAAAACTTTTTTGTAAAAACTTACAGTTTTTGAGTCATTTATGAAAAATCGCTCTAAAGCATGCATTTTCTTTCCAAAAATTAAAATATTTGATCTTTAATAACTCAAAAAGTATTGATTTATTTTAATCACATTATATAACAAATTTTGCTTACAATTTGTCCCTCTCTCGATTTGTGGGGTTATTTTTAATAAAGTAATTTTCACTCCCGAGGAGGGGTGACATATACCCCAGGCTAAAACCCCAAGTTGTTATTGTCAATTCGTGAAAATAAATGGCGATTTACCGAAATCGAAGGTAATAGTTGATTTTTACCTTCAGTGACTGCACTATAGAAAGAAAATAGCAATTCAATAATTGAGATGCGTATATTTTGCAAGCTCATAAATTATTAAACGATATGTAGTCGCCAAATAATTAATTTAAATTATTTTAAGAACAACTCTCTCTTAAGCCGGGAATATGGGGTCGTTTTCTTGCGAAGGGGTTGTAGCTCTATAATCGAAAGACGCGTGATTTAAGAGTTTATTCTTAGAATATAAGCTATACGAATTAAACTACTATTAACTTTTGTGTAAAAACTTAAAGTTTTTCAGTGATTTACAAAAAACCTCTCCAAAACATGCATTTTTTTCACAAATAATTAAAATCTTTGATCTTTAATAACTTAAAAAGTATTGACTTATTTTATTAACTTTATATAATGAATTTTGCTTTTAATTTGTTCTTTTATTGATTTGTGCATTTATTTTTTATAAAATAATTTTCACCCCCGAGAAGGGGCGGTATCCACCCTCAGGGTAAAGGCGCAAGGTGGTACCATGTCACCTTTGTTTCTTGACGTATCCTCTAACTACTGACCAATTTTCGTGAAAATCGATGAAGGTTCACCGAAATTGAAGGTAATCGTTGATTTTTACCTTCAGTGACTGCACTATACAAAATAAATTGCAATTTACTGATCTAAATGCGCGTAATTTGGAAGGTTATAAATTATTAAATGATATGTAGTCGCCAAATAATTAGTTTAATGCATTTTAAGTACAACTTTCTCTTAAGCCGGGAAGATAGGGTGGTTTTCTTGCGAAGGGGTTGTAGCTCAATAATCGAAATGCTCTTGATTTAATAGTTTATTCTTAGAGTATATAAGCTATATGAATTATATCCGCAATACGATATATTTTAAGTTTTCTCAGCATCTTTCTCTTAAGTTAAATCAATTAAAGGGTTGTTTGGGGGTGAAGGGGATGAGCTCAAAAATCGAAAGTATATAATTTCAAGAGCTCATAAATAGCTCGTAATTCTGCCGCAAAAACCGATTCAATATTCCTATTTTTAAGTAGTGGGGGGGGGGGCTGAGTCAGCTAGAGTAGTAGTCACACTAGGGTATTAAATTCCTGCTCAGTGGAACGAGCTCAAAATTTTTAGTTTGCGGAATATGAGAGCTCATAAATAGCTCATAAATCAGGGCTATTTGTTTTTTAATTTTTGCAAGTGGGGGGGGGGCAGCTCAACACGGGTGTAAGACCCATTATGTATGGTATTTTTGACACCGCCTAAGTGTCCTCTTTCTACAGTTAACGTATGTTACTTTCCCAATGAAACACCCTGTATAATCAGAGCTCTAGTGATTTTATTCTCAATTCTGATTTGCTTGTATATTTTCGTTGTTTGTCGTATTTTCGATAGTCTGATTAATCGATATTTTAATAATATTAAAGCATATACATCAAAAACTCAAAGAAAGTTTACCGACGCCAAGTTCCCCGCCAAAAATTCTTTCGTTCAATCTTCATTGCCAATGTTTAAATATATTTTGTAGACTTTACATGAAGTGGTATGGAAACACTAAGATAAGATTGTTCTTGCTTTCCAAAGGTTATTGAAGTGAGGTTTTGATATTGCTCATCCGTCAAAAAACCGCAAGATAACGCCTCTCCTTCTCTCCGCCTAGCGTGCCGTTTTTCTCAACACATGAAAAAAACATGAACATCAGCTTTAAGAAATGGGTCAAGGTGTGTTATTCATTCCATATTCTCAGTCCTTGAATGTGCAAATGTATCTCTATTGTTCTCTAGGTTGGTTTACGCTGCATACGAGGTATCTTAAAACGTGTATAAGCACTTTCAGTATAATATTATTATAACAAACATGAAATATAAACTATACGGTATACATAGTCCAGGGCGCATCTGTAAAAGTATGAGTACATTTGGATTTTAAAAGTATTCATAATAGGAAAAAATGTTTCAAATATTACTAATTGTAGAATTTGTTTTTCTGAAAATTTTGATTTTTTTCTTTGTTGTATCATGAATACATTTGGGTTTATTTAAGAAAAATGCACTTTTTTTAAATTATAATAATGTCATTTTCGATTTAATCAAGTATTTCTTCTAAAGCATTCCAAACCGGTAGAATCACATGGATCTTATCAATTATACCTAAATAAAGTTAATTTCAAACGGGAAGCTATTCATTTCTATTTATTCCAGGAACCGAAGCTTTTCACCTCGCAATTTTTACAGAATGGATAGATTTGCTTGATAATTTGAGAATAAGTAGTGGATAGTCCAAGGATCAAAATCTATATGATGCCGAAAGGCGCTTTTACCATGGGGGTGGTTGCCACCCCATCTTGGGGGTGGAAATTTTTTATTATATTTTGACCGCAAAAGTTAATAAAAACATTCATTCTAAGCAAAAAATGCCCTATACATTTTTTTGATAAAATTAACAGTTTTCGATTTATTCGCTATCGAAAGTGTTATTTTTGTATAGAAAAAATCAATGTTTTTCGATATACTTAATCATTTGCAATTCACTCAATTTTTGCAGTAGTAAAAATTTTTTGAAACCAAGTTCTTGGGAATTAGATAACCTACAATTTTATATTAAAAGATTTTTTTGTATCTCTGATTCTAATCTTTCTATTCTGAAGAAAATGGCCTTTCTTACCAAACTACAAAAATTCGTTATTCGATTTTAACTTCCGTTCTTTAAAAACCAATCATTCTAAGCCAGCCAAACATCTAGAATCTATTAATAATACATAAATTAAAAAGAACGAATAAGGCCAATGACTAAAAACACCGCTATTATTATGCTTCCAATTGGGTTTCTCCTTTTTTTTTTTCAAAAAAATATATTGATTTTTTAACCGTAACTTTTTTATTTTTTATCATAGAGATTTTGTTAAAAAATCATTTTGTAGGATTTTACAAGTTCTATAAGCCTATTAGAATTAAATCTTTTTAAAATCCTCAGTCGCAAAAAGAGGTGACTTTGAAAGGGTTGGTAAAGGTGGTTTTTGCATGTTATTACAAGTTTTAATTGTCAATAGCTCACTCAATTTTTGCCGTAGAAAAAATTTTTGTAAAGCAGGTTCTTGGGAATTAAATAAGCTACAATTTCATATTTAAACATTTTTTCGTATCTCTAGTGCTAATCGTGCTATTCTGAAGAAATGGCCATTTTGTTCCAAACTACAAAAATTCGTTATTCATTTTAACTCCATTTATTTAAAAACTAATCATTGTAAGCCGGTCAAACTTCCAGAACCTATTAATTATACATAAATAAAAAAGACCAAATAAGGTCAATGACTAATTTTAATTAGGGTTGTGATTAGGGGGTTGCTTGCGGTCAATGTTTCGATGAAAAAAAAAATAGGGACTGACATTCTTTTCATTATAAGTCACTTAATTTTTGGAGCTAGAGATTTTTTTTTATTTCTGGAGATAGATATTTTTAAGTACTTTAAATTAGTTTAAACAAGTTGTCCTCGAAAAATGCATAGTTTTCCGTCTTTTGACTTTGAAACTACAATATTTAGCATTTGACGAAGAAGAGCCAACATATAATACAGTATAGCTTGATTACTATTGTTCTTAAAGAAAATTAAAAAAAAAACGGTTTTGTTTATTTTTTCAAAAGGTACATTTTTCTTAAGTAAAGTTGTTTTGATAAAACGAAAACTTTTGGAGTTGTTAGTAGAAAACTTATTAAAAGCATTGATTTTTTCGATATAACAGTAATACTTTCGATAGCGAATAAATCGAAAACTATCAATTTTATCAAAAAACTGTATAGAACGTTTTTTGCTTAAAATGAACGTTTTTATCAACTTTTGTGATTAATATATAAGAAAAAAATTGCACCCTCGAGATGGGGTGGCAGCCACCCCCATGATAAAAGCGTCTTTTGGCGTGATATAGATTTTGATCCTTGGACTGTCCACTACTTATTCTCAAATTTTCAAGCAAATCGATCCATTCTGTAAAAATTGCGAGGTTTTTTCCTATTTTAAGCTTCATTACTTGGACTAATTTTAGGATTGTAAAGATGAGGGTTTAATTTTTACATTTCAAAAAAAAAACAGAGAGAGAATTTATTTTCGTCATAAGTCAGTCAGTTCTTATACAAAAAAACTTTAAAAAAAAAATCATTATTTGAAAGATTTTTTAATGAGCTTTATAGTGCGGCCGATATGTGAAACAATTGCACATTATGATACATTTTGAATGCTCGCCATTTTTGTAAAAGGCAAAATCTGAGATGGTCTCATATCTAAATTTAAACTTTTGTATGTGTAGTATATGTGGTTCAAATTATATACTTCTACTATTAAATTCACAATAATTCTTATAATATTTGCACGCATCTGCCACACATAGGTACATGTGCAGATACGTTATGCATTTATTAAATAGTAATTCACATAACTAAAAAGTTCAAAATATTTCCTAAAACATATTCTTACGCTCTTTTCAATGGTGGTATTACAATTTTGAAAAAATACTATATACAGGGTGAAAAAATTGGAAATAAATTATTTACATAATATAAAATAGTTTTACATGAAAAACCAGGAAAACACAACTTCTAGTAAACCGATTCTTCCAGTTCACGACAACGATCTTGTAAATCACAAAAAGAACCTATATACCAAATTTGGTTAAAATCGGACTTTTCATTCAAAAGATGTGCTATTAGTCACATATGTATAGTCGCCCATTTTGAATGACCGCCATTTTTGTAAAAGGCAAAATCTGAGATGGCCTCATATCTAAATTTGAACCTCTATATGTGCAGTATATGTGGACCAAATTGTATGCTTGTATCATTAAATGTGCAATTCTTAATAATATTTGCACGAATCTGCCGCACTATTAAAATATGTCTCTTAAGTTTTCCCAAAAAATTGCACCACATTCGAGTTATTTGAGATGGAAGGTTCTCCATTTCGAGGTTTTTCGAAGATAACCATCCGTTAAAGAGCAATAACTCAGTCCTTATTGGGTTTACCTAGGTTTTTCCGACGCGAATCTCTTTGCTTTTTTATTAGCCACAATTTTGTTCTTAAGGATTTTTTCAATAAATTTACATTTTTTTAAGTTATTCATGAAAAACTGTTAAAAAACGTGAGTTTTTTTATGCAAAATGCATAGTTTCAATCGCAAATAACTTGGAAAGTGTCAATTTTGCAAAAAAAAATTACAACAAGCTTTACTTAGAATTAATCACTCTATCGATTTTCATAGTTATTTTAATAAAAAAAATTTCATCCCCTAGATGGGGTTGTTTTTTCATTCCCTAGATGGGGTTGTTTTCACCCCCAGGGCAAAAGCGCAGTTCGGCATAGGGTAGATTTTGAAGAAGAGTGTCAACAGCTTAAACGCAAATTTTCATTAATATTGGTGTTGATTCGCAAAATTCCACGGTTTTACAGTTTTTTACCGCTGATGAGTGGTCTACTTATGAAATATGAAGATCCGAAGTGTCTGTTGAAAAAATTAAAATGCGAATACTTGTTTTTTATGGTTTTTTCGCAATTATTGCTATTTTCCAACAAAGGTGACAAATTTTTAAAATTTTATTTAAAATATACAATGCAGAACTACAAATAAGGACTCGTGACCCCATTCCCTTCAGCGATTGATGTTTAACTACATAGTAGCATGTGCCTGATCTGGCAATATCGGATATCTGTTCAGTATTCTGAGCTATCGCCTTAAGCCAAGGATGATGGCCAGATTACCTAGTACCGGCATGTTCTCAGAAAAGGGTCGGGATTATTGTATTTAATCGGCATAATAATAAGATAATAATATATGTATAGTACGTCTAATATACTTACCGTTGCACGTCATTATCTATGTCAGAGATCTAAATTGACATAGTTGCCAAAGTGTAAAAAATCCTGAATCCATTTTAAATCAAATATATCACATAATAGGGAACTTGCAAATTTTTTTAAATATTAAAATGATATTAAAAAGCATAAGGTAACATGATCTTAAACGCTTGCATGCGAAAAAAACAAATATTTTTAACCCGTACGCTAATTACGACGCTTTGAAAATGCTATAAAATTAAAATATCTTAGGAGGCTCTTGAACGTCCTTCTATTGGTTCGACGTCACCGGCCACGGTCAACCGGCAGAAACAACGCGATTAGGGTAGGTATCACGGGTATATTACATTTTAATTGTCTTTAATGAAAAATTCCTAGGTATTATTTATGTTCATCTTATATATTGTAATAAGTAGTTCCCCAATTAGCTTAGTTTTAAACTGAAATTGATAAAGTTGAGTGCTACTTTGTAAAGAGTTTAAAACGCATAATATGACGGACGAGGGTTTTTCAAAAGGTCAAAATCTGACTAACTTACCTACCGTTGATGTCTTCATCGTGGCAACTTTTATAAAAAGTAGTAAAAGCTATCCTATTGGAGAAATGCGAGGTGTCAAGGCAAATAAGTAAGAGTTATTAATAAGCATGTTTAAACCGTTTATAACAATAGTTTGGTACCATTATATTATAGTATACGGTTTACCCCGTGGGTTTGATCTACCTACCTCTAATCGAAGGATTTCGTATATCCTGGAAAAGATTACGGTGTAATTTGCATTATAATAAAGATTATATTTTATTGTAATGTTTATTAGTACCTACTGGAGCCTTTCATTATTGTGTTCAAAGCCTTCTGAGAAAATATTATGGTGATTATCAGACGTACCGATAGAACGTGTACATCAGCCAACAAAATCCTTCTTTACAAAGTTAATAATACGCATAAATAAGAAGAATCATTATTGTGATTTTACAAGTTAATATCTTCATCATCTCAGCTTATACTTACACCGCATCCCTCGGTAGACCGCAAGCTATAGTAGAAACCCGACTGTAGACCGCATACTATAGTAGCACCAATACTTTTTAGTTACTCATCTTACTTTTATTACTAAAAGTTTTGTTTATTTTTAAGTTACTTGTTTCTTCTTTGTTCTTCAACACAAGAAACGACAAAAGTAATTTCATAAAAAAGAACTTTTTGATACATGTCAACAGAGATAAAATGTTAATATTTTGCCTGTCACAGAAAAAATCATTTTTGCCACAGAGTAAAACAAGATATTTCAACTATATTATTTATCTATGGGCAAACTGCATTAAATGCAATAGCCCACCCCGAACGGACAAACGATACGAGTGGCCTGTGACGTCAGACCCCAGGTCTCGCTTTTGAAGTTGTTTAAAACGGAAATTTTAGGCGCGGAACTTTGATTAGATGTTGTACGTACACTAGTCATTGTTAAGACGTAATATTTTGAATATAACATTTTAAAACATAAATTAACAATTTTATGCAAAAAAATTTTTTAGTGCAAGTTCCCTATTATTGCAAACGTGGATTATACAACAGGACAAATTAATATTGTATGTAAATAAATAGAAAGAAAACAAAACTAAATATTTACAAACAGTAAATATAATAAAACAAATGCCAATAACTACATCTTAAAACTCGCCCAGTTTTATTACAATGTTGCCAGTAGTTTCGTCAAAATCGTAAAAAATGTGTAAAATTTTATTTTCTTCAACGCCCTATATCTTGAAAATGGATGGCGTTACAAAAATTGTTTACTAAGCAAACCACAATTATTTTTCAATTTCACCTATCCTAGAGACGGTTTTTTCAAACATCCTGTTTAAAATTGTATCTAAAAAAGAAAAAAAATGCGGTTTTTTATTTTTAAAAGTACGTCTCACCGATTTTAAAAATCTGACAAAATTCAGGGTGAAATAATATGTCAAAATACACGTTACCTATATATTTTTTTTCGTGAGAACGAATGTCTTAGTTTTTCTTATACTTACTCATTTAACATTTTAAAATCATTCCAAAAATTCAAATTTCCCACCAAAAATAAAAAAGTTTCCAGGCACAACTTTTTGAAAGCTACATAGACCGGGCAGTATCGTCGCCCCCGCTAGCGAAATTATTCCGATTCGATTTTTTTGCACAAACTTACGCAAAAAGAGGTCCTTATAACATATCCACAGGGTGCCGGGCAGTGCCGTGGTCGAAAAATTATTTAAACAATTTCTTTTAAACAAATTCACAAAAATAATTTTTTTACTTCGAACAATTTTTTTTAGATAATTTTGGACATTCTGAGCAAAAAAGGTCTCTTGTCATTTTTTTCTAAAATTGATTGTTGTCGAGTTATATGCGATTAAACATTTGAAAAATGCGAAAATAGCCATTTTCAAGGCTTAACTCGATTAAAAATTATTATTATGAGATTCAAAAAGTGACCAAGTCAAATTTCAAACCCCATCTTCAAGGTCCTATAGAGATTTTTGTAATTATTTTATTATAAAGCTGTTATTTTTAATTATTAACAATTAGCGCTATAGTCCAGGAGGTATCGTCGCCCCCGTTAGTGAAATTATTCCGATTAGATTTTTTTGCACAACCTTACTCAAAAAGAGGTTCTTATAACATATCCACAGGGTGCCGTTCGGTGCATTGGTCGAAAAATTGTTTAAACAATTTTTTTAAACAAATTCACAAAAATAATTTTTTCACTTCGAACAATTTTTTTTAGATAATTTGGGACATTCTGAGCAAAAATGGTCTCTTGTGATTTTTTTCTAAAATTGATTGTTGTCAAGTTATACGCGATTTGAAATTTGAAAAATGCGAAAATGGCCATATAACTCGACAACAATCAATTTTAGAGAAAAATCGCAAGATACCTTTTTTGCTCAGAATAACCCAAAGTATCTAAAAAAAATCGTTCGCAATGAAAAAATTATTATTGAAGAAGGGGTTTGAAACTTGATTTGCCCACTTTTTGAATTTCATAGTAATAATATGTAACCGAGTTACTTGAAAAGGGCCATTTTTGCATTTTTTAAAATTTTTAATCGCATATAACTCGACAACAATCAATTTAAGAGAAAAATGACAAGAGATCTTTTTTGCTCAGAATGACCCAAATTATGTAAAAAAATATTGTCCGAAATGAAAAAATTATTTTTGTGAATTTGTTTAAAAGAAATTGTTTAAACAATTTTTCGACCACGGCACCGCCCGGCACCCTGTGGATATGTTATAAGGACCTCTTTTTGAGCAAGTTTGTGGAATAAAATCGAATCGGAATAATTTCGCTAGCGGGGGCGACGATACTGCCCGGTCTAACAACTTTTTTATTTAAAGTTTTTCGCTAGCTCTCGATGCGGCTGAGATAAAAAATAAAAACCTAAAAAGCTTAATTAGGCTCTCGGCGGGTCACGTGACCACCTAGGGGGCTAAAAATTTCAGAAAGTGAGTTTCTTTATATGTGCTAAAAAGTGGCCTATATGGAATTCGAATCGAGTTGGTGGCATTTTTCGTCCTCTTACCCGGCTAGGCTAGGCCCTTTGATATATTAATATTGCCCTGAAGCTGTTTTCTTGTGATATATTAATGCAAACTAGTTTTTTTGGGAATGAGCCACAATTTTACTTTAAAACTCAGTTAGAATAAAATTTAGAAACGTCAAATAAACTAATTTTAAATTAAAATTGTGGCTTATTCCCAACAAAAATAGTAAATTGATTTATTAACACTATTAAAAACTATAGATACGAGCACTTTATAGATTTTCAATTTCCTTTATAGAATTCAAACTTTGTAAGTACATACTTCAAAATATAATTCTTCCACCTCCATATAACATCTCTCGACAACAAGTGTCTCTATTGATGTCATCAAATTCGACTTTAAATTAAAATATATTCTGTTCATTCGGTAGAAAACTCGCTGAAAAGTGGTTTTTCCAAAGAATAACTAGTTTGAGTTCAAGCGGAGGATAGTAAAGTTTTCTAAACTTTATCATAATATTTCCCAAAGAGAAGTTTATCTTCGATTTTTATTTTCCTCGTTTAAATTCCATTTTATAGTACTTATCGCTACCAATAATATTCTGTGTATTTACTGAATCAGGAATTTTCTTCTCGTAATTGTTTTCAAACTTTTATTTGTAAATGAAAATTCCCCTCGGTATTGTTTTCTTTATCCACGGGGAACGGTTTTCGTATTATTATTTTTCTCGCTTTGTGGATAAAGGTAAAACTGTAGTGGTGGAAAATATTACGTAGAAAATTCTTGGGCACTAAAAAACTATTAGCAATGGTTACTAGAATAACAAACGAAGAAGTGGCTCAAGCGCTTCAAAAAATAAAGAAAGGTAAAGCAGTCAGACCAGGTGATATTCCTGGGGAAGTATGGAGAGCATTGGGTGAGACAGGAATAAGTTGGCTAGCAGGTTTATTTAATAGAATTATGGAAGTTGGACAAATGCCAGATGAATGGAGAAGCAGTATATTAGTACCTGTCTACAAAAACAAGGGAGACGTATAACAATGTACAAACTACAGGGCTATAAAACTACTTAGCCACACCATGAAAATATGGGAGAGAGTAATTAATAGACGGATAGGTGAAGAAACCGAAATATCCGATAATCAATTTGGCTTTATGCAGGGCAGATCAACAACAGATGCAATTTTCATTGTAAGGCAACTGATTGAAAAATACAAGAATAAAGAGACCAACGCTCATATGGTATTCATTGATCTTGAGAAAGCATATGATAGAGTTCCTGAAGAGATTCTGTGGTGGGTACTCAATAAGAAAGGAGTCCCTGGCGAATATGTAAAGATTGTGAGAGATATTTATGAGGAAGTAACGACTAGTGTTAGGACAGGTGTGGGAGAGACTGATAAATTTCAGGTGAAAGTAGGATTGCACCAAGGCTCGGTGCTTAGTCCTTATTTATTCTCATTAGTTTTGGACCAGATAACAGCGAAACTACAGGGTAGCATTCCATGGTGCCTAATGTATGCTGATGATGTAGTGTTAATAGGAAATAGTGAAAGAGACTTAGAACAAAAACTGGAACAGTGGAAACAAGTTCTGGAGGAAAAAGGTTTAAAACTTAGTAGGACAAAAACAGAGTATTTGGAATGTTCATTTAAAGATGGAGTTACTACAAATAAAATGGTATCTTTGGATGGTTAAACGATTGTGAAAAGTAATAGTTTTAAGCACCTAGGATCGGTATTACAGAGTAATGGAGAAATAGATGGAGATGCATGCAGTAGAATTAGGGCTGGATGGATGAAGTGGAAAGAGGCGAGTGGTGTGTTGTGTGACAGAAAAATTCCAATGAAGGTGAAGGAAAAATTCTATAAAACAGCCATAAGACCGGCTATGGCGTACGGAACTGAATGTTGGGCAGTGAAAAAGAAAGAGGAACACCGAATTAATGTGGCGGAAATGAGATTGCTTAGATTGATGAGTGGAGTGACAAAGAAGGATAAAATTAGAAATGATTATATTAGGGGAAGTCTAGGTGGGGCACCAATTGATACCAAAATGAGAGATCATAGGTTAAGACGGTTTGGTCATGTTTAACGTCGAGACGTTAATCACCCAATATTACGAAGAATAGCTGAAGTAAAGATTCCTGGAAGGAGTAGGAGAGGAAGATCAAAGAAGACCTGTGGGGAGACGATAAGGCAGGACATGTTGGTAAAGGGGATTAACATTGATATGACCCAAAATAGAATTGTGTGGAGGGATAATGCAAAGAGAATGATGATGAATAAAAGGTATATAATTATAGACTATAATTTATTATACCTTGATTGCACACATGTACGTAAAAGCGGCAAATGTTCTTCTTTTTTAAGTGTCGTCTCCCAATCAGAGGTTGATATCATCATCACTAAAACAAGCAAAAGCAAAACAGAGCCTATGACCGGTACTAGAAATTCGCAAGGATGTTCACAAAAAATTTAATAGTCATTTTAAACATGTAAAACGATTAAGAAACACCCTAGGAATAATTGTCTAAAATATTAAGAAAACTAAAAAAGCCTGTCTGTGAAAAAACTTCATTATAGATCTAGCATTATTTTAAATTTCAAGAAAACGCTTCTGACGTCACTAGTCGTATACCCAGCGCGCGGCGAGATTTCAGTTTCTCCAGGACTTGTGTTATGGGAGAATTTGGACCAATCACGGGTCACAGATTCTCGATTTGACACTTGACAGTTCGATTGTCAACTTTCGTAAATAGACCTTATTAGACCCGTTTACGTAGGCACTTTGTTGTAGGCATCGTATTAAAAACAAATTTCTTTTTTTCATACTCTATGTTTACCTCTTTCATTTTGATATTTTTATCCATTTTTATTTTGTTCCGTACTTTCATTGATATTTGTAAGTTAATTGGATTTATAGTGAACTCTGAAACTGAATTCAAATTCAGAAGGTGTAAGTGTAATATGTGTGTGTAATGATATACAATAATGATAATAATGTTAATTTAATACTATGTAAGTATAAAATAAATACACCTTTAAATATAAATAATAGTGTTTTAGTTTATCATCAAAACAAATTTTAAATAATAAATGAGGTATTCTTGTTAGATCTAAACTTCCAAAAAGACAAGTTACACTTACAATCAAAGAAATAAAATAATTAGGATTAATTTCCTAGTATGTATGTATTTCACCTTTCATTATAAGACATTTTTCTATGCTTGGAGTCACACAAAAAAGGGTAAATATTTTGGATTTTTTATAATTTCGTTATAGAAAAACAACCAACGTCATTTTGTTATTATGGAATTCTCTACAGTACATAGCTTAAATAAGACTGAATGAATAATGAATCCTTAATTTCCTTATTCAAAACAATTCACCGTTAAATGTACACACATTTAAAAAATGGCCAGAAAAAGCCTAAAATGCAATAAACACATAAATACCATTCTAAATTCTTATTTTACCAAATTATTTATTACCTATTGTCTAATAAGTAAAGTGTCTACACAAAATTGATAAAAAATTATGAGATGAGTGGCCAGCTGTTCAAGTGTCAAATCGAAAATAGGTGACTTTGATTGGTCCAAATTTTCCCATAACACAAGTACTGGAGAAACTGAAATCTCGCCAGTGCGCGCCATGTCAACAGTGTTATTCTTTTCTTTAGGTACCTGTTTGACGTTAGTTCTTGTTTGACATTAGTTCAGGCAGGTCATTTTATTTTGTATTTTGTTCCATAGATAAGAGGCTGGGGTGTTTTGTTGTCTTGTTGTTTTATCGATTGTTTAAGCGATTGTTTTATCAGGGCTAACGTGGAGTTTTATGGTGAATTGGTTTAGTTTCAATTGGATAGACTGTTTCTAAGGACATATTTTGGGTAGTACAAATAAATAAATAAAATGAAAGGCTTTAAAATAGCTGATTCGCTTAACCTACCTACTGTGCATGTAACAATGGTGAATGGTGTCTGATTTCTTGTCATCTTGTAAAAAAATAAATCAACCACAGAGTAGTGGAATGTTTATTTTAATAAGGTACAGGCAGGGGTGAAAAAAAAAGAAAATCTAGTGTGATTTTCAATTTAAAATATTTCACTAAAAAGGGAAGTTCCCTAGGTTGGCTGTATACCATATAGTTAAAAAACTCTAACGTGAAGTAAAAACCACTTCTATGTAATTGGTATATTTATTAAAATTCAAAATCCAATGGATTGAATAAAATGTGTCCAATTCAGAACGTTTTCAGACCTATCGGTCCATCATCAGTGAATTTGAATACTTGCTCAATAGCTCCAGAACCAAACAATGGTTGAATTTATAATTCGATCTACATTATGTCAAAGTAATATTGAACAGGCTAAACGCCAATGTTAAAAGATATAACCTCCGGGAACATGGTGAAACCCTACCAGGAAACTTAAACAACCATCTTAGGTCAACGTTGACTACCAAATTAAGTTTCCTCGTAGGGTTTCACCATTTTTCCGGAGGTTATATCTTTTAACATCGGCGTTTAGCCTGTTCAATATTACTTTGACATAATGTAGATCGAATTATAAATTCAACCATTGTTGGGGCTATTTAGCAAGTATTCAAATTCACTAATGATGGACCGATAGGTCTGAAAACGTTCTGAATTGGACACATTTTATTCAATCCATTGGATTTTAAATTTTAATAAATATACCAATTACATAGAAGTGGTTTTTACTTCATGTTATAGTTTTTTAAAATATTTCATTCAAAGGAAACTTTTTGTTTATTCTAACGGACTTTCGGCCCTCGGTAATAATGTAATCTTTAATTCTGCGTTCAAATTGTTCAAAAATATTAAATGATGACTAGTTTACGAGCCCCTTCCCATTTTAGTTGGCCCACCTTTGGAATATGCAGTTTATGGCAATTACCACAAACAAATGAAAATCTACATAATTTTATAAGTTTCCATATTCATTATTATTGCCTTTTTTATTAATATTTATTGAAAACATTACCCCTGTGACTTTTTTATTTATTTCAAACAATAATAATAAAACTTAAAAGTGGTCTTTGCATCACTTACATCAACATACATTTATTTTTTTTCATAATTATCTTAAGATACCAAGTCTTTTAAACCTCCAGACAAATTGAAAGATCATAAACTAGGTATTTTTGTAAAAATTTTTCTTGCTAACCCATTTCTTTGCCTGGATATTTAGAAACAGATATTTAGAAGTCCAAAATACGAAGTTTTCCGCTTTTACTATTAAGAATTTTTATAATTTATTTTTTTTTATAATCAAGCTAACTTAAATCTAAAATATTTATCGTAGAATTGGGTAAAAATGAGTATGGACTTATTTAAAAACTCATTTATTTAGGAAAAGATCCATAACTTACAATAAAGAAGTGATCTTCGCAAGAAAAAAGCTTGATTTTTATTGATAGGTACATACTTCTTTTTTACGTTTCTTTTTACCATTTAAATTAGCTGGAACTGTAATAAAAATCTTGTCACAATTGTTTTTAGAGATATTTACACACCAAGAAATAAAACACCACTTATTTGGTTTCATTTTTACTAATTAAATACGTAAAGAACTGCACACATTCAAATACACTTCGTAAATAAGTATACAAACCTAGTCGTCGATCATAGACGATACGACTGCTGACGTCACAGACCGTAGCCTCGCTGCAGGGTACCGTTTTTCTAGCCTCAAAAAAAATCAGCATTATGAACTCATTTATTTAAAAAAAAAATTCAATTTTTAAGAATTTTATGATTGCTACGTTTTTATATACCTTATAATCTATTGAATTTAACTACACATATTTAAAAATTAGTGAACATCCCTATTGATGGAATTGATTTACGTCTGAAAGATAAATAGGCGTACCAGTTTTCGTTTCTCTAAATTGAAGCGTTCTGGAGATATTAAAAAAAAACTAATAGTGAGGATACGATATAGGGTCGATCTGCATCTATCTGTTTAATGGATAAAAATTATTGGATATGTAATTTAACATGTTAACAATTACGAAAAACAAGGGTTGCCCGATCTAATTTTGTTCTAACTATAATTAATTAATAATTAAAAAATTACTTTTTTTATAAATTAAAAAAAATTCGACCCGGGCAAATATTATTTCAGACTTTTTGAAAATTTTGTAATTTTGCTCTAAAGTTGATCGTTTTTGAGTTATAAACAATTTAAAACTGAAAAAAGAACTAAGATGACGATTTTCAAGGCTCAAAAACACAAGTAAAAAATATCATTTTTGTAATCATCAAGTATATAAATTCAAGTTCAAACCTTTTTCTATCAGTTTTAACTACTTAGAATGGGAAATAAGCCACAATATTATTAAAAAATGATTTTTATTAACGTTTCGACGCCCAAATCGGGTGCCGTTGTCAAAATACAATAATATTTTGTATTTTGACAACGGCACCCGATTTGGGCGTCGAAACGTTAATAAAAATCATTTTTTAATAATATTGTGGCTTATTTCCCATTCTAAATAGTTAAAATTGTAAAAATGCCACAAGAAAATAGCTTCAGAACAACATCTTTTTCTATCAGGTCTCGATAATAATTTTAGCCATGTTTTATTCTAAAATATATTTTTTTAATTGTTAATAAGGAAGGTCTCTTATGAGGAGACGGATATTAACAACTAAAGAATAATGTTTCAGAATGAAATAAGTCCAAAGGACTTATAAAGAGATGATAGAATCTGGTTTGAATTTGAATTTAGGTATTCTTTTTCTCATGAGCATCTTTCAGTGCGTCACAGTTTTTCGATTTCTTTCTAGCTTATTAAATTGTATGTGACAGAAGAAAAAAAGGCACGTCGGTGATTACAGACATTTATAACATTTATTCTAGTTGTCGATAGATGGCGCTATACTCGAAAAAAAATTATTTACGAATTATATAATATATCTACGAATATAATCTGTACAATTTATAAAACTATACAAATCAAAGAAAATACCATTTTATATATGCAATAAACACAATTGATTTGTTTTTATGCCAAATTGCAAATAAAATGTGACAACTGTCAGATTTAACTAAAATTTCATGTTAGAATAAATGTTATAAATGTGTATTATCACGGACTTGTGCTTTTTTCTATCATTTGTGACGCACTGAAAGATGCTCATGAAAAGGACATTATTTCGTAATTTCAAAAATTATATTTTATACTCATGTTTTTGAGCCTTGAAAATCGTTATTTTTCGTTCTTTTTTCAGTTTTAAATTGTTTATAACTCAAAAACGATCAACTTTAGAGAAAAATTACAACAGACCTTCTTTGTTTAGAATGATCTAAAAAATCTGAAATAATATCTGCCCGAGTTGAATTTTTTTTTAATTCGTAAAAAAAGTCATTTATTAATTATTAATTAATTATAGTTAGAACAAAGTTAGATGGGGCAACTCTTGCTTTTTGTAATTGTTAACATGCTTAAACATATCCAATAATTTTTATCCATTAAACAGATAGGTGAAGATCGACCTTATATTGTTTCTTATACTATAATTACAAGGCGCCATCTTCAAAGAGCTGTAGCTCCCTTAGGAAGCATTTTTGCACTAGGTAAATTGGGTTAAATTGTCTTAAAATTATCTGCAGAATGTCCGATATTCGTTTGTCAGGAGAGATTATGGACAGTCTGTATAGAGAGGTTAATTTTAATTAATAAAAAATAATATTTCTTAATTCTAAGAAAGTACTATATTCATCGCAAATTGTTGAATACTTCATTGTTTTTACTACACTAGAAAGGTTAAATCAATAACTCAATCATAGTTGAAATAACAATGTTTTCAAGCTAAAGCGTTTTCTGTTATCATATTGGGACAATTATCTGCTAAAGCCAATAAAAATTATAAGATGTTCGACAGCTAACCGTATTACTTTTTATTTTTTCAAAACTAAAGCTAATATCATAAAAAAAATTAGATTTTTTTTGTTATAAGTGATCAAATACAATTAAAAGCTTTTCAATAAGATTAAATCATTACATCTTCTTCTTCTTCTTTTAGTGCCTATTCGTTTCGAATATTGGCGATCATTCTGGCTATAATTATATCTCCAGATTAAGGTTGTGGCTTTTAAAGAGTTTGGCCATGTTATTGAATGCACTCCTAGCCTTCTCTATTCTACATTTTATTTCTTGTGAGTGATCCCATTGTTCGTTTACTATTGTTCCAAGATAGTTATACTGTTTTACTCGGTCCACTGGTGTATTATTGATAAGTAGTTGGGCGTCTCTAATTTTATTGTTGCTGATGATCATAAATTTAGTTTTTGATATATTTAC
Organism: Diabrotica virgifera virgifera; assembly: GCF_917563875.1. NCBI lineage: Eukaryota > Metazoa > Arthropoda > Insecta > Coleoptera > Chrysomelidae > Diabrotica > Diabrotica virgifera. The sequence continues at coordinate 114,687,873 of NC_065445.1, forward strand.
TTGTAGTCCAAATCTTTCACTTACTTCATTTACTTTGTTTATTATTTGCTGAAAACTGTTCAAACTGTCTGCAAAAGTAACGGTGTCGTCTGCATAGAGGATGTTGTTTAGGCGTTCTCCATTTAGAAGTATTCCATGTTCGCAATTTTCCAAGGCTTCACTAAATATTTTCTCTTAATATAGGTTAGATAATATAGGTGAAAGTATACAACCTTGTCTAACGCCTTGTAGAATCTGGATCGCTTCCGTTGGTTCACCTCCAAGATTCGTTCTTATTGTGGCTAAACATCTTCCAACTGTATGAAGGAATGAATAAATTTTTGTGGGTGTTCACAAATATGCCTTTATTACTGTAAAATGATAATCACTTTGTATTCAAGAAATTTGGTAATTTTTTGGTAAATACAGAAAAATAAACATAATGTTTTTATATTCACTGAAATTCATGTCATCGGTGGACTATTTGGGAATTCAGTTTAATAGGACTCTCAACTGGAACATTAATTTCAAAACAACCTCGACAGGGTAAAGAGTAGAGCTAAACTCCTGGGAGTGTTATCTAGAAAGTTTGGAGACACATCAAGCAAAACTCTCCTACACACCTATAAAACCTACATTAGACCAATTATGGATTACAGAGCATGTCTCTAGGCATCACTAAACACCAGCCACAATAATACCATCATGGCAACAGCAAGAAAAATAATTAGAAGGTGCTTGAGAAAGGTTTTATTGGTACCCATCGGCATTGGAACATCCACTCGCTAAACTGACCACCATATAGGAGAGAATTCATTCTCTCAGCAGAAAATGTGTATGTACTACGTTCGATAGGTAGCTCTAACACGAGAGCTAAAGATACCTTAACAACACCATGCCACCGACTAGGTTTCATACTCATCAGGCGTTCCAGAAAGAATGTTTATTTATCTTCAGTCAATCTTCTACAATTGGCCAAAAACGAAGTTTCTGATGATTATAACATATTAGAAGAAATCCCCCTCAGATATGGCAGTTACGTGAGCTGTATCCCACAAACGCTGATCTAAGAGCCGTTTCCAAAGTAAGCTGGTACCATCCAAGGTACCCATCGCTTGTTGGTTGGTTTGAGTTTGATTCTTCACCTTACACTCTTCTATTAGTTTCATGCTAAAGCTAACCCCCTTTTGAGTACCTTGCTCCACTAGCAGTATTTGCTTTTCCGCTATACATTAGTCTTGCAAGACCACCTTCTACGCAAAAAAAGGGAGATACCTCACCTTGAAGAAGCCTAGGCCTAGTAAGAGGCCTCAAGTACCAACAAAAATAATAAGATTAGTAAAAATGACAATTAGTTAAACCATTTGTGCTATGAAATGCATTGGAACAGTCTCAAAAGAATTCGAAGTGAAAAAAGGGGTTCGTCAAGGAGACCCATTGTACACTTTGATATTCGATATAGATCTAGAAAAAATTATGAGGTATAGTGGGATAAATAGATACAGAACTTTTTTCTACAAGGAACACCAATGTTTGGAGTGTGCTTGGACAGGATTTATATTAGCATCCAAAAAATAAGAGTAATCCATATCGATTTTATTTTTAACAAGTCTTAAACAAATATTATTTATATGTATTGTTTACATTACGTAAATGGGTGACATTGGTTTTGCAATGTAGGCCACTCGTTTTGAAAACACTGAAGTCAGCAATTTTGTTACTATTAGGAATTCATGGTCACATTCAGGTGTAGTCAATCATAACAAAACAATTACAATTTATTTATAGATACGGAGAAAGTAAAGAAGAGATTATTCAATATTCAGACATCGACGTGGTTAGATCAGAGACGTTGTCCACCAACTAGTTACTGTCGTATTTAGTGTTCTAAATAAATATATTCTGGTAAATAGTGTTTTAACAAATCAACCCCATCATCGGGGGTAACAACCCCTGTACCACCATATGCTGATGATGTGGTTCTCATTGCAGTAAGTGCAGAATAACTGGTAAGTGCATATAAATAAATCCAAGTACATGGAAATTGCGAGGAAGAAGAAAGAAACAGCATGGAACACTTTAAGTTAGAGGTGGAGGATGGATCAAAGGTAGAAATTGAGAGGGTGGACGAATATATGTATTTGGGTACACTTATCGATCACACATGAAAGGAAGAAGCAGAAATACAGTTAATACTATTTGGCGGAAAAGTAGTTGAGGGAGAATGGAGAAGACGAACCAACGAAGAAGTGTACCAACTATATGTTAACTTATATATATATATATATATATATATATATATATATATATATATATATATATATATATATATATATATAAATCGGTTTTAAAACGTCTTGCGACGTTGTCCGATGCCTAATTTCCATGACACTCTATCATCCCATTGGCCCTCTCTAAGATCTCTTGCGCTCATCGCCTTCGTTACTCCCTCTCTCCAAGATTTCTTGGGTCTTCCTCTCTTTCTGCGGTTTGGTGGTACCCATTGCATAATTATTTTAGGGAGTCTTGAGTTATCCATCCTCTGGACGTGTCCGTACCATATCAGCTGTTTTTTTTTTCTATGTTTGTTGTTAGAGAGCCGTCAACCCCCATTCGCTGTCTTATCTCATCATTACGTATTCTCTCTCTGCGTGACACTCATACTGATCTTCTAAAAGCGTCCATTTCTACTGCCTCCAGTTTTCTTCTGTTGTTTTCGGTTATCCGCCAAGTTTCTGCTCCGTACAATAGACTGCTTTTAATAAGAGATTCGTAGATATTCTGTTTTCTTCTTTTTTTTTTTTTGTTAACTTACCAATGTCTGTATGTTAACTTACCAATATCAAAAATAGTGAGAAAACGCAGACTATAATGGCTCGGTCATCTAGAAAAAATGCAGGAGGGCAGGTAAGTCAAAAATATTGGGTGGAGAGCATCTGAGAGCAAAAGAAGAAAGGAAGACCAAGAAGGCAATGGAGAGATGCAGTAATGGAAGATTCAGAGAGTTGGAAATGAGATATTGGAAGCTGACAGCTAAGCATAGAAAACAATGGAAATTATCCATCCAGCAATGTAGTCTAGTCGCAACATAGGGGGTCCTGTGGACACTTTTAGGTCGCCGCGATTTGACGGTGGTATTATAGATTTTTGGGTCGCTGAATCCAATGGAAGTGGTCTGGAAACCCAAATGTGGTGCGTTTAATTGTTATTAACAAATTATGGTAAAATTAGGTGTTTTTCAGAAATTATTAGAAGCCTTGTACATAAATTGATAGTGTTAAGGTCTTCTCTGGTGTATTTTTGGTGGTTAAATCGAATGCGACTTGTCGCGATTACTTTAAATATGTTCTTATTTTGTTAATAACAAAATAATAGTTTACTCGCCGAAAAGCTCGAAATGCGCTATCTACAGCAAGTTTGTAGTCTTTTTCATAGTATTTTTATACCCTAAATCGATTACCGCTAGTCGTGATACCTTAAACTACGTTCCGACTTTGTTATTAATAAATTATTGCAAAAATAACGGTTTATAGTACGTTCACTCACGGTTTTTGCTCTAAATTTTAAAAAACCACTTGGATTGACATGAAATTTGGCATACACGTAGCTAACATGTCAAACAAAACAAGTGATGTTGTGCCGGGTGAAAAAAGAAACCTTTAAAATAAGTCCCGAAGTGGATAAACTGATTAATTCTAAGCAACTTTTGTTCTATACAGTTTTTTTCACTAACTCAACACTTTCCGAGTTATTTGCTTTTTTGGTGAAAAATGAACAAATTCACTCGCAAATAACTCGAAAAGTATTGACTTAGTGAAAAACTTTATAGAAGAACCGTTGCTTAGAATTAATCAGTTTAACCAATCCCGGACTTATTTTAAAGGTTTCTTCTTTCACCCCCGAAACGGGGTGAAACTCACACCCAGGGTAAAAGCACACATCGGCACAATATCACTTGTTTTGTTTGACATGTTAGCTACGTGCATTCGTGCATGCCAAATTTCATGTCATATCAAGTGGTTTTATTTACAGGGCTTCTAATAATTCCTGAAAAACACCTAATTTTACCATAATTTGTAAATGACAATTAAACGTACCACATTTGGGCTTCCAGACCACTTCCATTGGGTTCAGCAACCCAAAAAACCTATAATACCACCATCAAATATGTTGCGACTAGACTAATAGGTCTAAAAGGCCTGTGAACGCTATACATACGTACAATATTATATCTGATAAAATTCTACTCTAAAAAAATTCCACACACACTTCTTTTATCCAGAATTCCTTACCCCCCTAGTTGGAAATTAGCATCCGTCACCCCTATTTTTAAAAAAGGCAACAAACTCGATCCCAACAATTATCGCCCGATTAGCTTGCTGTCAGTAGTTGGTAAGGTCATGGAAGCCATTATTTCCGAGGAGATGACTAAATTCCTTCTCCAGGAACATGTCATTCCAACACAACAACATGGATTTGTGTCTGGCCGCTCTACTCTAACCAATCTCCTACATTGTGTTAACGACTGGACGCTATCCCTTAACAGTTCGCAGCCGGTCGACGTTGTTTATCTAGACTTCTCTAAAGCCTTTGACCGTGTCCCTAAGCGCAGACTTCTACATAAGCTAGAACATTTCGGAGTTCGCGGTACTTTACTTCGTTGGATAGATGATTTCCTGACAGATCGACATTACAAAGTTAGAGTTGGCGAATCTTTCTCACAGGACAGGTTAGTGGAAAGTGGAGTGCCTCAGGGTTCTGTCCTCGGACCTCTGCTTTTTACGGTTTATACCAGCGATGTTCCTTATTATGTTTCCAGTAAAATATCGTTCTATGCTGATGACACAAAAATATATGCCAATCCTATGACAAACCAGTTAACCCTCCAAAGGGACTTGGACTCTATCTTTACTTGGTGTTCCCAATGGTTACTACCCTTAAACGCGGAAAAATGTGTAGTGCTTAGAATTGGTAAAAATAACCCACTTGTGCCGTATTTTGTTAACGGGCGACCATTAGATTCAGTGTTCTCGTATAACGACCTTGGTGTTATCGTAAACAGCAGTCTAACGTGGTCCGACCACATTACTTCTATTTGTAAACGTGCGAACTCCAGACTATATCTTATTCGGAGGTGTTTTTCGAGAGTTTCAATGCAGTCATTCTGTAAACTTTACACTATTTACGTAAGACCGATTCTTGAATACGCTGGTCCAACGTGGCATCCTGATTTGGTTCGAGACAAAACATTGTTGGAAAACGTCCAAAGAAAAGCAACTCGAATTCCATTGGGACTGAGAAGACCCTCCTATGCAGAGAGACTTAGTATGGCCAATCAAACTTCCTTCGAACTTCGTCGACAACGTGGAGACTTAATAACCACTTTTAAAATATTAAAATTCAGTTTCGGAAATCTCGACGAAATGTTTACTATAAACCAAGATGAACGCCTCAGAGGTCACCAGTTCAAACTTAAAAAAGAGAACTTTTCTACGAGATCAAGGCAGAACTTCCTACCAAATAGAGTGTTCGAGAGTTGGAATAACCTTAGTGATAACATTGTCACGGCCCCCTCTACTAACACGTTTAAAAACAGACTTGACCGTTTCTTATTATAGCTGAACTATTTTATTTTTTTTTATGTAAACAAAAATTATATCTTTTTTCTTTTGTTTTATATTGTATCTACTAGTAGGTTAGTTATGTAATTTCTTTGTTTTTGGGCATAATAGGGACTTGTCCCTCTGCCCTTGCTTATGTATAATAATAATAATAATAATAATAATAACACTTTTTGTTCTCTTCCACCAGTGTATAGTGTTTAAATAAATACGCTCTTTAATAAAAACAATCAATTACATGATGAACAAATAAAAAAAGTTATTCAAATTGTATGACAATTTTTTTCTTTTATGTATGTAGACTGAAGTATTATCCCAGTACACATTCCTTATTCACGTTTTTTTTTCAATATGAAGGTAACGATTATCCTTCGTCGTCCTTTTGTACACCACTTATCGTCGGTTGCCGACGTTTGATGCTTGAAAAGAGCTGACATGACAAATTATATTGGATTTTGACAATTTGGGAAGAACCATGAGTGTACAAGATAAGCAAGGAAACCTGGTGGTGGACGAAGACGAAATATGTGAAAAATTTAAAGAATATTTCGAGTAGCTGGTAAATGGCGGAGTGACTACCGTAAAATGGGGTGTGGTTGACCGTTTTTCAACTTCAACTAAAGATATTTTCTAGATAATAAAATAAAATGTATCATCTATTTTTGCATAATATGTGTATAGGTCTTAACTCTAATTTTAGTAGAAAAAACAACGGGTATTTTAAAAAACCTAACTTAGAAAAAATAAATTGCTTCTTTGGTCTGACTGTCTATGGTTTTACTTAATAAAAATGATTTTTAGTTAACTGGGGTGAAGATAAACACACTAAAATGATTTTAAATTATAATAAACATTTTAGTCAACTTTTTATTACATAAAGAAAGTTACTTATTTAAAATTATTATATTTATATATATTATATATATATATATATATATATATATATATATATATATATATATATATATATATATAATATATATATATATATATAACTACTAAATTAAATTGCTCCAATTTTTTGCGCGGACAATTTAATGACATTAATTTTGAAATAATTATATCGAAATTTTTTTTTTGAAACTACGAGTTCTTAAAAATTTCGACATAATTTCAAAACTAAAGTCATTGAATTTTCTGCGCAAAAAATGGAAGCCCCATTAAAGCTTGGGTTCACCCGTCCAAACGGGTTTTGAAAATTTCAATTGTTTTAAGGTCACAATGGATCTATAATTTTGTTTAATCCGGACCTGAATTTTCTTGTGATTAGTAGTTAGGTGGTTTGGGTTCTAAATGTGACATATGTATACCAAATATCAAAAAAATATACAAGGTAGTTCTAAAGTTATGGGTCCAGAAAGAAATGGGCAAAATCGATAAAACACCCTGTAACTCGGTTATAAAGTCGTTGGAGCAATAAATTTAGTATGTCTAGAACCGCCTCATTTACCTCTATTCACCATGCAAGTATTTTCGTTTCCCAATGAAACACCCTGTATACTACTTCATCTTGATTGCGGTCCGCAAGCTGTGTGAATAGCTACTATGTGGCCCAGGAAAGAAAAAGGTTGAGTATCGCTGCTATAGACACAATAATTAAGGCTACAGAAATATCGCGTAATACAGAAATAAGAGTATACAAAACGATAATTAGACCCACAATGATATACGGAGACGAGACATGGACTATGAATAAAAACATACAGAATAGAAAAAAAACCTTCGAAAGAAAGATACTTCGTAGAATATTTGGTGAAAAAGTAGTTGAGGGAGAATGCAGAAGACGAACGAACGAAGAAGTGTACCAACTGTATTCTAACTCGCCGATATCAAAAATAGTGAGAAAACGCAGACTAGAATTATTCTGTCATCTACGAACGCAGACTAGAATGCAGGAGGGCAGACAAGTCAAAAATATTGGGTGAAGAGCACCTGAGGGCAAAAAAGACAAAAAGACCAACAAGAAAATGTAAAGACGTAGTAATGGAAGACGTCAATGAGTTGGGAATCAGAGATTAGAAGTTGACAGCTGAGAACAGAAAACGATGGAAATAATTCATTCAGTAATGGGTCTCAAAGGCCTGTTAACGCTGTACATATAATGTCATATCTGAGAAAATTCTAATCTAAAAAATTCTCCTCATTTTTGTCCCGTTCCATCAGTATGTAGTGTTTAAATAAATACTTTCTTTGATAAAAACAATCAATTACATGATGAACAAATAAAAAAGTTATTCAAATTGTATGGCAATTTTTTTCTTTTAGTATGTAGACTGAAGTATTTTCCCAGTACACATTCCTTATTCACGTTTTTTTTTTCAATATGAAGGTAACGATTATCCTTCGTCGTCCTTTTGTACACCACTTATCGTCGGTTGCCGACGTTTGATGCTTTAAAAGCGCTGACATGACAAATTATATTGGATTTCGACAATTTATCTTTCAAACAGCAAGCAGTAGCACTTTGTATTAAATTTTTTTAATGCCAAGAATAAACACGAAAAAACCTCGAGTACAGATTTTATTTGACAAGCAAAATCTTCAATGTTATGCTTTATTTTGAAATGAGTTTGAGAGCATTTGAGTGTTACCTTAACAATGAAGGCGGCTCTTGTCATCGAATAATCATTTTTTGAGGCTAACATAGCGGAAATATTCCAGATAAAAAATGTTCGATTTTGATATAGCCCAGTAAATGAACGGGAAATACGGCGATACCTTATAATTTTCAGGGTCAACTCCGAATTTCATGAAAAGTACCCCGCACAAATCTTATGGAAATTAGGTCCCAGTGGATTTCGTTCATACTTTGGGAAAATACTCTTTGAAGCATCCTGATAAAAAGTTCTCATGTGCACAACTCAATCGTATGAAGGATTTTCAAGATATATAGGCACAACTCGGAAAATTATAAGATTTACTGGGTATTCCAGTTCCCTGAGTTACTGGTTATCTGGCAACATGTAGAAGTTTGGATCAACGAAAAGTACTAGTAGTCTAGGATTTTTTCCTGGCTATCCAATGACGACTTTTATTTTGACCTTGACCTTCAACGGACGTCATCTTCTAGAGTTTCGAGGGTTTTCGGCATTAAATTGATATAAACAGATTACTCATGGGTTTTTTGAGGTCGCTAAACACGAATATGCCACCAGAACCGACTCCCGGAGCACCTGGTTTCCAAGGTCAATGAAAGGGGCTTCTGGGGTTTCGAGGGTCTTTAGTACTACATTAATGCAAACGGATTAGTTATAGGTTTTTGGGGTTGCTGAACACGAATACGTGATCAGCACAGACACAGGGGCACCTGGTGCCTAAGACAGGTTATCTTCTGGCGTTTCGGAGGAATCAAATGGAGGAATCAAATGGATTACTCTTAGGTTTTTAACTCCAGAAGATAACCTGTTTTAGGCACCAGGTGCTCCTGAGTATGTGCTGATCACGTGTTCGTGTTCAGCAGCCCCAAAAATCTATAACTAATCCGTTTGCATTAATGTTGTACCAAAGACCCTCGAAACTCAAGGAGCCCCTTGGACCTTGAGTTTCGAGGCCTTGAGACCTTGGAAACCAGGTGCTCCGGGTTGACCTCAAAAAACTCTGCAGTAATTCATTTGCATCAATTAAATGCAGAAAATCGTCGAAACTCCAGAAGATGACGTCCCTTGCAGTGGCCCTGGCCACCATGTCCTCCGGAGGTCAATTCTGATGGCATAGTCGTGTTTAGCGATCCCAAAAACCCATGAGTAATCTGTTTATATCAATTTAATGCCGAAAACTCTCGAAACTCTAGAAAATGACGTCCGTTGAAGGTCAAGGTCAAAGTAAAGGTCGCCATTGGATAGCCAGGAAAAAATCCTAGACTACTAGTACTTTTCCTTGATCCAAACTTCTACAGACATGTTGCCAGATAACCAGTAACTCAGGGAATTGGAATACCCAGTAAATCTTATAATTTTCCGAGTTTGTGCATTATAACTTGAAAATCCTTCATACGATTGAGTTGTGCCCATGAGAACTTGTTATCAGGATACTTCAAAGAGTATTTTCCCAAAGTATGAACGAAATCCACTGGGACCTAATTTCCATAAGGTTTGTGCGGAGTACTTTGTGTTTAGGTTCTACTTACCCTCCACTTCAAAGTTGAACTTGTGCCGTTGGTTGCTTTTGCTTGGGGGGTAACAGTCACCTCTTCTCGGGGGTGAAAAAACGTGCGTTTAAAATAAGTTTGGAAATAGATAAATTGATTAATTCTAAGCAGCTTTCGTTCTATAAAGTTTTTTAACTAAGTCAATACTTTTCGAGTTATGTATTTGCGATTGAAAATGTTTATTTTTCGACAAAAAAAACACTTTTAGGAGGTTTTCAAAAAGTTACTAATCAAAAAAAATATTCATGCAAAAATATAGCATATAAGAAAACGAAAAAAATTGTGTATTCGTGAAGTCTATATAGATCCAGCAAAGGCAAAGTTGTAGCTCATGAAAAATACGTTCTTATTCGTCAAATTACAAATCGAATATTTCAACGTGAAATAACCAAAAAATGGAGCACTTTTCTGGAAAATCTCATTAAAACTCTTTTAAAGCGTTTAAAAAGCCGACGTTTGATGCTTTAAAAGCGCTGACATGACAAATTATATTGGATTTCGACAATTGTTCTTTCAAACAGCAAGCAGTAGCACTTTGTATTAAAAATTTTTAATGCCAAGAAACACGAAAAAACCTCGAGTACAGATTTTATTTGACAAGCATAATCTTCAATGTTATGCTTTATTTTAAAATGAGTTTGAGAGCGTTTGAGTGTTACCTTAACAATGAAGGCGGCTCTTGTCATCGAATAATCATTTTTTGAGGCTAACATAGCGGAAATATTCCAGATAAAAAATGTTCGATTTCGATATAGCCCAGTAAATGAACGGGAAATACGGCGATACCGTGTAATTTTCAGGGTCAACTCCGAATTTCATGGAAATTTGTGTTAGGTTCCACTTACCCTCCACTTCAAAGTTGAACTTGTGCCGTTGGTTGCTTTTGCTTGGGGGGTAACAGTCACCTGTTCTCGGGGGTGAAAAAACGTGCGTTTAAAATAAGTTTGGAAATAGATAAATTAATTAATTCTAAGCAGCTTTCGTTCTGTAAAGTTTTTTAACTAAGTCAATACTTTTCGAGTTATGTATTTGCGATTGAAAATGTTTATTTTTCGACAAAAAAAAAACACGTTTTTAGGCGGTTTTCAAAAAGTTACTAATCGAAAAAAATATTCTTAGCAAAAATGTAGCATATAAGAAAACGAAAAAAATTGTGTATTCGTGAAGTCTATATAGCAAAGGCAAAGTTGTAGCTCATGAAAAATACGTTCTTATTCGTCAAATTCCAAATCGAATATAACGTGAAATAGCCAAAAAATGGAGCACTTTTCTGGAAAATCTCATTAAAACTCTTTTAAAGCGTTTAAAAAAAGCTTTATTATTATTTTTTATAAAAGTTTCTAGCACCAAAACTAAGCGAATTATGCTCAAAATAAAGTTGGCCCCCTTGTTTTGGTAAAAACAATCGTGAAGATCTCCCCCTACTAGCACCCCAAATGAAATTAATCGTTACCGCTTTACAAACAATTTTACTTACTTAAGTGTTTTTTATACGCTATGAGCTCGTAGGTAGAAGGGATAATTAAAATTTCGCGAGTGCCAGTAGTGACAAGTATGTAAGCTTTTACTGGAAATCTGACATAAATGCCAAAGTGATTCATTTAAAACATTGGAATTAAAAACAAAAAAAAAATAGGAAATAATATTAATTCGTCAAAGCTGTGGTGTATATTTTTATCTTAAATATACTTACGTTTTAAATACTGAATTTAAGTTTTTTAATATTTCGTAATATGTAATTATAAATTAATCTAAGCGCCATCTACACGATAATTGTAAAAGTATCCGAAGTAAGAAATTAATATTTCATTAATAGAACGCATATTTTAATATATCATTAAAATGATTAGCAAAATCTTTAAAAAACCGATTACAACTTAATTACTTTTTTGCGTTGTAAATATTTAGCGATAACAATTAAATAATAAATTTAAAAATTACGGGTGAAGGTTGCATTAGTAATCCGCTAAGAGCGACACCAGCGAAGCTCAGCGCGTATATGAGTAAGTTTCGCCGGTTTAAAGTGCTAATTTTTGAAAGCTTCATAGTTCAATAAGCTTGAACGAGTCACTAATCACGAGTGTATGCAAATTTTGAACAGCTATATCTTAACTCATGTTTGTCTTACAGAAAAACAAAATAAAACTAGCATATTTATAAAAGCAAACCTACATTTTTTTACTCTTTAATATTCTTCGTATCACTAATACGTTTTAAGTTATTTTGAAGAAAGAGTATTTTTCCAGAATTTAAGAAAATCAATTTTTTACTATAAGACCAAATTTTTTCAAAAATAAGTACTTAAAACCGGTCAAACTTACCAATCGTATAAACAATACACATATAAACTAAATTGTAAAGCGGTAACGATTAATTTCATTTAGAGTGCTAAATAGGGGGAGATTTTCACGATTTTTTTTACCAAAAAAAGGGCCAACTTTATTTTGAACGTTACTCGATTAGTTTTGATGCTAAAAACTTTTATAAAAAAAAAATAAAATTAGACTTTAGAAAAGTATTAATGGGATGTTCCCGAAAAGTGCTTAATTTTTTTGGTTATTTCACGTTGAAATATTCAATTTGTTTGACGAATAAGAATGTATTTTTCATGAGCCATAACTTTTCTTTTCCTGGGTCTGTAGACTTCGCGAATACACAATTTTATTTTTTTTATATGCTACATTTTTGCTAAGAATATTTTTTTACGATAGAATATTTACTTTTTGAGTTATTTGGGAAAAACCGTCTGAAAACGTGGTTTTTTTGTCGAAAAATAAAAGTTGTCGATTTAAAATTAATTTTAAATCGCAAATAACTCAAAAAGTATTGACTCAACTAAAAAACTCTATAGAACGAAAGTTGCATAGAATTAGTCAAGTTATCCATTTCCGGACTATTTTTTAACGCGTGTTTTTAACCCCCTAGAAGGGGCGACTATCATCCCCCAAGTAAAAGCATCCAACAGCACAAGTTCAACTTGGAAGTGGAGGGTAAGTAGAACCGAAATCCAAATTTTCATGCAATTCGGAGTTGACCCTAAAAATTAAACTCCAAAACGGTCATTTACTGGACTAAAAGAAAAATGTACCTCCAAAGGGTAAATACCTTTAGTCCATGTGGTGAGACCGCTCCCGTCTGACAAAATTTCTGATTTGGTTTCTTTGGTTTCTATTCTGATTCCTATTCAAAAATGTTCCTATTCAAAAACAAATCTGCAGGGTGCGGAGCGGAATTTTTGGGCAGAAATTGTTTATATAATTTTTTTAAACAAATACAAAAGATCACCTCTTTTTGCTCTGGAACATATTTTTTTAGATTTTGTTGGTCATTCTAAACAAGAAAGTTATCTTGTGATTTTTCTCACAAATTGATAGTTTTCGAGTTATAGGCGATTTAAAATCTAAAAAATGCGAAAATGCGCATTTTCTAGGCTTAAAAACCCATATTTCAAATAGTATTTTTGAGGGTGCCAAGTACTTATATTGTATTTTAAACATTTATTTTCAAGCTTCTGAAAAGTGATCGGGTCTATTACACCGTTGTTATTTAATTGTTAAATATGCGTGTCCATCCGATTTTTTTGCCGATGCGGCGAGCTCTATTTAGACAATCTCGTATTTTTCTCTGAAAAATATTTTTTTAGATGTTATGGGACATTCTAAATAAAATAGGTTTCTTGTCATTTTTCTCAAAAGTTTATAGTTTTAAAGTTATAAGCGATTTAAAATACGAAAAAGCGAAAGTACACATTTTTGGATTTTAAATCGCTTATAACTTTAAAACTATTAACTTTTGAGAAAAATGACAAGAAACTTATTTTATTTAGAATGTCCCAAAGAATCTAAAAAAATATTTTTCGGAGGAAAATAGGAAATTGTTGAAATAGAGCGCGCCGCACCGGCAAAAAAAATCGGATGGACACGCATATTTAACAATTAAATAACAACGGTGTAAATTGAGGTTAGACCCGATCACTCTTCAGAATGTTGAAAATTAATGTTTAAATACAATTTAAGTACTTGGTAACCTCAAATATACTATTTAAAATATGAAAAATTGAAGAAAAAAAATATTCTGTGTAAAACATATATTTATTTTAAATCCCAATAAAGGGCTATATTAAAAAACAGAACGTTTTCTCTCTAAAGAGAGCATCATCAGTGTTTTTTGCAAGCTCTACATGCTAAGCCACCAAAAATACATGGGTTAAAACCTTTAAAATGTCGACTAAAAGTCTTACATGGATATGTTGTATACTAAATCCTGGCGATGGATGAACTTTATAGAGATACCTTAAGGCAGCGGTTCTCAATCTGTGGTACATGTACCACTGGTGGTACATTTCATTATTTGAGGTGGTACAGAAAACTCAAAACAGCCAAAATATCAATACCACTATTGGCACAATTATAGGTAATTAGATCACCTAGCTAGATGAGTATTTCAGTTAGGTGGTACCAAAAATAATAAAAAGTATTTGGTGGTATCTGACTCAAAAAGATTGAGAACCGCTGCCTTAAGGCATTATATGACTATTCCACGAAGCATGTGGGTGATTGAGTCGATTTCTCTATCTTCACAAAGAGAAAGGTGAAAGCCAACTGATTTAGTATTACAACATGTCAATGTATTTTTTATGGGAAAAAAGTCAATAACATGTCGAGTTGGTACAAATTTTATATTTTAGTATTACTTATTGTATATCTATGTAATATTAATATTATTTATAATTTAAACATATTAAAGTCAGAATTTGGTATTAGTTTTTTGAAGGTAGATTAAACGTAAGACCAAATACTTACGATGTCGGGATAGTATCACGAGGTTTTTTCCTGGTCTTCCGTCGTGATTTACTATGGAATCTCTAACGCGAGAATTTTACTGTCATCGTTGCATTTGGTTGTCTTTTTAAAGACAGATCACATGCTATGATTTTTTTGCGACGGATATTCTTGAGTTGGGATTGATTTCATGTAATCGAATGAACTATCTTTTAGTAAAGTCGTCCCAGGAACGCAACTCATAAATATTGGCGATATCATTTTAAAGTCTTCTACTTTAAAATGTATAATATACGTCTGAATTGCCAATATAAATGAGTCAGATTAAATAAATTATTAGAAGAATTTTTTTACTTAGCAACAACATGTTTGTTTTATTTTAATAGTATTTTGTATTTTGACAACGAAACCCGATTTGGGCTTCGAAACGTTAATAAATTCATTTTTTAGTAAAATTGTGGCTTATTTCCCATAAAAAATACGTAATTATAAAAATGCCACAAGGAAATAGCTTCAGAACAACATGTCAATGGATCTATCTAGCTACGGAAGGCTCGAAACAGAAGTGGAAGATCAAGTGAATAGAGCAAACAGAGCCGCAGGTTGCCTGAATGACACAATATGGAGAAATAAAAATATCGGAAAAGAAATGAAAGGCAGAATTTACAAAACAGTCATCAGACCAATAATGACATACGCGGCAGAAACACGACCCGACACAGAGAGGACAAAAAGATTGCTCGAAACAGCGGAGATGAAAACCCTTCGAAAAATCGATGGTAAGACTCTATGGGACAGAGCTAGAAGTACAGATATACGACGGAGATGCAAGGTGGATAACATTAATAACTGGGTAAGAAACAGAAGAATAGAATGGAATGACCACATAAGCCGAATGACAACAAATAGGGTAGCCAGGACAGCGAGAGACGGTTCCCCAATAGGAAGACGATCAGTGGGAAGGCCACGAAAACGATGGAACGACAACTTACTAGAGGCACATTGAAAAAACAGACAGAGTCATGTCTATACAAAAAGAAGAAGAAGAACATGTCAATGTAAGACTTTTAGTCGACATTTTAAGGGTTTTAACCCATGTATTTTTGGTGGCTTAGCATGTAGAGCTTGCAAAAAATACTGATGATGCTCTCTTTAGAGCGAAAACGTTCTGTTTTTTAATGTAGTCCTTTATTGGGGTTTTAAAATAAATATACCTTTTACGCAGAAGATTTTTTTTCTTCAATTTTTCATATTTCAGTTTTTGTAATTAATGGCATACAGCCCGCTACGGAAATTTTTTCCTTATGGATTTGAAATATGAGTTTTTAAGCCTCGAATATGCGTATTTTCGCATTTTTTAGATTTTAAATCACCTATAACTCGAAAACTATAAATTTTTGAGAACAATCACAAGACACCTTTCTTGTTTAGAATGACATAGAAACCCTAAAAAAAGATATTCCAGAGCAAATAAAGGTGATCTTTTGTATTTGTTTAAAAAAATTGTTTAAACAATTTCTGCCCAAAAATTCCGCCCGGCACCCTTTAGATTTGTTTAAAGTGGACATTTTTGAATAGAAATCCACAAAGAAACCGAATCAGAATTTTTTTCAGACGGGAGCGATCTCACCACATGGACAATGATTGTTTGAAAACGACAATTTAATATAACGAGAATTGGTATGTCCCTTAATTTGTTAAATTTAAAACAGCTGTGAAATAAAATTACACAAACACACGCGCGAGGCCTGTGAGGACCAACATGAAAAATTTAGAAACAAATAAAATGAATTAAATGTTCTTAAACTGTTGTTGTCTATTGTGTATTTCTGTACAGGGTGTTTCATTAATAATTAGACATATTTTAACTGTTTTTTAACTGTATTTTAACTGAATTTGCTTTATGATTCGTCGAGGGAGCTGTCAATTTTTTTTTGATTATTCTTTTGTTCGGTATTTTTTCATGGCAGTGCTTAAGAATAGTTTTGGCAGTGACAAAATAGTTCGCAGTGAATTGTTGCATGAAATGTTACTTATGCTTATTAAAATAATAGTATAATTATAAAGTTATAGAATTATACACGTAAAATTATAGTTTAATTTTACACGCCACTGAAATTACTACCTTTCTACTCAAATTCCGTATAGTCTGGGCTGACTATCGGAGAATAGGCCATTTTTGGGAAAAGTTATTTACCAGCAATTTTATTGCTGGAATCGAATTATAAGATCCTATATATTAATAATATAGGTATGCAAAGTCCTCAGATAGTGTGCTACTTTTTTTATAAACAAAATGGCGCCCGAAAATCGTGTTTTTTCAATTATTGCTCTATAACTCCGAAGATTTTAACTTTACAACAAAAACACCCAAATAAAAATTCACCGTGATTATATTCTGCATAGAGACGTGTTTTTCCCGATCAACTCCGATGAAAATTTTCCTCAGAAAATGCGGGTTTTCCCAACAAAATCTTTAATTTTCAAATAAAGTTTTAGATAAGTAATTATCTACCAATAATTAAATAATTTGGTGACTTAAAAGCCTTCTTGGTTTAGATTATAGTTCCAGAAGCTGGTGAAAATTAAACGAAGATCTTAGCAACAATTCAATTGTTAATTCATAATTTACGGTCGCAGTAATAACCAAAATAATTATGATACACTGATCAAACTTTGAAATCTTCTAAAGATGAGATGCCTATTTAACATTTTGTCGACAAAATATTATTTTTTTATTTTTTTGCATAATCATTAAATATTTATAAACAAATTAACGTTTCTCAGAAAGTTTTTATTATATTATAATTTAAAAAAATAGCTAAAATGCGCATTTCAAATATCTTGAAATGAATGCTTTAAAACTTTCTTGCAACCATTTGCAAAAAAGTTATGAAACAGCAAAGTAAACATACGATTACTACGGTGTTTATATATATTTTTAATTATTTCAAAGCGTAGAAGTGAGTTTAAAGTACAAGCTAATTATTTACAAAAAAATATCGATTATAAGGTTAACGGTTATATTTTAATTAAAAATTATAAATATATTTTTTTGTAATTTACACGCGCGAAAGTCGACTAATACAGTACTGTAGCTAAAATTTTCACTCGGAGCGACGACCGGCCGCGCGACGTGCACTTTTAATAAATAATGCATGCCGCATGTCAGTCGCTTCGAGTGAACATTTTAGCTCCGACTCTGTATCAGGCCTACTTTTGCGCTAAAAATTACAAAAAAAGTATTTTTAATCTTTGATTAAAATATTATCATTGCACTAATTTTTGACATTCTTTGTGAGTAATTAGATTGTACCATAGACTCACTTTTAAGCTTTGAAACAATTAAAACAAATAATAAACAACGGAGAAATCGTATATTTACTTTGCTGTTTCATAACTTTTTTTCAAATGGTTGAAAATTTTTTTTAAAGCATTCATTTTCATGACCTATGAAATCAGCATTTTAAGTATTTTTTAAAAATAGAATATAATAAACAATTTCTGAGAAATGTTAATTTAAATTAAATTAAATTAATTAAATGTTAAACATTTAAAGATTATGCAAAAAATGAAAAATTTATATTTTGTCGACAAAATATTAAATATGCAGCACACCTTTATAATCTTTCTAAGTTTGATCAATGTCTCATGATTATTTTGGTTGGTTATTGCGACTGTAAATTGTTAATTACCAATTGAATTGTTGCTAAAATATTCATTTCATTTTCACCGGCTTCTGATTTTATAATATATACCAAGAAAGCTTTTATTTCACCAAGCTATATCATTATTGATAAATAATTACTGGCCCAAAAAATTTATTTGAAAATTCGAGATTTTGTTGGGAAAACCCACATTTTTCAAGGAAAATTTTCGTCGGAGCAAATCGGAAAAAACATGCCTCTATGTAGAATTAAATTGGGGTGAATTTTTATTTGAGTGTTTTTGGTGTAAAGTTAAAATCTTCGGAGTTATAGAGCAATATGTGAAAAAAATACGATTTGTCGGCGCCATTTTGTTTATAAAAAAAGTAGCACACTATCTGCCGACTTTGCATACCTACATTAATAATATATAGGATCTTATAATTCGATTCCAGCAATAAAATTGCTGGTAAATAAGCTTTCTTTGTACTTTACTAATTAGAACAGTGTATTATAAACATTTTTTTTTCAAAATTTAAAGATTATGCAAAAAAAGAAAAATTTATATTTTGTCCATAAAATATTAAATAAGCATCTCATCTTTATAATCTTTATAAGTTTGATCAATGTATCATGATTATTTTGGTTATTATTGCGATCGTAAATTGTTAATTAACAATTGAATTGTTGCTAAAATATTCGTTTAATTTTCACCGGCCTTTAGAATTACAATCTATACCAAGAAAGCTTTGATGTCACTTAGTTATTTAATTATTGATTAATAATTACCTAAAACTTTATTTGAAAATTAGAGTTTTTGTTAGGAAAACCCGCATTTTCCGAGGAAAATTTTCGTCGGAGCAAATCGTGAAAAACATATCTCTATGCAGAATTTAATTGCGGTGAATTTTTATTTGGATGTTTTTGTTGTAAAGTTAAAATCTTCGGAGTTATAGAGCAATAATTGAAAAAAATACGATTTGTCGGCGCCATTTTGTTTATAAAAAAAGTAGCACACTATCTGCGGACTTTGCATACCTATATTATTAATATATAGGTTCTTATAATTCGATTCCAGCAATAAAATTGCTGGTAAATAACTTTTCCATGAATTTTGCTAATTAGCCCAGAATAGTATTAATCCACGAACTTCGAAATGAATCACTGACAAATATTTCGTTCTTTGACTTTAGCTGTTGCAATCTGTTCTATCGCCCTTTTTATAAATCGGTATAAATCTGAGTCTCCTGCCAGTCCATTGGTACCTATCTGTTTTTCTCTCCATATGTCATTAAATATCTTTAGTAATAACTCTGTTGAATTTTGTCCCCTTTTTTTATCATTTCACTGGTTATTCTGTCATACCCTGGTGTTTTTCCATTTTTCATTTCTGCAATAGCTTCTTGCAGTTTATTTATGGTTATAGGATCTACGTTATCATTTTCTATTCTTTGGTTCAACAATTTGTTTTCTTCGTGATAGCAGTGAGTTTTCAGCATCTCTTGGAAATGTTGTGTCCATCTGTTCATTATTTCATTTTCTTCTGTGAGAATATCGCCAGTTTTATTCTTTATGTTTTCTATTCTATTTTATAATTTTTCTTATCTTTCTTTTCTCATTGATTTTAAAACTCCATATAACAGTTTCGGTTTTTCGAAATATTAAACATTATTAAATAAAACATATTAAATATCTCTAAAACTAAAAATATTAACATAATGTTTATTGCTAGGCAATGGAATTTAATTTTTATAAAAATAATAATTTTCCTCCGTCGGAGCTGCACCGTCGTTGACAAAAAATGTTAAGTGCGCTTTGTTCCGTAAAGATTTCATACAATTTACGGTTGTCGCAGATTTAAATATAAAATTTATAAAATACTTATGAGAAAAGAAAACGAGGCTCGACTCGAGGAAACCTCTTATTAAAAATGATCGTTTAGAGAACGGACAAAGGAGAGAAAAAAAATAAAGGAACTTTAGACGTTCTTAGTCCATCGCTAGAAAAGTATTATATTTGCACTCGTTTCGACGCTTTCGTGTTAAATAACTTTTCTAGGCCAACGCCGCCGATGCAGGATGCAAGATGCAATAAAAATATTGAAAACAAAAATATGGTAAATAAACTTACGTGCATAGAAATCGTCACACTTAAAAATTTGGACATTTTTGATGTCTCATATTTCCTAAACCTGTTGGCCGATTTAAGTGATTTAAGTGGCCTGACTCTTTAAAAATACCACTGCAATAATATTGTTGCTAAACAGGTAAATTTTCATTGTATACCGGGTGTACCAATCAAACTGTGTTTTTTTCTCAAAGTTCGCATCACCCTGTGGAATATTCTAGCATTTATAAAGTACTGAAATTAAAACCCAACTATAGCCTGAGGTTTTCTTAACATTTTGTTTTTTGATTCATTCGTTTATGTTGGATAATAAAAAAGTTAGGTACTTTAACAACTAGACATGTTCTTCATCAATACACGGTATTTTTAAATAAGTGCGACATACTTTAAGGGGTAATTCTGCATAAAAAAATAATGACAGTTGGCTTTATAAACGTGTGTTCGCAAATGTTTCGTTTCCGAGATACGGGATGTTGAATTTTTTCTTACAAACTGACGATTTAATTATTGCTTTAAAACCGGTCGATATATGCCAATGAAATTTAATGGGTTTTAAGACGTAGTTATTGCACATTTTTTAACATACAATTAAGAATTTAATATTCACCATGCGCGCGTACGTATAATATGACCGATCATATTACCCGTATGCACACTAATGGTGAATATAAAATTCTTAATTTTATGTCAAAAAATTCGCAATAACTATCTCTTAAAACCTACCAAATTTCATTTGCATCTCTTAACTGGTTTTAAAGCAATAAATAAATCGTCAGTTTGTAAGAAAAAATTCAACATCCCGTATCTCGGAAACGAAACATTTGCGGACATTCGTTTATAAAGCCAACTGTCATTATTTTTTCATACCCCTTAAAGTTTGTCGCACTTATTTAAAAATACCGTGTATTGATGAAGAACATGTCTAGTTGTTAAAGTACCTAACTTTTTTATTATCCAACATAAACGAATGAATCAAAAAACAAAATGTTAAGAAAACGTCAGGCTATAGTTGGGTTTTAATTTCAATATTTTATA
This sequence comes from Diabrotica virgifera virgifera, assembly GCF_917563875.1. Lineage (NCBI taxonomy): Eukaryota > Metazoa > Arthropoda > Insecta > Coleoptera > Chrysomelidae > Diabrotica > Diabrotica virgifera. Next base: position 114,709,210 of record NC_065445.1, read on the forward strand.
AATGCTAGAATATTCCACAGGGTGATGCGAACTTTGAGAAAAAACACAGTTTGATTGGTACACCCGGTATACAATGAAAATTTACCTGTTTAGCAACAATATTATTGCAGTGTTATTTTTAAAGAGTCAGGCTTTAACATTATCCAAAAATCACTTAAATCGGCCAACAGGTTTAGGAAATATGAGACATCAAAAATGACCAAATTTTTAAATGGGACGATTTCTATGCACGTAAGTTTATTTGCATTTGTATGATATTCGCTTTACATTTTTCCCCTTCTATAGGAAAAATTGTATTTTTCTCAGTTTTTGTGCCATTATGAATTGATTTTACTATTCTGAACCGTGTCTGCGTGTGTTAAATTGTAAATATTTACCTGCAGTTCTATGTTAAGGCGGGTATACATATGCGCTCTGCTTGGTGTGCGAGCCGCTCGCGCGCAGCATATTTGTTAGATTAGTACGTGTTTTCGAGTGGCACACAAACGGCTCGCACACGGCGCACCACTATCTAACTTTTGTCGGCTTTTCAACAAATGCTTTGATGGTTCGCAATACGTATTTGGACGGGTTTGCGAGTGGTTTGTTGGTTTTGGGGCGCCTGAGTTGAATATTTGTTAGTAATGGAGTGGTCGGAAGGAAATATCAAACTTATTGATGTTTACCGTGGAAAATGAAAATGAGATGATGACATTGAATATATTTAAACATGTTAGCTTGCAACCCCCAACTTGCAACCATCTGGCAACCATCTTGCAACCAACTTGCAACCAACTTTCCACCAACTTGCAACCAACTTGCAACCAACTTGCAACCAACTTGCAACTCAACTTGCAACCAATCGGAATGAAACCAAACACTTCTCGATGAGAATAGGAGAAGCTACTCCCGACGTCGGCCGATATCGGATCTGATCTGATCGGAGAAAAACGGATCCAATGTAGGCACCCACATTTAATACTAATTATCTACAATTACTAAATGTTCGTAAGTTTCCTCTGGATCGCGGAAGGTTCGTCAAAATGAAAAATTTTAACGAACATTAACCGCGCCACGAACGCGCGGCGCTCACACGGCGCGGAGTTCGCGGCGCGGATATGTATCTCCGCCTTTAGATGTTACTGATCGATCACTACTCGATCGCAGACGGGGAACGGAATGCATGGTTGGCCAATGATCAATACTTAACCCAGAGTTAGAGCTCTTACCGGATCAGTACTCCGGTTCAAACTTGAGTTTATGTCTTGATTTACGGCGTTTTATATATTTGGAGGTATTTCATGTCCAGCGCGCATCGAGGGTAGTGGTATGTCGCTAGTGAGAGCTTACCCCATCTCCATATGCGCAGCTGTTGATTAGCGCTGTCGACAACGTCGTTACATTGTTACCGTCGGTGTCATATTGATTGCGCTGTGTTCCGTATCATACAATTTACGGTTGTCGCAGACTTAAATATAAAATTTATAAAATATTTATGACAAAAGAAAAGGAGGCTCGACTCGAGGAAACCTCTTATTAAAAATGATCGTTTAAAAAACTGACAAAAGAGAGAAAAAAAATAAAGAAACTTTAGACGTTCTTAGTCCATCGCTAGAAAAATATTATATTTGCACTCGTTTCGACGCTTTCGTGTTAAATAACTTTTCTAGGTCAACGCTGCCAATTCAGGATGCAAGATGCAATAAAAATATTGAAAACAAAAATATGGTAAATATTTGCAGGTGTATGATATTCGCTGTCCTTTTTTTTATATTTTCATCCTCTTGGGAAAATTGTATTTTTCTCAGTTTTTGTGCCATTATGATTTTACCGCGGGAGAAGCACTTATAACGCGAATATGTAGCCTGTTGACGAAAATCTGGGAGCGAGAGGAAATGCCGGAAGTATGGAGAGAGGCCATAGTATGTCCCATTCATAAGAAGGGAGATAGATCAGTGGGTATCACTCTCCTAGACGTAACATATAAGGTACTCGCCAGAGTCGTAAGAAGCAGACTGGAAAGGCACTTAAACGAGCAGGTTGGTGAATACCAGGGAGGATTCAAAAAGGGCAGATCCACCATAGATCAAATATTCGTATTGAAAATAATTCAGAGCAGTACATACGAGCAACAGTTAAAGTTAAACCTCCTCTTTATAGATTTCAAACAAGCTTACGATTCTGTGATAAGAAGTCGTTTGTACCAGGCCCTAAGAGTACTTGGAATTCCGGAAAAGATGATCAGACTCGTAAAAATGACCTTAGTGAAGACCGACAACTGAGTAAGGATAGAAGGAAGCCTATCAGGAAAATTTGAAGTTAAAAGGGGATTAAAGCAGGGAGATCCGCTGTCCCCGGTACTTTTCAATTTCTTGTTGGAGGCGATATTGAGAGAGAGTGGAATACGAACGAAAGGTATGATCTTTGACAACAGAAACCAGGTTCTGGCCTTTGCGGACGATGTAGTGCTAATGGCAAGAACGGAAAGGGAACTGCTGAGGATTTTCAAACTCTTTGAAGTAAAGGCTAAGCAGTATGGACTGAGAATTAATGAGCAAAAAATAAAGTATATGGAAATGGGACAGACCTCAGATGAAGACACACAACTGAAAACTACCACAAACAACGAGAATAAAGAGTATTGTTTCAAAAAGGTGACGGAGTTTGAGTATCTAGGAGTAACGCTAACAAGTAAAGGGGAAGAAAGTCAGGAAATTGAAAAAAGAATCTCGAGAGGAAGAAAGACAGTCGGAGCCCTACACAAACTACTAAGAGCCAAAAACATCTCCAGAGAGGCAAAATTAAGACTCTATAGAACAGTGATCCAGCCCACAGTTCTTTACGGGAGCGAAACATGGGTCATGAACAAAAACCAAGAAAATATGCTGAACATCTGGGAGCGGAATGTTCTAAGGAAGATATTCGGGGGAGTAAAAAACGATGAAGACGTTTGGAGGAGACGAACAAATGCGGAGATCAGAGAGCTGTACCGGAAACCAGAAATAAGCCAGATGGTCAGAACAAAGATACTGAGTTGGTTAGGTCATCTTGCGAGAATGGCTGACGGAAGGTGGGCAAAGGACTCGCTGCTGAGAGGGGAAGGAAAGAGGAGAAGAGGACGACCCAGGAAAAAGTCGCTAGAAGCATGTAAGGAAGGCCTGCAAACAATCGGGATATCAAATTGGAGAATTGCGGCCATGGACAGGAGAAAATGAAGAAAAACCGTGGAGAAATTCCAAGCCATGGGCTTTTAAGGCCTGTTGAGCTATATTATATATATATATATATATATATATATATATATATATATATATATATATATATATATATATATATGAAAAAACAAAAGATGTAGATCTTTGAAACACACTCAGTGATCAAAAGATCCACAGGTACTGGTTTAACGACCACTCGTTATATATATATATATATATATATATATATATATATATATATATATATATATATATATATATATATATATATATATATATATATATATATATATTGATGTGATCTTGATTATTGATATGAGATAAAATTCTTATATGTCATTTAATTTAATCAATGCATTAATAATAATCTAATTAATTTACCAGATCACATATCAATATGTTTTCAATCTCAGGGCTTTTTATAAAATTAATTACTTACTTACGTGGCTTCTAAGTATTTCTCAATGGTTCCTAATCGGGATAGGAAAGAAAAGAGTAAAATAATACACATATATGGGTTACAATTGTAATCAAAATATTGTTTATTTTATTTAAATGGCAATCACTGCTTAATATTTGCTATATCTTATTATTCTTAAACATAACATTTACACATGGGAATCTTATTTCATTTTGGTTTCCAATCGAAAGTTTTTATTAACATTTAACTATTATGATTTATTAGCAACAATTCTATTTAAGTTTGATGAAGCTTTTCTGATATTATTGATTATGTTTCTTCAATTTTAAATGTGGTATTTAATACGAAAAACCCATACATTCATGTCCAAACAAATGAGACTGACCTTTTTCTGGTGAACTGAGAATGTCTTCACACAAGACCCGTTTCCTGCTATCCTTGGCTGCGATCAAAACCTCGTCCTGGCTTCCAGTAATGTTCTCCTTTGAAACTAGCTCGTATAGCTCTCGTTTCCTGCTTCTGTCGTGATGCTGTGTTCTACCTTTTTCGAAACTGTAATCAGCTACCGGGAACTCTTGGCTCAAGGAGGTTCTTTTACTCTCAACCTGGCCTACCTCTCGTTCCACGATAGATACTCCACACTCACGGAACTACACCGGCTTTCTCACTCTCCGTACACTACCGTCTACTACTGGACTTCACTTCTCGACAGCTCAAAACATTCTGATCTCTATTTGTCATTCATTCCCCTACTTTCTAAATATCCCTTCCAGATTCACAAATCAAACTTCCACCACCAACTCTCATTCGCAGTATTCCTCAAAACCAATTTTTAATCTTTCTAAATATGCTTAATGGATTTCAAAAGAAAAATAGTTAATTCCCATTCTAAAATTACTTTCTACTAATTACAAAATTTAATGATCTATTATCTACTTCCACTAAGTCTTATTTAGCATCGGCTAATGATCGAACCTTCCGCGAACAACGATAATGACCTATTATCGATTTCACTTGAGTCTTATTTAGCATAGGCTAATGATCGAACCTTCCGTGAACAACGACAATGGTACGCGCCATTCACTTTGTTCATTCTAAGCGCATTGTCCCGAGTTTCGTTTAATCACTTCTTAAAATTAAATATAACAATTTGTTGTATACAGGTTGTTCTAAATTTATATGCCCGTGGTTGAGAAAATTGAAAATATTTTATATTAAATTGAATTCTGTTTATAATTATCAAAATTTAATTTTCATATCAAATAGAAATATAACAAATCCCCGCCTTGTATTCGATAAAATTTATCTGCATTTTTAAATAAATTTTCTCGAGGCAAAACCAAATCCCTGTATATTTCCTTACTTTAATCTACGTCTTATACCCCTTCTTCTTGTATTACTCTAATTAGTCCCACCTGTAGAGTAATTGTTTCCTTTTTTCGGGTGTCCTCATCCCGTGTTAGAGCGTCGGCTATTATGTTGTCTTTTCCTTTTATATATCGGAACTCAAAATCATACTCCTGTAATAATAGAATGCCTCTATGTATTCTATTATTTACTAATCTATTCTTCATGATATGTACTAAAGCTGCATGGTCTGTTTCGATTGTGAATTTTGCTCCCAATAAGTAAAACCTCAATTTGTTTACGCAATATAGTACACTGGCAAACTCCAATTCTGTAACACTATATTTTCTCTCATGTGTTTTAGTCACTCGAGATATAAAACATATCGGCACTTCTTGGTCGTTTTGTATTTGAGACAGAACTCCTGCAAATTTTTGTATGGACGCATCAGTTCGGAGTATAAAAGGTAAATTGTAAATAGGGTGGTATATTTTCGTTCCTTTTGCGAATTCTCGTTTTAATGTTTCGAAAGCTTCCTCCTGTTTTGATTTCTATCTCTGTAATCTTGTGTTTCTCGGGGCCTGTAATCTTCTCGCGACCTTCTTGATTTTCTTTCTCTTATACGTGATTCTCTTATTTGTAGGAATTGGCATAAACTATATATGTCTTTGTAATTTTGCAATGTGATATGGTCTTCCAGCGTTTCCTCGAAATGTCTTGCAATCAGTTCGACTAATTGTTCCGATGAGTAATTATATTGTAAATGTTTTGCGTTATAGTAAATTTGTAATGCATATGTCCTTTCTGATATACCCATCCTATCATTGTATTTCCCATTTTGCAATTCCTTGTTAATTTCCAATTGTTGGACTTTTCCCCAGAAATAATTCAAAAATTTTTGTTCAAATTGTTGCCAACTGTCAAATTCTTCTTCTTTGCAATCGAACCATAGGCTTGCTTCATATTTTAGATGGTTTCTGATAGTTTCTTTTGCTGTTTCGAAATTTCCGATGTGCTGTATTTTCTTTTTCAGGCTATTTATGAATGGCACTGGGTGTAATCTTCTTACATCCCCGCCAAACCTTATCTTCACGTCATCTGTGCTATGTATAACCATTTCTCTTCTTTCTCCTACATTTTGTTGAATATTGATTTCCGCAATCTTTCTTTCCATTTCTTCTCTGATTGCTTGAATAGCGTTTTGCAACTTGTTTTCCAAACTTTCCATTTCTTTTTTCTGGCAATTCGTTAACTCCTTCATTTTATTTTGAATTTTCATTTCTTGTTCTTTCATGTGGTCCTTCATTCTCATTTCTTGTTTTTGCATGTGATCTTTAATTTTCATTTCATACTTTTCTATGCGTTCCTCTATTTTCTTATTGTTCTCTTCTATCGCTTGTTTTGTTTCCTGTTGATTGTCATCCATTTTTTTCTCCACTTTATCCATTTTCTGTTCCATTTTTTGTTGTGATTCATCCATTTTTTTTATGTTTCTTCCTGATTTTCTTGCATTTTATCCATTTTTTGTGACTGGAGTTGCATTAGTTGTAATAATTTATCTATTCCTGATAATTCTTGCTGTTCTGATGCCATGATTGTCGTGTCTAAAATATCTTCTTGGTCTGAATGTTCTTTTTGTTTTTTGTTGTCTTTGCTTTGGCTTCTTGTCACAGACATTTGTTTTCAAGAAGTACTGTCCCCGCCAAATATGAAATTTTACTAGTATGTTACCAAGACGACTTTTTCTCACCCAAACATTATAAATTGTCAATAAATATATCAAATGTAAATATCGTAAAAATAAAATATTAAATCAGTTATGTAAATTTGTACCTAAAGAGATCTAAAATTTTATGTTATCAAATGTAAGTATCTCACTTTTTACCACAGGCATATAAATTTTCAAATACCGGCTTTACTCTTTCTATCCTTCAAATTTGCCACTAGAAATACTTTTCCATGCTTTCCACGTTGGACGACAGTTGATGTGATCTTGATTATTGATATGAGATAAAATTCTTATATGTCATTTAATTTAATCAATGCATTAATAATAATCTAATTAATTTACCAGATCACATATCAATATGTTTTCAATCTCAGGGCTTTTTATAAAATTAATTACTTACTTACGTGGCTTCTAAGTATTTCTCAATGGTTCCTAATCGGGATAGGAAAGAAAAGAGTAAAATAATACACATATATGGGTTACAATTGTAATCAAAATATTGTTTATTTTATTTAAATGGCAATCACTGCTTAATATTTGCTATATCTTATTATTCTTAAACATAACATTTACACATGGGAATCTTATTTCCTTTTGGTTTCCAATTGAAAGTTTTTATTAACATTTAACTATTATGATTTATTAGCAACAATTCTATTTAAGTTTGATGAAGCTTTTCTGATATTATTGATTATGTTTCTTCAATTTTAAATGTGGTATTTAATACGAAAAACCCATACATTCATGTCCAAACAAATGAGACTGACCTTTTTCTGGTGAACTGAGAATGTCTTCACACAAGACCCGTTTCCTGCTATCCTTGGCTGCGATCAAAACCTCGTCCTGGCTTCCAGTAATGTTCTCCTTTGAAACTAGCTCGTATAGCTCTCGTTTCCTGCTTCTGTCGTGATGCTGTGTTCTACCTTTTTCGAAACTGCAATCAGCTACCGGGAACTCTTGGCTCAAGGAGGTTCTTTTACTCTCAACCTGGCCTACCTCTCGTTCCACGATAGATACTCCACACTCACGGAACTACACCGGCTTTCTCACTCTCCGTACACTACCGTCTACTACTGGACTTCACTTCTCGACAGCTCAAAACATTCTGATCTCTATTTGTCATTCATTCCCCTACTTTCTAAATATCCCTTCCAGATTCACAAATCAAACTTCCACCACCAACTCTCATTCGCAGTATTCCTCAAAACCAATTTTTAATCTTTCTAAATATGCTTAATGGATTTCAAAAGAAAAATAGTTAATTCCCATTCTAAAATTACTTTCTACTAATTACAAAATTTAATGATCTATTATCTACTTCCACTAAGTCTTATTTAGCATCGGCTAATGATCGAACCTTCCGCGAACAACGATAATGACCTATTATCGATTTCACTTGAGTCTTATTTAGCATAGGCTAATGATCGAACCTTCCGCGAACAACGACAATGGTACGCGCCATTCACTTTGTTCATTCTAAGCGCATTGTCCCGAGTTTCGTTTAATCACTTCTTAAAATTAAATATAACAATTTGTTGTATACAGGTTGTTCTAAATTTATATGCCCGTGGTTGAGAAAATTGAAAATATTTTATATTAAATTGAATTCTGTTTATAATTATCAAAATTTAATTTTCATATCAAATAGAAATATAACAATATATATATATATATATATACGTCTTCATATCAAGGCGAGATCCGACTAAATCGAGGACAACCCGAGATCCACCAATAGGAAATTAATTATTGGAGTATATTGTTCATAACTATCTTTATAATTAACATATTAATCATGGCACACTTAGAGGGGAAAAGATTTTTGTACTTAAATTTTTCTGATAAATTTACAGCGAAACGAGATCCGTAGCTGAAAAGTAAAGGGGAGGACTTATATACGAAATTTTAGATATTTACCGTTCAACGCGAGATCACACACTGATGCCAGCTCTAAAGAGTATTAGTCGAGCGGTTGGAGCTCGTGTTGTATTGTATATTTCCCACGATATAAAGATATATAATGGGCGTAACTTTTAAGTATCGCTTCTTTTGTGTCTTTAACGTCTACGATTGACCTTTCAGAAAGTCCCTTAGTTTTATTACATACATAAGGGTGTGAAAAAAGAAAAAAGAATACTTGACAAATAATAACTATTTAATAATGATAATTATTTGCAATACAATATTTTAAAACTATACATTATTATTCTTAAAAAACACTTACTACGAAACCAAAATGTAATTATTATATTCTTAAATAATACAAATTGTTACAAAATAATTATTTAAATGATTGCTTGTTTTAAAAATACATTACAAGAAAGTAAAATTTTTTATAAATATTATTAAAGTTTAAAAAATAAAATAACTCAATATGTAGAAATTATTATTTGATAGTTAAAAAATGATTTTAAGTAAAATGATTTAAAAGATAAAAAGAAACACACATAATTTTAAGGGTCAACTCCTAATTTCATGAAAATTTGGATTTAGATTCTACCCATCCCCCACTTCAAAGTTGAATTTGTGCCGTTGATTGCTTTTACTTGGAGGGTGAAAAAATATACGTTTAAAATAAGTTCGGAAACAGATCTGACTAAGTTTAAGCAACTTTTGTTCTATAGAGTTTTTTTAACTTAGGTACTAGGTTAATTTAGTAGTAGGTACTAGAGTCACTTGCGACTAAAAATATTTACTTTTCAAAGAACAAAAAAAAACACGTTTTTCGGCGGTTTTTCGCAAATACTCAAAAAGTAAGTATTATATCGAAAAAATATTCTTGGAAAAAATGTAGCATATAAAAAAAACGAAAAATTTTTATATTTTTAGTATATTTTTAGTCTATAGAACCAGTAAAAGTAAATTTGTAGCTCATAAAAAAGACGATATTATCCTTCAAATTCCAAATCAAATATTTTAACGTGATACATAGTACCAAAAAATGAAGCTCTTTTCGGGGAAAACCCATTAAAAATTTTTTTAAAGTGTTAACAGAAAGCTTTATTTTATTTTATAAAAGTTATATACGGGTAGGAGAGACAACGGAACGAATTTTCGAACGTTTAAACAGACGACATCCCAGATTTACCAATTTCTGGACAATTGATCCAAAGGCTGGATTCTAACAACGAAACAGTTGTGGATTTTCAAGTTTTCAATGAGAGTTAGAATGAAAAAACATTAGTGACCTCGAGTATGATAGTTTGGAGAATTTGGCTGGTTATATCTGCCATACATTGAAGGACTCCAGTATTCAATCCGTAGATGTTTCAACGTACACGTGGGTTGATCATTTGAGTAAGTGTGGTTTATGTAAACCATCAGACACTCTCTTGTCATAAATTTTTCCTTCCACATGAATGGTGATTCCATTTTGGTAACTAAAAATTATTTAGAAAACCTTATGTCCAAAAGTGTAACTGTAGACTGTTCTAACAAAGCGAACAAGTTATTTTTTAGGTCTCGGATGTACTTCCGAATTAAAGAATTAAACAAATCTCTTAACAACCTGACATTGCGTAAAAGAAAAATTATGAAAACTGCTACATAGTTGCTGTATGTACGTCTATTTCACATGCACAAAATTTAAATAAAGTGCATGGCATGAAAACTGTAAAACTTATTTTTGTCTTTTCCAAGCCTCTTACTTAAATCTGATGAAATACATTATTTAAAAAGTAAAAAATTTTGTTTTTTTATCAATCTATTAAATTTATGGTTTTATTTTGGGGCTTTTCTTCCCCTTGGTAAAAATTATATTTACTAATGTGTAGGCCACTAATCAATTTTTGCCAACTAACGAAATATAATAATTTTAGTAGATATCGATTATATGAATATTTTTATTTTCCGGATACCAATATAATCAAGAAACTGGGTACTTTACAAATAACTGAAAATCAATTTAAATAAAAGTAAATAGTTTAATAATTTTCCTCTAAACTATAAAAATCACTTAGTTTCTTTTAGTCATAATTCATTCATTTGTACTATTCTCAAATTTCATTCGCGTTCGTATTACGAACGCATAGACGGGACTATGCTTTACTCTGTTGTTAACGTCATGCACCAATCGGACGAGCTTACGTAACTAGAATATCAGGGTGTGCATATTTCCGGGTCCCGGTGAATTCGTATCTATTTTAATCCCCATCCTAATTACAGACCAACTGGCAACTCTGGTGCGCAGGTAATTTTTAAATAACCCATTAACTACCGGTGAATTGGTAACTTTCATTTTTTAAGTATTGTTGATAATCTAATATCGGTATTCCAGGTATTTAGCACTGCACTCCTAGAAAATGGAAAAAATGTCACAGGAAGTGAAACCGATGATGAAACGAAACGCAAAAGAGAAAACTTGGATGATTGTTTTAATAGAAGTAAAATTAAAAAACGGTCACCAAGCAAAGCAGGCAACGAAAACAAGGAAGACATGGAAAATGTTATGATTACAATAATGAAAGAGCTAATGAATAAAAACGATGAAATGCTTCAGGAAATAAAACAAATAAGGAAAGAATAACAACAAACCAATAAAGAGTTAATGGGTGTAAAAGCAGAGAAACAAAAACTAAAAAAAGAAGTAAAACAGCTACATGAATGAATGGAGCAACTGGAGAAATTTAGCAAAAAGAAAAGCTTGATCGTAACTGGGTTGAAAGTAGAAACAAATGATTATAAGAAATTAAAAGAAGAAATGGAAAATTTCAGAGCCCAAGAGTTGCAAATACAAATAAAACTAAGAAGTGCAAAAAAAATAGGAGAAACAGTATGCGCAATAGAAACAGAAGCCCTCACGGATAAAATGGAAATCCTAAACAAGAAACGTAAACTAAAACAGCATAAAGATCGTATCTATATAAACAACGATTGGACATCGAAAGAAAAAGAAATACAAAAAGAAATAACTAAAATAGCAAAGGACGAAAGAAGCAAAGGTAAGCAAACGAAAATCGGCTACAAGAAATTAATAGTGAATGGCAAAATCTAGATATGGGACGAAGAGAGAGAACAGCTGATAGAAAATTCAAAAAACTAATAAACGAAGAACAGCGGCTGAAATTTGATATTGACATGGCAAAAAAGACTCGGAAATGCAAACGGTTAACGAAAACAAAATAACGCACACAAAATAAAGAAAGAATCTCAATAAGAAGAAAAGAACAAAACCCATTAGAATGGGCTCTTGGAATATTAGAACCATGCTGGCAGCAGGTAAGATGCAAGAAATAGCTCTTGAAATGAAAAAATACCAACTAGAAATCCTAGCCCTACAGGAAATACGATGGAAGAAAGAAGGAAAAATTGAGAAGAAAAACTTTAGCATGTATTATTCGGGAGAAAACAAACAGGGAACGAACGGTACGGCATTTATGGTGAACAAAAAAATGAGGGAAAAACTGATACAATTCAAAGCAGTTAATGAAAGGATATCTTACATAAGAAAATAAACAAGCCAACATCTCGATAGTCAATTGCTATGCACCCACCGAAGAAGCAAACCAAGAAGATAAAACAGAATTCTAAGACATCCTGTAAGAAACCTATGAAAATATTCCGAGGAATGACATATTAATAATATTGGGTGATTTCAATGCAAAGATCGGAAAGGAGGACTATAATCGTAATGTAGCTGGCAAAGAAACCATTCATGAAACTACGAATGATAATGGAGGAGAAATCTGCAACCTAGCAGCAGCAACAAATACATACATAGTTAGTACTGGGCATAAACATAAAAAAGAAAACAAAATAACATGGATGATACCAGGAAGAATGGATGGAAACCAAATAAATCATACTCTAATTTCGAAAAAGTGGACACAAATAGTACAAGACGTAAGGTCATATAGAGGAGCAAATTGAGGCACTGACCACATATTGTTGATAGCAAAACTTAAAATGAAAATAATCAAAGCAAATAATCATAAGGAAGGAAAAAGGAGGAAATGGAATATAGCCAATATGAAAACGCAAGGAACAAAGCAACAATATACAGAACAACTGGAACAGAAATTGGGTCAGTACGAGCACATAGAAATAGAAGGAGAATGGAAAAACATAAAGAACAGCATAATAGAGACAGCAGAACAAATAATAGGATTCCAAAAAAACAAAGAATCGAAAGAATGGTTTGATGAGGAATGTCACCAAAAAAGTCAACTGAAGCACCTCGCAAGAAACAAATGGCTACAAAGTGCCGAACAGGAACAACTGGACCAATATAGAAAAGAAAAACAAGAAGCATTGAAACTCTATAGAAGAAAGAAGAACACATGGATCTCTGAACAAATGCAAGAATTAGAAACGAATAATAAAGACAACAAGAAATTGTTCGAATAGATAAAACAACAACACAGTACCAAAAAATCTGTCACAAAAATAAACAAAAAAGATTGGGAAAAACATCTCACGGACCTATACAAAAACGACAATAAGGCATATTCAGAGGATGAGGATATAAGAGATAACAGAGATGAAGAGGAAGTCGCACCTACTTATCAGGAATTCATGGAGGTATTAAAACAACTAAAAGTAAACAAAACGCCAGGGCCAGATGAAATCAACAACGAACTGATCATCAACGGCGGAGAGGAGCTCACGAAGCGAATGCACAAGTTAATGGTTACAATTTGGAAGGACGAAAGCATGCCCATAGAATGGAAAAACGGACACATCGCACCAATCTTTAAGAAAGGAGATCCAACTAAGTGCTGCAACTACAGACCAATTATGCTACTAAATACAACGTATAAGATATTGATCACAATTATAAGAAACCGACTAAATCAATACACAGAAAAAATTATAGGACCATATCAACAGGGTTTTAGAACAATAGATCAAAGGAAGATCAACAATAGATGCAATACACGTACTGACACAAACAATTGAAAAAAGCTATGAACATGACATAGAATTACACATACTATTCATCGACTTCCAACAGGCCTTCCACAGCATATACAGACAACAATTATTAAAAGAAATGAAAAAAATGGAGATACCGGCAAAACTAATAAGACTAACTAGAATGACAATAAAAGACTCAACAGCAAAAGTTAAAACAAATGAGGGCGATACAAATGACATCAAAATAGAACTTGAAGTAAGACCAGGAGACAGTCTGTCAACGACAAACGACACTATTTAATATCGCTCTAGAAGGAGTAATTAGGGACACAGGGCTGAAAAAGACAATTATTCAAAGCTCAACACAGATCATAGGATATGCAGATGAACTGGGACTGGTAGCACGAGATAAAAAAAGACTAGAAGAGGCACTTTTAACCCTGGTAAGAGAAGCAAAGACGAGAGGACTAATAATCAATCAGAATAAAACAAAATATCTTATAAGCACACGAGACAATGTAAACAGAATAGCAGAAGTAAAGATAGGTGAAAATACATTCCAGAGAGTAGATTGCTTCAAATACCTGGGGGTGATGGTGGACGGCAAAAACGGAAGGAGTATAGAGATAAACGACAGAATTAAAGCAGGTAATAGAGTATATTGGAAATATCACCAACTACTCAAGGACAAAAACCTGAGCAAAAAAACAAAATCAAAAATATACACAGCAGCAATCAGATCAGTGATAGCCTATGAAGCAGAAGTAATGTTCCTTACGAAAAAGACGAAGAAATTTAAAAATAATTGAGAGAAAAATTATAAAAATACATGGCCCAGTAAAGACAGAAACAGGGGAATATAGAAAGCTGATGAACCATGAAATAATAAATATAAATAAAGGAGAAGATATAGTAAAATTCATTAAAGCACAAAGCCTCAGATGGTTTGGGCACACAGAAAGAAGAGGGGTAGAAGAACTGATCAGGAAGATAATGAACTGGAAACCAGTAAAAAATAGACCAAGAGGAAGACCAAAAATTAGATGGGAAGATCAACTGCTAGACGATATATCAAATATGGAAATTGCAAACTGGAGAGAAAAGATTCAGGACCGGAGAGAGTGGAAGAAGATAGTAGAGAGGGCAAAAAAACATCACAACCTATGAACTAAGACCTAAAGGCAAAGCGGACTAATTTACCGCGTGAAATGGATTAAAAGAGCTCATATTTGAGCGAACTATACTCTAACAAGAGTGAACGGTCCATATAATAATTCCAGGTATGTACCTGTATAAATTACCCTCCTTGAAGTTGGTGTAAAAGGTATTCACCATTTATGTATTGTCTTTTGGAAGGATTACTAGAGAAAATCCAAATAAATTTTGAAAAAATGGCTGAAATCGCTGAAATTCTTGTAACAGATTCCGTAATGAGTGTACATGGGTGGTAAATGATTTTAAATTTCACTTAGAGAAAGTGCTAAAAAGTCTAAAACATTTATGGTACTGTTCTGCATCTGGTTTCCAGGCAACCTGTTATACCGACGGTTAGTTTTTTTTAATATTTTGAGTAGTAACTATGTTGGTTATCAACAATTTGATGTCAAAAATGCACATTTTGCCATTTTTTGTCTACCAGTAAGAAGAAAAACATTCAAAACAAAATTTAAGATAACCGCATTATAGAGCATGTAAAACAATTTAAATAAGGTTTTATAAATTTCGCTATACTTAATTGTTGCTTATAAAACTATAAATTAAGTCAGTTTAACGTTAATATAACTTATGTTAAAAATACAACTTATATCTCGATATTACGTGAAATAGCTCAAAGAAATGAGTAAAAATACACGGTTTTTATGACACTCAGTGTAACTACGTAACAATTGTTTTAGTTTCTATATGGACGGAATAACAAAATTTATGTAAATCTGACCAATTTTTTCTCAATTTAATTATTTATTGACAATTTAAATGAAAAATAGCCGATTTTAAGAATTTTCGTCTATAAGTTACAATGTTTTACCAAAAAACTGAAAAAAGAACCGATTAGTTTATTGAAATAGCCTTAAAATGAGTTGAAGTAAAATAGAATTGGAGCTTTGTTTATCAATAAACATTAACTATTCAAATTTATTTCTTACGTTTTAAGCTAACTACCTGAGGTACCCCTAAACCCTAAAAATGTCATCAAAACGACGATTTTGAAGCTCTTCCGACTAGATTAAAGAAGCTATTATCGATTCAAACAAAAGTTGTGTATTTTTAATTCTAAATTTCAACTATTTAATTAAAAATAAAGTGTTTCAGTTGAAAATTCAAAGTTGCTACACCCACCGCTTTCGCAGGCAGAATAAGAACCCTGCTATTGCATAAGTATATAGATTTTGAAAAACCATTCAAAAAGCATTCCAAAGTTTTTTCGATATGCCGTCTAGTTCTCGAGATATTTGACAATCGCCTTTCTGGACAGAGCCCTTAAATAATGTAAACATTCTTATTCAAGCTAGACATAAGCCGAGTGAGAGAGCTGACCGTGAAATTCATTTGCGATGTTTCCAAATTTACCGGATCTCGGGTTGTCCGCAAAATATATATTTACCATATACACAACGGATCGCGCGCGCTGCCCTCTACAGCGGATTTAGTGGAACCACTGCAATATAAAATTCACCAAAAGGGGTGCAAAATGAGGTCCAGACAAAAATCGATTTCCTTGTACCCTAACCATTGTTACATCGAGATGTCACTATATACACGTGAATACAAGGTGAGATCCAAAATCGGATCTCGCCTTGCAAAACGGATCTCATATTGTATAGCTTATGATACAAACGGATCTCGCTATATTTCTATTTGATATGAAAATTAAATTTTGATAATTATAAACAGAATTCAATTTAATATAAAATATTTTCAATTTTCTCAACCACGGGCATATAAATTTAGAACAACCTGTATACAACAAATTGTTATATTTAATTTTAAGAAGTGATTAAACGAAACTCGGGACAATGCGCTTAGAATGAACAAAGTGAATGGCGCGTACCATTGTCGTTGTTCGCGGAAGGTTCGATCATTAGCCTATGCTAAATAAGACTCAAGTGAAATCGATAATAGGTCATTATCGTTGTTCGCGGAAGGTTCGATCATTAGCCGATGCTAAATAAGACTTAGTGGAAGTAGATAATAGATCCTTAAATTTTGTAATTAGTAGAAAGTAATTTTAGAATGGGAATTAACTATTTTTCTTTTGAAATCCATTAAGCATATTTAGAAATATTAAAAATTGGTTTTGAGGAATACTGCGAATGAGAGTTGGTGGTGGAAGTTTGATTTGTGAATCTGGAAGGGATATTTAGAAAGTAGGGGAATGAATGACAAATAGAGATCAGAATGTTTTGAGCTGTCGAGAAGTGAAGTCCAGTAGTAGACGGTAGTGTACGGAGAGTGAGAAAGCCGGTGTAGTTCCGTGAGTGTGGAGTATCTATCGTGGAACGAGAGGTAGGCCAGGTTGAGAGTAAAAGAACCTCCTTGAGCCAAGAGTTCCCGGTAGCTGATTGCAGTTTCGAAAAAGGTAGAACACAGCATCACGACAGAAGCAGGAAACGAGAGCTATACGAGCTAGTTTCAAAGGAGAACATTACTGGAAGCCAGGACGAGGTTTTGATCGCAGCCAAGGATAGCAGGAAACGGGTCTTGTGTGAAGACATTCTCAGTTCACCAGAAAAAGGTCAGTCTCATTTGTTTGGACATGAATGTATGGGTTTTTCGTATTAAATACCACATTTAAAATTGAAGAAACATAATCAATAATATCAGAAAAGCTTCATCAAACTTAAATAGAATTGTTGCTAATAAATCATAATAGTTAAATGTTAATAAAAACTTTCAATTGGAAACCAAAAGGAAATAAGATTCCCATGTGTAAATGTTATGTTTAAGAATAATAAGATATAGCAAATATTAAGCAGTGATTGCCATTTAAATAAAATAAACAATATTTTGATTACAATTGTAACCCATATATGTGTATTATTTTACTCTTTTCTTTCCTATCCCGATTAGGAACCATTGAGAAATACTTAGAAGCCACGTAAGTAAGTAATTAATTTTATAAAAAGCCCTGAGATTGAAAACATATTGATATGTGATCTGGTAAATTAATTAGATTATTATTAATGCATTGATTAAATTAAATGACATATAAGAATTTTATCTCATATCAATAATCAAGATCACATCAACTGTCGTCCAACGTGGAAAGCATGGAAAAGTATTTCTAGTGGCAAATTTGAAGGATAGAAAGAGTAAAGCCGGTATTTGAAAATTTATATGCCTGTGGTAAAAAGTGAGATACTTACATTTGATAACATAAAATTTTAGATCTCTTTAGGTACAAATTTACATAACTGATTTAATATTTTATTTTTACGATATTTACATTTGATATAGTTATTGACAATTTATAATGTTTGGGTGAGAAAAAGTCGTCTTGGTAACATACTAGTAAAATTTCATATTTGGCGGGGACAGTACTTCTTGAAAACAAATGTCTGTGACAAGAAGCCAAAGCAAAGACAACAAAAAACAAAAAGAACATTCAGACCAAGAAGATATTTTAGACACGACAATCATGGCATTAGAACAGCAAGAATTATCAGGAATAGATAAATTATTACAACTAATGCAACTCCAGTCACAAAAAATGGATAAAATGCAAGAAAATCAGGAAGAAACATAAAAAAAAATAGTTGAATCACAACAAAAAATGGAACAGAAAATGGATAAAGTGGAGAAAAAAATGGATGACAATCAACAGGAAACAAAACAAGCGATAGAAGAGAACAATAAGAAAATAGAAGAACGCATAGAAAAGTATGAAATGAAAATTAAAGATCACATGCAAAAACAAGAAATGAGAATGAAGGACCACATGAAAGAACAAGAAATGAAAATTCAAAATAAAATGAAGGAGTTAACGAATTGCCAGAAAAAAGAAATGGAAAGTTTGGAAAACAAGTTGCAAAACGCTATTCAAGCAATCAGAGAAGAAATGGAAAGAAAGATTGCGGAAATCAATATTCAACAAAATGTAGGAGAAAGAAGAGAAATGGTTATACATAGCACAGATGACGTGAAGATAAGGTTTGGCGGGGATGTAAGAAGATTACACCCAGTGCCATTCATAAATAGCCTGAAAAAGAAATAGCACATCGGAAATTTCGAAACAGCAAAAGAAACTATCAGAAACCATCTAAAATATGAAGCAAGCCTATGGTTCGATTGCAAAGAAGAAGAATTTGACAGTTGGCAACAATTTGAACAAAAATTTTTGAATTATTTCTGGGGAAAAGTCCAACAATTGGAAATTAACAAGGAATTGCAAAATGGGAAATACAATGATAGGATGGGTATATCAGAAAGGACATATGCATTACAAATTTACTATAACGCAAAACATTTACAATATAATTACTCATCGGAACAATTAGTCGAACTGATTGCAAGACATTTCGAGGAAACGCTGGAAGACCATATCACATTGCAAAATTACAAAGACATAGATAGTTTATGCCAATTCCTACAAATAAGAGAATCACGTATAAGAGAAAGAAAATCAAGAAGGTCGCGAGAAGATTACAGGCCCCGAGAAACACAAGATTACAGAGATAGAAATCAAAACAGGAGGAAGCTTTCGAAACATTAAAACGAGAATTCGCAAAAGGAACGAAAATATACCACCCTATTTACAATTTACCTTTTATACTCCGAACTGATGCGTCCATACAAAAATTTGCAGGAGTTCTGTCTCAAATACAAAACGACCAAGAAGTGCCGATATGTTTTATATCTCGAGTGACTAAAACACATGAGAGAAAATATAGTGTTACAGAATTGGAGTTTGCCAGTGTACTATATTGCGTAAACAAATTGAGGTTTTACTTATTGGGAGCAAAATTCACAATCGAAACAGACCATGCAGCTTTAGTACATATCATGAAGAATAGATTAGTAAATAATAGAATACATAGAGGCATTCTATTATTACAGGAGTATGATTTTGAGTTCCGATATATAAAAGGAAAAGACAACATAATAGCCGACGCTCTAACACGGGATGAGGACACCGGAAAAAAGGAAACAATTACTCTACAGGTGGGACTAATTAGAGTAATACAAGAAGAAGGGGTATAAGACGTAGATTAAAGTAAGGAAATATACAGGGATTTGGTTTTGCCTCGAGAAAATTTATTTAAAAATGCAGATAAATTTTATCGAATACAAGGCGGGGATTTGTTATATTTCTATTTGATATGAAAATTAAATTTTGATAATTATAAACAGAATTCAATTTAATATAAAATATTTTCAATTTTCTCAACCACGGGCATATAAATTTAGAACAACCTGTATACAACAAATTGTTATATTTAATTTTAAGAAGTGATTAAACGAAACTCGGGACAATGCGCTTAGAATGAACAAAGTGAATGGCGCGTACCATTGTCGTTGTTCGCGGAAGGTTCGATCATTAGCCTATGCTAAATAAGACTCAAGTGAAATCGATAATAGGTCATTATCGTTGTTCGCGGAAGGTTCGATCATTAGCCGATGCTAAATAAGACTTAGTGGAAGTAGATAATAGATCCTTAAATTTTGTAATTAGTAGAAAGTAATTTTAGAATGGGAATTAACTATTTTTCTTTTGAAATCCATTAAGCATATTTAGAAATATTAAAAATTGGTTTTGAGGAATACTGCGAATGAGAGTTGGTGGTGGAAGTTTGATTTGTGAATCTGGAAGGGATATTTAGAAAGTAGGGGAATGAATGACAAATAGAGATCAGAATGTTTTGAGCTGTCGAGAAGTGAAGTCCAGTAGTAGACGGTAGTGTACGGAGAGTGAGAAAGCCGGTGTAGTTCCGTGAGTGTGGAGTATCTATCGTGGAACGAGAGGTAGGCCAGGTTGAGAGTAAAAGAACCTCCTTGAGCCAAGAGTTCCCGGTAGCTGATTGCAGTTTCGAAAAAGGTAGAACACAGCATCACGACAGAAGCAGGAAACGAGAGCTATACGAGCTAGTTTCAAAGGAGAACATTACTGGAAGCCAGGACGAGGTTTTGATCGCAGCCAAGGATAGCAGGAAACGGGTCTTGTGTGAAGACATTCTCAGTTCACCAGAAAAAGGTCAGTCTCATTTGTTTGGACATGAATGTATGGGTTTTTCGTATTAAATACCACATTTAAAATTGAAGAAACATAATCAATAATATCAGAAAAGCTTCATCAAACTTAAATAGAATTGTTGCTAATAAATCATAATAGTTAAATGTTAATAAAAACTTTCAATTGGAAACCAAAAGGAAATAAGATTCCCATGTGTAAATGTTATGTTTAAGAATAATAAGATATAGCAAATATTAAGCAGTGATTGCCATTTAAATAAAATAAACAATATTTTGATTACAATTGTAACCCATATATGTGTATTATTTTACTCTTTTCTTTCTAATGATCGAACCTTCCGCGAACAACGACAATGGTACGCGCCATTCACTTTGTTCATTCTAAGCGCATTGTCCCGAGTTTCGTTTAATCACTTCTTAAAATTAAATATAACAATTTGTTGTATACAGGTTGTTCTAAATTTATATGCCCGTGGTTGAGAAAATTGAAAATATTTTATATTAAATTGAATTCTGTTTATAATTATCAAAATTTAATTTTCATATCAAATAGAAATATAACAATATATATATATATATATATATATATATATATATATATATATATATATATATATATGTATATATATATATATATATATATATATATATATATATATATACCATTTTATATATATATATATATATATATATATATTTTGTTATATTTCTATTTGATATGAAAATTAAAATTTGATAATTATAGACAAAATTCAATTTAATATAAAATATTTTCAAGTTTCTCAACCACGGGCATATAAATTTAGAACAACCTGTATACAACAAATTGTTATATTTAATTTTAAGAAGTGATTAAATAAGACTCAAGTGAAATCGATAATAGGTAATTATGTTTGTTCGCGGAAGGATCGATCATTAGCCGATGCTAAATAAGACTAAGTGGAAATAGAGAATAGGTCATTAAAATTTGTATATAGTAGAAAGTAATTTTAGAATGGGAATTAACTATTTTCTTTGAAATCCATTAAGCATATTTAGAAAGTTTAAAAATTGGTTTTGAGGAATACTGCGAATGAGAGTTGGTGGTGGAATTTTGATTTGTGAATCTGGAAGGGATATTTAGAAAGTAGGGGAATGAATGACAAATAGAGATCAGAATGTTTTGAGCTGTCGAGAAGTGAAGTCGAGTAGTAGACGGTAGTGTACGGAGAGTGAGAAAGCCGGTGTAGTTCCGTGAGTGTGGATTATCTATCGTAGAACGAGAGGTAGGCCAGGTTGAGAGTAAAAGAACCTCCTTGAGCCAAGAGTTCCCGGTAGCTGATTGCAGTTTCGAAAAAGGTAGAACACAGCATCACGACAGAAGCAGGAAACGAGGGCTATACGAGCTAGTTTCAGAGGAGAACATTACTGGAAGCCAGGACGAGGTTTTGATTGCAGCCAAGGATAGCAGGAAACGGGTCTTGTGTGAAGACATTCTCAGTTCACCAGAAAAAGGTCAGTCTCATTTGTTTGGACATGAATGTATGGGTTTTTCGTAGTAAATACCACATTTAAAATTGAAGAAACATAATCAATAATATCAGAAAAGCTTCATCAAACTTAAATAGAATTGTTGCTAATAAATCATAATAGTTAAATGTTAATAAAAACTTTCAATTGGAAATCAAAAGGAAATAAGCTTCTCATGTGTAAATGTTATGTTTAAGAATAATAAGATATAGTAAATATTAAGCAGTGATTGCCATTTAAATAAAATAAACAATAATTTGATTACAATTGTAACCCATATGTGTTATTATTTTACTCTTTTCTTTCCTATCCCGATTAGGAACCATTAAGAAATACTTAGAAGCCACGTATGTAAGTAATTAATTTTATAAAAAGCCCTGAGATTGAAAACATATTGATATGTGATCTGGTAAATTAATTAGATTATTATTAATGCATTGATTAAATTAAATGACATATAAAAATATTATCTCATATCAATAATTAAGATCACAACAACTGTCGTCCAACGTGGAAAGCATTTTGAAAGTATTTCTAGTGGCAAATTTGAAGGATAGAAAGAGTAAAGCCGGTATTTGAAAATTTATATGCCTGTGGTAAAAAGTGAGATACTTACATTTGATAACATAAAATTTTAGATCTCTTTAGGTACAAATTTTACATAACTGATTTAATATTTTATTTTACGATATTTACATTTGATATATTTATTGACAATTTATAATATTTGGGTGAGAAAAAGTCGTTTTGGTAACATACTAGTAAAACTTCATATTTGGCGGGGACAGTACTTCTTGAAAACAAATGTCTGTGACAAGAAGCCAAAGCAAAGACAATAAAAAACAAAAAGAACATTCAAATCAAGAGAATAATTCAGGCCAAGAAGATATTTTAGACAAGACAACCATGGCATCAGAACAGCAAGAATTATCAGGAATAGATAAAATATTACAAATGATGCAACTCCAGTCACAAAGAATGGAACAGAAAATGGATGAAACACAACAAAAAATGGATAAAAATCAGGAAGAAACATCAAAGAAAATGGATAAAGTGGAAAAAAAAATGGATGACAATCAAAAGGAAACAAAACAAGCAATAGAAGAGAACAATAAGAAAATAGAGGAACGCATAGAAAAGTATGAAAAGGAAATAAAAGGATGTTTGACAACAATGAAAAACGAGATAGAGCAGCAAGAAATGAAAATTAAAGATCACATGCAAGAACAAGAAATTAGAATGAAGGACCACATGAAAGAACAAGAAATGATAATTCAAAACAAAATGGAGGAGTTAACGAATGGCCAGAAAAAGGAACTAGAAAATTTGGAAAATAAGTTAGAAAATGCTATTCAAGTAGACAGAGAAGAAGTGGAAAAAAGAATCACAGAAATAGAAAAACAAGTCACCGAAAACAGGACGCAACACAATGTCGGAGAAAGAAGAGAAATGGTTATACATAGCACAGATGACGTGAAGATAAGGTTTGGCGGGGATGTAAGAAGATTACACCCAGTGCCGTTCATAAATAGCCTGAAAAAGAAAATACAGCACATCGGAAATTTCGAAACAGCAAAAGAAACTATCAGAAACCATCTAAAATATGAAGCAAGCCTATGGTTCGATTGCAAAGAAGAAGAATTTGACAGTTGGCAACAATTTGAACAAAAATTTTTGAATTATTTCTGGGGAAAAGTCCAACAATTGGAAATTAACAAGGAATTGCAAAATGGGAAATACAATGATAGGATGGGTATATCAGAAAGGACATATGCATTACAAATTTACTATAACGCAAAACATCTACAATATAATTACTCATCGGAACAATTAGTCGAACTGATTGCAAGACATTTCGAAGAAACGCTGGAAGACCATATCACATTGCAAAACTACAAAGACATAGATAGTTTATGCCAATTCCTACAAATAAGAGAATCACGTATAAGAGAAAGAAAATCAAGAAGGTCGCGAGAAGATTACAGGCCCCGAGAAACACAAGATTACAGAGATAGAAACCAAAATAGGAGGGACTATACAAGACGAGATTTCAATCCCAGAAGGGAAAACGAAAATAGAGACAACGGAAGAGGAAATTATGAACAAAGAAATAGGCAATGGAATGAGGACAGAAATCGAGAATACCAGAATAGAAACACCACACTCGCAAATCAAGAAAACAGAAATAATGGTAGACAAAATGAACAGGGATATCGAGAAAACCGAAACAGATCCGACAGACCAAGAGAAAATAGAAGAGAAGTAAATAATACCCAGACAGATGAATATGACGGAGAGAGACATTATGACGAAAATATAAACAACGATGAGCAACCGGCGTCTTTTCACGACGGCGCTCACTAAAAACCAAAAATCAAACAGGAATCTTTTGTAACCCCAAGGAGTTTATTAAATTGGCAAGAAACAACGAAAAGAAAAATGGAGTTAATTTAAAATTTGTGGATGGATTTATCAACGAGAAACCAATTAAAATTATGATAGACACTGGATCTGAAATAACATTGGTCAACAGAAAACTAATAGAAGAAGTTAACTTAACAAATTTAATTTACAAAATACCTAGGGTAAATTTAGTGGGCGCAAACAAACGGACATTGGCAACTATAAATGAAGGCATACGAGTAATGGTACGACTGGGTAAGAAGATGTATGCACTACAATGTGTAATAATGCCAAACATGTCACATGACATGATAGTAGGAGTTGACGAATTGGCAGAAAAACATGTAGTGATAGATTTTAAAAATAATACGATGAATCTAACAGAAGAAAAAGAAGAAGAACAGAACAAGGAACAGGAGAAACAAAATACGGACGAATCAGGTAAAGAACAAACAGTGGAAATGAATTTGGCAACGAAGCAAGGACAAAGAAGAAAAGGGAGAAAAAGTCAGAAAAAGACAAAAGAAAATGAAACCTGTGGCTCCTCAAAAGAAGAGTTGAGCCCAGAAGAAGAAAAATTAAGAGTATCAAAAGCAAAAGAAAACTGGGATTCCTCAAAAGAAGAGATGAGCTCAGGAGAAGAAGAAATAAAGCTAACAAATGAAAGCGAAAAAGATATGATCGAAACAGTGGCATTTGAAGAGGAGGCATATGAAAACGAGGATGCAGAATACACGGTAAAAGTATGTGAAAAATCTGAGGAAAAAGACAGAAGATTGATATGGGAAAAAGGGAAAGACAACATAATAGCCGACACTCTAACACAGGATGAGGACACTGAAAATAAGGAAACAATTACTCTACAGGTGGGACTAATTAGAGTAATACAAGAAGAAGGGGTATAAGACGTAGATTAAAGTAAGGAAATATACAGGGAGTTGGTTTTGCCTCGAGAAAATTTATTTAAAAATGCAGATAAATTTTATCGAATACAAGGCGGGGATTTGTTATATTTCTATTTGATATGAAAATTAAAATTTGATAATTATAGACAAAATTCAATTTAATATAAAATATTTTCAAGTTTCTCAACCACGGGCATATAAATTTAGAACAACCTGTATACAACAAATTGTTATATTTAATTTTAAGAAGTGATTAAATAAGACTCAAGTGAAATCGATAATAGGTAATTATGTTTGTTCGCGGAAGGATCGATCATTAGCCGATGCTAAATAAGACTAAGTGGAAATAGAGAATAGGTCATTAAAATTTGTATATAGTAGAAAGTAATTTTAGAATGGGAATTAACTATTTTCTTTGAAATCCATTAAGCATATTTAGAAAGTTTAAAAATTGGTTTTGAGGAATACTGCGAATGAGAGTTGGTGGTGGAATTTTGATTTGTGAATCTGGAAGGGATATTTAGAAAGTAGGGGAATGAATGACAAATAGAGATCAGAATGTTTTGAGCTGTCGAGAAGTGAAGTCGAGTAGTAGACGGTAGTGTACGGAGAGTGAGAAAGCCGGTGTAGTTCCGTGAGTGTGGATTATCTATCGTAGAACGAGAGGTAGGCCAGGTTGAGAGTAAAAGAACCTCCTTGAGCCAAGAGTTCCCGGTAGCTGATTGCAGTTTCGAAAAAGGTAGAACACAGCATCACGACAGAAGCAGGAAACGAGGGCTATACGAGCTAGTTTCAGAGGAGAACATTACTGGAAGCCAGGACGAGGTTTTGATTGCAGCCAAGGATAGCAGGAAACGGGTCTTGTGTGAAGACATTCTCAGTTCACCAGAAAAAGGTCAGTCTCATTTGTTTGGACATGAATGTATGGGTTTTTCGTAGTAAATACCACATTTAAAATTGAAGAAACATAATCAATAATATCAGAAAAGCTTCATCAAACTTAAATAGAATTGTTGCTAATAAATCATAATAGTTAAATGTTAATAAAAACTTTCAATTGGAAATCAAAAGGAAATAAGCTTCTCATGTGTAAATGTTATGTTTAAGAATAATAAGATATAGTAAATATTAAGCAGTGATTGCCATTTAAATAAAATAAACAATAATTTGATTACAATTGTAACCCATATGTGTTATTATTTTACTCTTTTCTTTCCTATCCCGATTAGGAACCATTAAGAAATACTTAGAAGCCACGTATGTAAGTAATTAATTTTATAAAAAGCCCTGAGATTGAAAACATATTGATATGTGATCTGGTAAATTAATTAGATTATTATTAATGCATTGATTAAATTAAATGACATATAAAAATATTATCTCATATCAATAATTAAGATCACAACAATATATAGAAGAAAACTTGGTTTAATAATAGCTGACTCAATTTAAATTGTTTAAGGAGGAGAAAATAATTGGGTAACCAGCTGAATATGGACAAAGTGTACTCTTTTTACTTATTCCAATATATTTCGCCCATTTTCATGGGCATCATCAGGGAAAGCTACAATGTTGGTTATTAGGTAGGTACATAAGATGAATTAGCAGTATACTTACTAAGTGAGAATTGTTGTCACGATGTTTTAAAAGAAGCAAATATAAATAAAATGATAAAAAACTAAAATACAGAAATAACATATCACAAAAGTCCATAATTTAAAATATACATGATGATAGATAAAATTTATATATTGACACAATGAATTGAAAACAAGGTCTGACATTATTTATTTACTTTTATGTTAATTGTCAGTCAAATTTTTTTTTTGGTCATTATCCTATTAAGTTAAACAGTTAAAATAGGTTATCAGCAATCAATATTATTAATTATTTAAGTGAGAGATATTAGCTAAACCTGTTAAATTTTGATTATTTTTATTTTTGTCTAAGAATAGTAAATAAGAGTATATTTCACTCAGGTGATTAATGTCTGATTTTTTGTTGATGCAATTATCACATTGTGCTATAAAAGCCATCTCCAAAAAGATTCTTTTAGTATAATTTTTTTTATATCTAAAATTTTGAATTTTAATTTTAAAAGGACATTTTAAATTTTAAACACCAAGGACACCCTAAATTTGCTACATTACCTTACATCAAAGAAATTACTCCAGCTTTAACCAGAATACTTAAGAATGTGACCGATATCAAAATTTCAAATAAAACAGTTCTAACCATCAGAAAAGTGTTCTCAAAATTGAAGGATAAACATCCAAAAGAATTGACAACAAACGTAATCTACAGTATCCCATGTGCAGATTGTGACAGAGAATATATCGGACAAAGTTCAAGATCGATAAAAGATCGAATTACTTCCCACAAAAGTGACAGTAGACTATATCCAGAAAGATGCACTCTTGCTACACATGTAAATGACAATAACCATACCATGGACTATAATTCATTCAAAATTTTAGATATAGAAAAAAATTATACTAAAAGAATCTTTTTGGAGATGGCTTTTATAGCACAATGTGATAATTGCATCAACAAAAAATCAGACATTAATCACCTGAGTGAAATATACTCTTATTTACTATTCTTAGACAAAAATAAAAATAATCAAAATTTAACAGGTTTAGCTAATATCTCTCACTTAAATAATTAATAATATTGATTGCTGATAACCTATTTTAACTGTTTAACTTAATAGGATAATGACCAAAAAAAAAATTTGACTGACAATTAACATAAAAGTAAATAAATAATGTCAGACCTTGTTTTCAATTCATTGTGTCAATATATAAATTTTATCTATCATCATGTATATTTTAAATTATGGACTTTTGTGATATGTTATTTCTGTATTTTAGTTTTTTATCATTTTATTTATATTTGCTTCTTTTAAAACATCGTGACAACAATTCTCACTTAGTAAGTATACTGCTAATTCATCTTATGTACCTACCTAATAACCAACATTGTAGCTTTCCCTGATGATGCCCATGAAAATGGGCGAAATATATTGGAATAAGTAAAAAGAGTACACTTTGTCCATATTCAGCTGGTTACCCAATTATTTTCTCCTCCTTAAACAATATATATATATATATATATATATATATATATATATATATATATATACCATTTTATATATATATATATATATATATATATATATATATTTATGCACAGATATCAAAGTGAGGTCCTGACATTACGCGCACTTAGTGAGGACCGGTAGAAAACGTAGACATAATCGTTTCAACTCTTCATAGTGACCTTGACAAGTAAATAGCAATTAAAAAATGACGAGTATACACAAAAAAAATTACGTATATGTGCCCCGTATTGTTCAAGTATATTGCCACCCAAGTGAGGCCATTATACGCAGCTATTAAAGTGAGACTGTATATACTTTTTTGTTATGCGCACAAAGTGAGGACAACTTTACGTGTATATTTCCTTACAGCTCATCAAGTGAGGACCATACAGTGTTGTCGATAAATATGAGATTAATCGTTTCTACTGCCTTTTTCTGTATAACACAGTAAGAATTATTATTGTTTCGATGTTTCAGTCACTTGTAGTTATAAGAAGGATGTGGACTCTTTGTTCTTGCTCGTACTGTTTGTTAATTTTATAACATTTTAGTACCTCAGCATTAAATCACGGTAGCCTTATCGGAGACTAATAAAGAAATAGTTTTATATTTTTTAATAATTTACGTTAAAGATGGATAGGAAAGCAAGAATTTTGAAAATAGCGTTAGTTGAGAACAATAATAATCAAAATGGAGGATACAGTGATAGTTCAGTTATGTGAAATTTATATTGAACTTAACATATAAATATAAAAGCCCGACTTTTGATCTAAGGGGAACACAGTTTTTACGGTACATACATATCTGTCATTTGTCAACCCCCTCCCTTCCATTTCCCCCACCCCTTATTTTTAAATAGGGAATAGGGCGTGTGCTAGCTCATTTGAAAGGATATTCAATTCTCTATCCAGTATTATTAACATTGACATAATTATCTATACAGAGTGTATTTTAGTATAGGTACTGTTGCCCCTGTCGATTTTCATTATGAAACGACAATTTTCCAACCTTAATTTTAGTATACAAGATGATTTACTTAATTTAATTAAACTTAATGTACCTTTTTACTGACTTAATTTTACAGTTATTCCACTAGATGGCAAATACAGTGAATATGTGCATATGATTTATTTCGAATAATCATTTTAAAATAGTTTTAGTTTTCTATTTTCTCTGAAAATTGTTGCAAGCTTCTTGTTCTTATACTTAAAATCATGTCACTACAAATTTATACGAGACTACATATTAAGAGTATAGAAAGTATTATAATATATGACATACATGCTTTTTTTCATTTATTGAAGATATTTCACCTTATCCTGAAACAATGCAATGTGACCAAGTGTCCTCAACTAAAAAAATATATCCCACTATTTTGATACTAAATGTATAGTTTGTACTATAAACCGTATTGAAATAGATTGCAACATGTGTGTGTGGTTGGGATATTGACTGCGAAACCTAAGGCTTCATTCGCCTAATCATATTTACCTTTGATTCTTATAACAATAAATAAAATTGATTAATATTTTATATCAATATTATTAGTGTTTTTAAACAATATCAGTATGATATATCAGTATGATATATCAGTATGATAACGTCAAGATAAACAATACTATAACAGAAAGCTTTGAGGTCAAACAATGACTGCGGCAGGGTGATCCATTATCGTCTATAATGTTTAGCATATTACTAGAAAAGGTTATACAGGAACCAAACATTAATAGAACAGGTCTGATCTACCACAAAAAACATCAGTGCTTGGCATTCGCAGACGATTTGGTAATCTTGGCTAGGAGCAAAATAGAACTTATAGAAACAGTCATGAAACTCGAGGAGAGGGCAGCAACCAAAGGATTGTATATAAATGAAGCAAAAACAAAGTATATGGAATGGACAAATAAGCAATTCGTTCGGGGGCAATACATAACAATGACATCAGCGAAGGGAACACAGTATAAATTCGAAGAAGTTGAGAGATTTGAGTACTTAGGAACTGTCTTCACAAGAGATCCTAACTGTGAAGAAGAAATACAAAAGAGAATTATGTCGGGCAACCGCGCTATATTTGCTTTTAATGGGTTGTTAAGAAGTAAACATATATCACGAAGAGCCAAACTAAGAACTTACAAGACCGTAATAAGGCCGATAGTAACGTATGCTTCTGAAACATGGGTCACAACAAAAAAACATCAAGAGTTGTTATTAGTTTGGGAGAGGAAAATACTGCGCAAAATCTTCGGTGGGAAAAACTTAAATGGACAATGGGTAAGAAGAACAAATAAGGAACTAACTGAGCTCTATCAAGATCCTAACATACTAGCAGTAATTAAGGCGCAAAGACTTAGATGGTTGGACCATGTGCAGAGGATGATTCCATCTAGAATTCCCAGACTGGTACTATCTAGTGCATTGGCAGGGAAAAGACGAAGAGGAAGACCGAGGTCACGATGGAGTAATGGAGTTAGAGAAGATATGAGAAGAATTAACTTAAGGAACTGGGAAACAAAAGCGACTGACAAAAGGGAGTGGAAAAGAATAGTACATCAAGCCATGGGCCTACTAGGCTCGTACTGCTTACATATTATAATATCAGTTTTCTAATATTATCCAGTTCCATATCCAGTTCCGAATCCAGTGGTTATATTTCTTCCGTATTGTTTAGTTTCGCTTCCAGTGATTGTATTTTTTTTCTTGTTTTTTTTTTTGAAATATTTATTTATTATTTTATTACTATATTTTTTTATTGTGCTCATAATAGATTGCAACATTGTCTACAGACATGAATGCAGTAACAATAAATAAAAAAATCGGAGATCCACACCCCGGATTTAAAATCGAAACCTCTGCTTTACGAATCCGTGATCCGAGGTGTACCCACTAGGTCACTAGGCTATCGCTCTTAAGACAATATTTTTTCCTGAAACGGGGAACTTCTAAAGCCGGGTCTAGACTATGTAACAAAACATGCTAATAACAAAGTTGTACAACAAATTTGTTGTACAACTTTGTTATGTAACTTGTTATAATATAGCATGAGTATCCAGGCTATATAACAAAAAACAAAACAACAACATGCGCTTAAATTTTGCAGCATTTTAGATGGATAGCTGGTAGGTTAGGTAGTATATAAAATTGCGTCATATAAGTATGGAGGATCTCTTCATAGCAACAGCAGCTTGTGTAATATTGTGGAGGCGACACCGGCGTGTTAAATTAATATTTTGGATGTGTCCTTCATTAGCAGCTCGAGCAAAATATAGGTAGTGGTACAGCTCTTTTAGCTGATCTGGAAAGAGATAACATAGACCCATCGACAGGAGACATTAAATGTGATGGCAGTTTTAAAAACTTCTTAAGAATAGAAAGTTCTGATTTTGAATTTCTTATAAATGAAATCGGCCATAAAATAGGCAGGAAAGACATTTCGAGATGCAATTCCAATAAGAGAAAGATTAACAGTTATATTATTAGCAAAGTATATTTTTTAAACTTTTTACTCATTGTTTCAGAGAGGAAGTATAACATTTGTGTAAAATTTAATTCCTCAGTATTATCGTCTTCACCTGTTCATGATTGAGTGTCACTGTCTGTTTGAATTGGTGTAGCTGGAGAAGTAGCGGATGTAGGTGTAGTGGACGGAATAGAAAGGCTCACATATATTGTATGATTGAGTGCCTGTTTGAGTAGCTGATGAAGCAGTCTGCATCTGTGTAGCGAATGAAGTGAATGTTACAGGTTTTATGTCTGAACACTCTGCTCTGTAGAGAATAGTATTTATGTCAAATTTAGAGTTGATTTGCACCGATTTGCTGTTAAGGTTCCGCGTACTGCTTTTCTTTTGTTGGATAGTTGAAAGACTGATAAGTTTGTACACACTTGAATGAATAAGGGAAAATGAAAATGTAGTATGTCAAAGTGTGTAAATAATTTTATTTCCTTAGCTGAGCGCTTTCGACATAAACGTCATCATCGGTGCTAATGGTCAAATACTAAAAAAGTACCGCTACATAGAGGTGTAAAAAAGTGCATCTTAGGAATGTACATTTGATTTTTAAATTTTGAATGCTAACTTAGTCCTCCGTACAACAGCAAACAGCAAAAAAACAGAAAGAAACGGCCACATACACGTTGCACAAAAACATAAACTTTTTTCATGGTCCGGGTGTCGATATCACCCGTCCATCCTTGGCCTAGTAACAACAGCTGACTCAGCTGTTGTTACTACTAAGAGTCAGCTGTTGTTACTAGGCCAAGGATGGACGGGTGATATCGACACCCGGACCATGAAAAAAGTTTATGTTTTTGTGCAACGTGTATGTGGCCGTTTCTTTCTGTTTTTTTGCTGTTTGCTGTTGTACGGAGGACTAAGTTAGCATTCAAAATTTAAAAATCAAATGTACATTCCTAAGATGCACTTTTTTACACCTCTATGTAGCGGTACTTTTTTAGTATTTGACCATTAGCCCCGATGATGACGTTTATGTCGAAAGCGCTCAGCTAAGGAAATAAAATTATTTACACACTTTGACATACTACATTTTCATTTTCCCTTATTTTTCTTTTGTTGGCTTGAGTTATAGGCGTACGTGCATTAGTTTTAACTACAGTTTCTGTATCTATTTTCAGTTCTATTTCAGTCTATTCATCGTGTTTTTTATTTGTTTTTTAAATCAATAAATGTAGCTCATCCCATAGCAATCCCATAATACTCGTTACTTACGAAATAGCTCAATTAAATGAGTAGTCAGTTCTTTCGACAATTTCATCGCGTAAATAACCCTACGTGAACAGAGCAAAGAAAAATCTAGCACAATCACTCCAGAATGAACAAGGCGATATGACTCCAACGGTTGCTGCTCGCGTAGGTACTATGCCAGAGAAATGTTTCAATAACATGTTTTTAGGTGTAGATCAGTGCGGTGCGGTTTTATAACTTTCTTTGACGTTTACCGACATCTGTTGGATAACATAAAACATGCTATATAACCAGAAAAATGTTATACAACACTGTGTTTTAAAACTTGTTTATTTAAAATTTTGTAACAAGTTACAAAACTTTGTTATTTAACATGTTTTGTTACATAGTCTGGACCCGGCTTAACGGTAACTTCTTATAGGTAATACACTACAATTTCTGAATATTTTTTCTGAAATCTATCGAATGGTACCAAACACGACCCCCACGGAGGCGGGGGGGGGGGGGTTACTTTAAAATCTTAAATAGGAACTCCTTTTTTTTATTTCAGATTTGGATTCTTTGCGTAAAAATAAGCAACTTTTATTCGAAACGTTTTTTCTAATTACGGATAGGTGGCGCTATAATCGGAGAAAACGGGTGTTGGAAATGGAAAATTAAATTAAAATATGGAAAGTCCCCACTAAAATGGAAAATTTTACTTAATTTTTTTGGTTTTAGAACCTAATAATCACAACCCAATAGGTCCCCAAAGCGCTCGAGTGACTGCACATTTAGCATACTTTGCTCCCCTACTATATGTATTATAAATAATATGCGAAGTAATTATTAACCCAAACAACCATAATTCAACTTTTATTTACTAATAAAGAACTGGACGAAAGTGTCACATCAGCTTTTATGAAACACATGAATATTTACATAAAAAGGTAAGTGATCTGCTTGAAATCGATATTCCCAAAATCATCTAAAAATTGTTTATACTTGAGTACTTTGAGACTCTTGTATGAAATGTGAATACCGAAATACGATTAGGAATCTCCATTACGTAATTTTTAAATAATACATAATTCTTAGGAAATGAAAGGTATTATACAAACGTGCTAAAAAAAAATACCTACTGAAATTTTTTGATGGCAATAAATGATGAATTGGTTTATCGAATTTATTTTTAAGGTGATACAGTAGCGATCAACAGGTAGCCAAAACGCGTTCCAAGATTGAGGCTGTAATTTTGAATATTTTTTCGAGATATTTGGCACACGTATTTATAATATAATAAAGAATGGCGGTACAGAGCCCAATTTGAAAAATATATTAATATGTGGAAATTACTCTGTAAATAAATACAATATTAAAAAAACGAGTCTGTACCGCCATTAAGAAGAACAAAAAAATACACTTTCTTCAAATAAACTTTTTTATCAGATGCCTAGATTTTGTGTCATTTTGGAACTACTAATGAAATAAAAAATTTTAGTAGTTCCAAAATGACACAAAATCTAGGCATCGGATAAAAAAGTTTATTTGAAGAAAGTGTATTTTTTTGTTCTTCTTAGTGGCGGTACAGTCTCGTTTTTTTAATATCTATTGTATTTAATTACAGAGTAATTTCCACATATTAATATATTTTTTTAATTTTGCTCTGTACCGCCATTCTTTATTATATTACGAATGCGTGTGCCACATATCTCGAAAAAATATTCAAAATTACAGCCGCAATCTTGGAACGCGTTTTCGCTACCTGTTGATCGCTACTGTTTCCTCTTAAGTAAAATATGTCATTTGGATATTTTTTTAAACTCGATAGATCCTAGGGACATGTCGGTAGATCGGTAGGATCATCACTTTTGGGAGTTTTGGGAATATCCCAATTGACAACGCAATATACACCGACGCCGTCTACAACGAGCGACGAATCAGAGATGCCAGATTGGGGTACTTTCGCCCATTTTTAGGGTAATTTGAAAGTACATGGGAAAATTTTTATAGGTTGAATTGGTTGGGGAATTTTTCGGGAGGAAAATTGAGCAAACTGAATTGCAATATAAATGTATGTAACATATAACATTATATTAACATTATAACCTATCGAGTATATAAGAAGGAAGAGAGACAGACCCCGAAAATCTTTTAGAGATAAAATGGACGAAGCAATATTAGAAAAGAAACCTGCAGGACTGGAAAAACAGAAAGAACTGAAAATAACGGTCAAGTGAAATAATACAGGAAAAACTATGGAAATCCAGGGTGGTCAAGAAAAAACAGGATGTTTCTAAATAAATCCGACAAACTTTAAAGGGTAATTCTATATGAAAAAATAATGACAGTTTGCTCTATAAGCGTATGTCAGCAAATACTTCGTTTCCGAGATATATGGTGTTGACATTTTTCTTACAAACTGACGATTTCTTTATTGTTCTAAAACCGGTTCAGATATGCAAATGAAATTTGATGTGTTTTAAGAGGTAATTATTGCGCATTTTTTGACATAAAATTAATAATTTTATATCTACTGTTGAAATGGTGTGAATTTTTTTAAAGAAAAACATAGTACGCCACTGAGATATTTCAAATAACAAATCATTTTGGAATTACTCGTTCAATTTATGATATATACAAAAATCTATTATTCCTTTTTTTCATACGTCGTTCGTGCCGTTTTTATGCAAAAAGTGAAACATCTTAACGCGTACAAAGTATTCGAAATAAATTTCTATATAGGTATTCATATTATGAAAAAGAACTTGTCAATTCTAATTCATATAGATATACCTACCTGGTTTGTTTTTTTTTATTTCAAATTACACACCCACGGACACACGACAATGTTGATAAAGCAAAGTTTACAGAACAGGAAGACAAAACTATTTAACCATTGAGGCTATAATGACAAGCAGCAGTATAATAATATCACTGACTATTCATAAATTTGTTGATACTTCGTAAATCTGATCTTCGTGTATTTTAAGTATGTATGTATAACATTGTAATACCATAAAAGTGATAGGTGTTACCTGACAAATGACCTTTAAAAGCCATAACAATTTTTAGGTTGCATTTTTTATTAGAGAATTTTTGTGACCTAGAAATAGTTTTCTTATTGTTACAATTATTTAATATTAATTGTCTTAGGAGTAATCTTAGCCCAAAGATAATCTATAAAGTCCAAAAAAATAATGAATGTAAAAAATATTATATTTTTTTTTTGTTTAGCTAATGCCTCGACAACTAATGGCCATTGGCATGGTAGGTACGGTAATTTTGAACAGTTAGGTACCTAGTGTCATGTGTAAGTAGTGTGTGTTGAGTAAGTGCCTTGTTACTTTGCAATGTCGACGTCATTGTCTTTGCAAAGAGACGCTAATTGTATCCGAACGTCTGCGGTCCCTCCGGTGAGAACCGATCCCACGAGGACAGAAACTATATTCATTTATTAATTTATAATAAATGAAAAATTTCCGACCCTGGTGAGATTCGAACCCACAACCTTTCGGATTTTTTCGATCCAAAGGCAGGCGCTCTTACCACTGAGCCACGGAGGGGGGTAAATATTATATTTATATATCAGCGTCTCTCAAAATTTGGCGCCCCCAAATTCTGGCGCCCCGGGCGGTCGCCCGGCTCGCCCGCCCCTTTATCCGGCGCTGCTTTAAGGCACTAGTGCTTTAAAATTTTTATGGCACTGCAATTCGTATTGATCGTATAGGCAATTTTGATGTAATGTCAAAAAAATATAAAAATGGAATGTCAGTCAAGTTCAAGTAAAAGTTTTTGTAGATATTGTCCTGTAATTACGTTTGTAGAAAAAATATTGCATGATATGCCTGTTAAAAAGTGCATTTTTAAGGCACTCATGTGAATTGCAGAACTCGCTGTCGCTCATTCTGCAAACTTTCACATGCGTGCCTTAAACGTGTACTTTTAACACTTATATCATAAATAACTATTGAAATACTGATTACAAAAATTTATAGTATTTTAAGCCTTTCTGAGAGCATATGCGCAAAAATTTCGCTCGAATTATTTTTAAATGCGTTCATTTTTTTCGAATACTGAGAAAACCTTAAGTATTTTTAAAAAATTTAAACGCAGAAAGAAATATTACTGTATTATCCATGGTCGAAAGTCCTTGAGAACTTCTATAAATATTTATTTTAATAAGTCACAGGGGTGAAAAAAAATAGTCTGATTTTTAATTTTAAATATATCATTCAAAAGAAACTTTTTGTTCATTATAAGGGACTTTCTGCCCTCGGGAATAATGTAGTCTTCTATTTTGCGTTTAAATTTTTTTAATATACCTATTATCTCAGGATTCGAAAAAAATAAATGCGTTTAAAAAGAACTCGACCGAAATTTTGCGCCTAGGCTCTCAAAAAGGATTAAAGTATTAAACATTTTTGTACTGTTTGAATTTATGCGACGATTGACGATCCACTGTTTTAAAGATTGGTTGAACAGATGTTGCCAGTTGTATGGTCCTCACTATGTGTATCGTAAGTTATTCAACAGGGCATAGAATATACATGGTTAGAAAATATACGCCAAAGTCAGCGCCTCTATGCGGAAAATCTCTGAACTAAAAATTGATGTGGACCATACAAAGTGAGGTCCCACTTTTTTTTGTAAAAAAACAGTGTTTGCTATCAGTACATGTCTACGAAAAAGTCTTACATTGATTGACTAAGTGAGGTCCGTATATTGGACCTCACTTTGTACAGGACCTCACTTCAACCGCAGTTTCTTTTGATATGTGGCTCACTTCATACGCTGGGAGTAAATATATATATATATATATATATATATATATATATATATATATATATATATATATATATAAGTAAACGTTCAATATTGGGTTTGCAGCAATAAAAAGTGAAATGTGTACTCTTGTAAATTTTTTATTCCAAGCTTTCGGACATGGTTATGTCCTTCATCAGGGAGCTACAAATGTGATCAATAGTTTGTTACCGTTGGTATAATTAATTAAAAAATTCGATACTTACAAACTTATTGAGATTGTATCATCAATGATGTTATATTATAATGTTGATAAAATTTATCACAGTCTGTCATCTTTGTTAAGTCTAAAACTTACTCCTATATTTAAAATCAAAAATTGCTTTACATTCACAACACTTAATTATTATAAAACCATGCCATGACATTGTTATTCTTAATTTTATTATATCGCCATTAGTTTTTGTCACGGCAATCAAGTAGTTTTTATTATTGGCTTTTCGGAACTCTCCGTGTGTAAATTTAAAAATATTCGAATTGACAGATGAAAACTCCACACCCACAATATCAAGCAACTGGTAGTACAGCAAATTATAGGCCTATCATTTGGTGTATTATGGCAATATAAATTATTTTATATTTGTTAATATTAGAAAGGAGTGAAGCTTTAACCTGTCAATTCTTCAATACAAAGCTTTTCAAACTAACATAAAAAAATTATTCAGGTCATAATTCTAACAACGTTACAATTGATTGAGTTTTTATTTTGTATGACCCCAGTATCTGTGTGTATAAAAAAATTACTAAATTTTTAAACAAACTTCAATGAAAAAAAAAATTATCTTTTGAAAAAATCCTTCAAAAACTTTCTTTCCCTTAAATGTCCATTGATAAATTATTGGTTTTGTTATTGTTGCATTTATCTAGTAGTAACAGTAGTAGTAACAGTAGATTTATCAATAGATCAATATCAATATCAATTTATCAGATAGATAATTTATCAATGGACATTTAAGGGAAAGAAAGTTTTTGAAGGATTTTTTCAAAAGATAATTTTTTTTTCATTGAAGTTTGTTTAAAAATTTAGTAATTTTTTTATACACACAGATACTGGGGTCATACAAAATAAAAACTCAATCAATTGTAACGTTGTTAGAATTATGACCTGAATATTTTTTTTATGTTAGTTTGAAAAGCTTTGTATTGAAGAATTGACAGGTTAAAGCTTCACTCCTTTCTAATATTAACAAATATAAAATAATTTATATTGCCATAATACACCCAATGATAGGCCTATAATTTGCTGTACTACCAGTTGCTTGATATTGTGGGTGTGGAGTTTTCATCTGTCAATTCGAATATTTTTAAATTTACACACGGAGAGTTCCGAAAAGCCAATAATAAAAACTACTTGATTGTCGTGACAAAAACTAATGGCGATATAATAAAATTAAGAATAACAATGTCATGGCATGGTTTTATAATAATTAAGTGTTGTGAATGTAAAGCAATTTTTGATTTTAAATATAGGAGTAAGTTTTAGACTTAACAAAGATGACAGACTGTGATAAATTTTATCAACATTATAATATAACAGCATTGATGATACAATCTCAATAAGTTTGTAAGTATCGAATTTTTTAATTAATTATACCAACGGTAACAAACTATTGATCACATTTGTAGCTCCCTGATGAAGGACATAACCATGTCCGAAAGCTTGGAATAAAAAATTTACAAGAGTACACATTTCACTTTTTATTGCTGCAAACCCAATATTGAACGTTTACTTCCTTACGTTGTCAGCAAATACTTTTGGTTCATTATATATATATATATATATATATATATATATATATATATATATATATATATATATATATATATATATATATATATATATTTATATATATATATATATATATATATATATATATATATATATATATATTATATATATATATATATATATATATATATATATATATATATATATATATATATATATATATATATATATATATATATATATTACCATTTTGAACCGTGTCTGAACGTGATAAATCACCAATATTTATCTGCAGTTCTATATTAGTTGTGGCCGATCGATCACTACTCGATCGCAGACGGGGAACGGAATGCACGGTTGTCTAATGATCAATGCTTAAAGTCCCAGGGTTAGAGCTCTTACCGGATCAGTACTCCGGTTCAAACGGGGTTTTCTGTCTCGATTTTCTGTGCTTTATATATTTGGCTGTATTCCATCTCCAGCACTTATCGATAGTAGTGGTGGGCCGCTGGTGACAGCTGACCCTCTCTCCGCATGCGCAGCTGTT
Organism: Diabrotica virgifera virgifera; assembly: GCF_917563875.1. Lineage (NCBI taxonomy): Eukaryota > Metazoa > Arthropoda > Insecta > Coleoptera > Chrysomelidae > Diabrotica > Diabrotica virgifera. The sequence goes on from NC_065445.1 coordinate 114,749,645, forward strand.
GATTAGCGCTGTCGACAACGTCGTTACGTTGTTACCGTCGCGGTTGGTGTCACATTAAGTGCGCTTTGTTCCGTACAGATTTCATACAATTTACGGTTGTCGCAGACTTAAATATAAAATTTATAAAATTCTTATGTGAAATGAAAACGAGGCTCGACTCGAGGAAACCTCTTATTAAAAATGATCGTTTAAAGAACGGACAAAAGAAAGAAAGAAAAATAAAGGAACTTTAGACGTTCTTAGTCCATCGCTAGAAAAGTATTATATTTGCACTCGTTTCGACGCTTTCGTGTTAAATAACTTTTCTAGGTCAACGCCACCGATGCAGGATGCAAGATGCAATAAAAATATTGAAAACGAAAATATGGTAAATATTTGCAGTTGTATGATATTCGCTTTACATTTTTCCCCTTCTGTAGTGAAAATTGCATTTTTCTCAGTTTTTATGCCATTATGACTTGATTTTACCATTCTGAACCGTGTCTGAACGTGTTACATTGTCAATATTTAGCTGCAGTTCTCATGTTAGATGTGGCCGATTGATCACTACTCGATCGCAGGCGGAGAACGGAATGCACGGTTGTCCAATGACCAATACTCAAAGACCCAGGGTTAGAGCTGTTACCGGATCAGTACTCCGGTTCAAACTGGGTTTATGTCTTTATTTACGGCGTTTTATATACTTAGCGGTATTTCATGTCCAGTGCGCATCGAAGGTAGTGGTAGGTCGCTAGTGAGAGCTTAACCCCTCTCCGTATGCGCAGCTGTTGATTTATAAAATACTTATGAGAAAAGAAAACGAGGCTCGACTCGAGGAAACCTCTTATTAAAAATGATCGTTTAAAGAACGGACAAAAGAGAGAAAAAAATAAAGGAACTTTAGACGTTCTTGGTCCATCGCTAGAAAATATTATATTTGCACTGTTTCGACGCTTTCGTGTTAAATAACTTTTCTATGTCAATGCCGCCGATGCAATAAAAATATTGAAAACAAAAATATGGTAAATATTTACAGTTGGATGATATTCGATGTACATTTTTTTTCTATTTTTTCACCCTTCTGTAGGGAAAATTGTATTTTTCTCAGTTTTTGTGACATTATGAACTGATTTTACCATTCTGAACCGTGTCTGAGCGTGTTAAATTGTCAATATTTACCTGAAGTTCTATGTTAGATGTGGCTGATCGATTACTACTCGATCGCAGACTGGGAACAAAATGCACGGTTGTCCAATGATTAATACTTAAAGACCCAGGGTTAGAGCTGTTACCGGATCAGTACTCAGGTTCAAACTTAGGTTTATGTCTTGATTTACGGCGTTTTATATATTTGGAGGTATTTCATGTCCAGCGCGCATCGAGGGTAGTGGTATGTCGCTAGTGAGAGGTGACCCTCTCTCCGCATGCGCAGCTGTTGATTAGCGCTCTTTGTGACGTCGTTACATTGTTACCGTCGTTGACAACTATTAAGTACGCTTTGTTCCGTAAAGATGTCATACAATTTACGATTGTCGCAGACTTAAATACAAAATTTATAAATTACTTATGAGAAAAGAAAACGAGGGTCGACTCGAGGAAAACTCTTATTAAAATTATCGTTTAGTTTAAAGAACGGACAAAAGAGAGAAAAAAAATAAAGGAACTTTAGACGTTCTTAGTACATCGCTAGTAAAATATTATATTTGCACTCGTTTCGACGCTTTCGTGTTAAATAACTTTTCTATGTCAATGCCGTCGATGCAAGATGCAATGAAAATATTGAAAACAAAAATATGGTAAATATTTGCAGTTGTATGATATTCGCTGTACATTTTTTTTCTATTTTTTCACCCTTCTGTAGGGAAAATTCTATTTTTCTCAGTTTTTGTGTCATTATGAATTGATTTTACTAATCTGAACCGTGTCTGAACGTGTTAAATTGTGAATATTTAGCTGCAGTTCTATGTTAGATGTGGCCGATCGATCACTACTCGATCGCAGACGGGGAACGGAATGCACGGTTGTCCAATGATAAATACTTAAAGACCCAGGGTTAGAGCTCTCACCGGATCAGTACTCCGGTTCAAACTGGGTTTATGTCTTGATTTATCGCGTTTTATATATTTGGCGGTATTTCCAGCGCCCATCGAATGTAGTGGTAGGTCGCTAGTGAGAGCTGACCCTCTCTCCGCATGCGCAGCTGTTGATTAGTGCCCTTTGTGACGTCGTTACATTATTACCGTCGTTGGCAACTATTAAGTACGCTTTGTTCCGTGAAGATGTCATACAATTTACGATTGTCGCAGACTTAAATATAAAATTTATAAATTACTTATGAGAAAAGAAAACGAGGGTCGACTCGAGGAAAACTCTTATTAAAAATTATCGTTTAGTTTAAAGAACGGACAAAAGAGAGAAAAAAAAATAAAGGAACTTTAGACGTTCTTAGTACATCGCTAGAAAAATATTATATTTGCACTCGTTTAGACGCTTTCGTGTTAAATATCTTTTCTAGGTCAACGCCGATGCAGGATGCAAGATGCAATAAAAATATTGAAAACAAAAATATGCAAAAAAGTTGATTAATAGCAAGCTGAAAATTTTTTAATAGCTTAACGGTGTCTAGTCGGATAAACTTTGATGTAGGGGAACACTGGAACAGGGGAAGTTTTAATTGTGGAACAGTTTAAAAGTTTTGAACGTCAGATTACGAAAACGCCCCATGTATTTTGTCAAACAGAACATCCAATTGATTTGTTACCCTTTCATTAAACCCTCATGCCAAAATCAGACTGCTATTACTAACCAACATAGTTCCTGTCATTTGACATGTTCTTCGTGTTCCGCTCATTAAAATGTACAGTTGGTAAAAAACACCAGTCTGATTTTTGCTTGAGCGTTTAATGAATTGGTAACAAATCAATTGCAAGTTCTGTCCGACAAAATACAGACATGAAACGTTTTCGTAGTCTGACGTTCGGAACCTGTAACCTGTTCCACAATTAAAACTTCCCCTGTTCCAGTGTTCCGATACATCAAAGTTTGTCCGACTAGACACCGTTAAGCTATTAACAAATTTTCAGCTTGCTATTAATCAACTTTTTTTTGGTACGCGGGATCCAGTTCTATATACACTCTATGATGATTTCTAATAAGAATGAAACTAGTAAAGGTGTTTATGGAGATCTCTAAACAAACTGAAATATAATACGTATCTTGTTTTCGTTTCACTGCGAAATTCTTTTGTAGTGGTCCCGTCATCTGGGAAGGCTCTAATTTGTATGTAATGGCGCATCTAAAAATGGTCTAAGAATTAGTTAGTGATTGGTTACTGGTATTGAAATTTTATTACTGAGTATTGAAATTATTTAATGCTAAGGCATGACTTAGGATGAATTTGGCTTCTAAATAAGTGCAATAATATGCAAATTAGTGCCTTCCCAAATCACTGGACCTCTATTAGTTTTATTCTTAACTGAGTATCGAGGCCATGTTTTCGATGGAATTTTGCCACGTTGAATAGACGGAACCTAAGGTGCAATTTATAGAGCTCCCCTAGTCTTCCTTAATTCAACATTCATATGGTTTTAAGTAATAGAAACCACGAAGGCGTAACCAGAAACTTGGTCTCATTAAGTTTTATTTCTTTAGGAAATAAACTTTTTATTGTTTGTCAGATATCGCTACAATCTAAACAAATTAGAATCTCTTGAAAACAGAAATTAACAGAGATGTGGATTCCAACTGATTTTTCAGAACTAGGGCATTTGGAAAGAAAGGACCAGGGAGAAAAAGAATATCTTGGCTTCAAAATCTGGGAAATTGATTTAATATGTGTACTACTGGACTATTCCGAATAGCTGCAAGCAAAATAAGGATAGCTATGCTGATCGCCAATGTCCGGAACGGATAGGCCCCATAAAAAGAAGATGAAGAGACGCCTTGTTCAACAATAATCGATTTTATTACATAAATAATCTACTTTAACTTAAGGGGATGGGTACTTATTTTCGGCTGCAATGCTATTCAAATGGGGATTCATTTTTTTCGAATCCTGAGAAAACTAATAAGTATTTTTGAAAAATTTAAACGCAGAATGAAAGATTACGTTATTAGCGAGGGCCGAAAGTCCCTGAGAACTTCTATAATGTTTATTTTAATAAGTTACAGGGGTGAAAAACTAAGAGAAAATTTAGTGTGATTTTTATTTTTAAATATCTCATTCAAAATAAACTTTTTATTTATTCTAAGAGACTTTCGGCCTCGGTAATAATTTAGTCTTTCAGTCTGCGTTTAAATTTTTCAAAAATATATTGGTTTTTTGAGGATTCGAAAAAAAAATGAACACAATGTCCGTGGTAATATTTTCCAAATTTATTTTTGTCTTACAACCCACTCGGTCGAATAGAATATTGTCAGCATATTGTCAGTCAGACAGTGACAATCAGTGACAATTTTAAATATTTGACATGGCATCGGGAATATTTTGAGTTGTTGATTAAATAATATTGATATATAGTGTATTTGATAAATAATTGATTTAAGACGTGAACTTAATAAAAGGTTATTTATTGTGTATTATTTGTTTAAGATCCAAGCAGAGAATACATCAGGATAATATATTATATTGTGATCAAAATTGTAAGCGTTCCATAGTAACAATATATTATTAAAAAATCACTTTAACACTTTTCTTCTTTTCTCAATTGAGTATTAGTTTTTGTTGTACATATAAATCATTACAATCACTGAATACATAGTTAGTGAAAAAATTATTACATTTATTAACTGAATTAAAAATTTGCAATTATACAAATAACAGTTATCCAAAAACATTCAAAAGCCATCTCTTTAAGTTAATGATGACATTTTCAAGTTGAATGACATTCCAGTAATGTTTACATATCCATACCAATTATGTACCGATGGCCTTAATAATACCTGTCAGAAAAATAATGAAATGTGATTGATTTTAAAAAAAAAGTCACATCCAATTATAACAAAAGTTATTTTAATCCCACCAAAGAAAGTATTGTTGAATTGCGCAAGCTCTCCAACATTCATACTGTGTTAAACGAAACACTGTTGCCCGCTAAATCAAAACTACATGAACTAGCCTAGAGAAAATTTATAGACTGAACACAACAAAGTGAAAAACACTGAAAAACAGGGAACGTACTAACAGCTTTATATGTAAATTTTCCATCCAAACAAATCAAGCCGTCCACACTCTGGACAATATATTCGATGTTGAGAACAACACTGAACATTAAAATTTTAAACTTAATAATTGTAATTTCATATTATTAATAATAAATATATTATAAAAAAAATTGTGTTGTTTGTAGTCAAAGAAGAAGTAAGTTGTAAAACTTAAGTGGATCGCGTACATCGTCTTTGGTCGATATATTACTTACTCCTCCTGCTGCAATCGTGCTCAAACTTTGACTTTCAACTTATAGGGATCAGTATTTGGTATTAGCAAAATAGCATTTCTAGTTGTACAAGATACTAATTCTTTGAATATATTGGATATAAACATTTTTCAAATGTATTAATGTATAATTTTGTCTTGTTTTAGGTAAGTAGTATCCTGCATCTGAATATGTTAGTACGTAAGTACCATAGTTTTATTATAGATTTCTAATTGAAGTTAAAAAGATTAAATATGAGTACAAACAAGACTATTTTTAATAGCAAGGTAGGTACGTAAATGATGTGGTGATACTAGCGAGAACAAAAAAAACATCTAGGAAAAGTTTTCCAGAAAGGACCCCGCAGAAACCTTATGGGAAATGGTTCTCTGTCAACTGCTCTGAAACTTTGGATTCTGATAGTCCTTTAATATGTAGAACAAAAGATTCCATGGACGCGTAGCTCCAAAAAATCATAGTTCTAAGATATAACCCTCTGAAGTTATAGGTACAGTGAGGACGTTTGAGTTGGAATAAATTCATTTTCTCGAGAATGGGAGACTCTGGAGATAAATTACGAATCAGCTCGATTTTTTTTACATTATAATTTTTTGGCGTATATATCATACTAGTGACGTCATCCATCTGGGCGTGATGATGCAATCGATGCTTTTTTTAAATAGGAATAGGGGTCGTGTGATAGCTCATTTGAAAGGTAATTTAATTCTCTATTTACTAATATAAACATTAACATAATTATTTATACAGGGTGGCCAAAATTTTTTTTAATTAAATTAATTGAGACAAAAAGAAGAATGTATATAATTTATTTAATTCGAAATACATTTTACTGCTGTCATAAAACAGAAAAAAATGTTAATTTGTCAACCCCCTCCCTTCCACTTCCCCCACCCCTTATTTTTAAATAAGGAATAGGGGTCGATTTGAAAGGCAATTAAATTCTCTATTCACTAATATAAACATTAACGTAATTATTTATACAGGGTGCCCAAAAATTTTTTTAATTAAATTAATTGAGACAAAAAGAAGAATATATATAATTTATTTATTTTGAAATACATTTTACTGCTGTCAGAAAACATAAAAAAATGTTAATTTGAAATATAAACATTGCTTTTCGCTTAAATTAAATGTTCAAACTGTGGCAGCTTTAATATTTAATTTAAGCGAAAAACAATTTTTATTTATCAAATAAACATTTTTTTCTGTTTTCTGACAGCAGTAAAGTGTATTTCGAATTAAATAAATTATAATACATTCTTCTTTTTGTCTCAATTAATTTAATTAAAAAAAAATTGGGCACCCTGTATAAATTATTATATTAATGTTTATATTACTGAATAGAGAATTAAATATCCTTTAAAATGAGCTATCACACGACCCCTATTCCTATTTAAAAATATCGATTTTGTCATCACGCCCAGATGGATGACGTCACTAGTATGATATATATGCCAAAAAATTATAATTTAAAAATAAAAATTGTTCTGATTCGTAATTTATCTCCAGAGTCGCCCATTCTCGAGAAAATGAATTTATTCCAACTTAAACGTCCTCACTATATGTATCTATAACTTCAGAGGCTTATATCTTAGAACTATGATTTTTTGGAGCTACGCGCCCATGGAGTCTTTTGTTCTACACATCAAGGACTACCAGAATCCAAAGTTTCAGAGCATTTGACAGAGAGCCATTTCCCATAAAGTTTCTGCGGGGTCCTTTGAAGAAGAAGCAGAAAGATACGCACTAACAATTAACCAAGCAAAAACTCAATATATGGAAATGAGAAGAGACATAAAAAGTAATGGCAAATATTTCAAAATGAAAGGAGTAGAGTCTATTTATAGTTTTGAAAAGGTGTCAGAATTTGAATACTTAGGAGTAACCATAACGAACATGGTAAGAAGGAAAAGAAATAGACAAAAGAGGGAAGCAGAGGGAAGTAAAGCGAAAGGATCACTAAATTCAATATTGAGAGCAAAAAATGTGCCAAGAACAGCTAAAGTACGAGTCTACGAGATAGCAATCAAAAAGAGAAAATAGAGATATGGGAAAGGATGGTGCTCATAATGATCTTCGGAGGAATCCAGACTGCAGAGAATATTTGGAGAAGACGAACAAATAAAAAAATAATGAGGATATATCTAGTATCAATATGTACAGCAAAAATACGAGCCCAAAGAGCTAGATGGCTTGGTCACATTAAATGTTTTAAATCCGCATTAAATCCGTTTAACATAATCCCACACATATTCAAATAAACTGCTCGTCAAAAGTTAGGAATCTAGAACATTATGCTCATTTTCATAGTTGATTTTTTCGTGAACATATTAACAGATTCCGCTATTTTTTTTATTATTTTAGATATTTCTTTAGTATTTACACAGTTATGCAAAGGTTTACTCAAACTTCTTTCTTGTACTTATACCGGGTGGAAGAAAAGAAATGTTTTTCTTATGCTAACTTTGAGACACTCTGTAGGGAGGAGGAGGTAAAAATGTGAGTATACATCAGAATCGTATTATAGTTTTATCTTTTGTGAACATTTTGTTTTTTGAATGTCCCTGATATATTTAGAAACAAAGAAAATAGACGGTTTTGTAGTTTAACATGTGTTTCAACCGAAACAAATGTTTGAGACACCTTGTAGGGAGGAAAATGCACAAAGATGGGTTTGTATCGATAATATGTTGTAGTCTCATATTTTTTGAATATTTTATTTATTTAATTTTTCTGATATCTTTAATAACACAGAAACTAAACGGTTTTAATCTTTAATATGTGTTTTAACTGACGACATGCGATACGTAAGGAGCGCACGTCTTATAATACCACTAAGATGAAATTATTGTCTACATATAGTGCTTAAAAGCAATTTCAATATATATTTGGAATATCATAAAACTTAGATCTTTTGTTTTAAATGAATAAGCTTCAGTTTCTCCTTCATTGGTGTTTATTAGAAAAACCAAGTTCTCCATTTCAGTTAGTGATAGCGATTAACTTTTGTTTAAATTTGTTAATAGTTACTTATGTTCTAGACTAGTTGTTAGTTATATTCTGTACTTCAGTTTCTCCTTCATTGGTGTTTATTAGAAAAACCAAGTTCTCCATTTCAGTTAGTGATAGCACTTGACTTTTGTTTAAATTTGTTAATAGTTACTTATGTTCTAGACTAGTTTGTTAGTTATATTCTGTACTTACTAAACTCATTGTTATAAAACTTTAGTTTTTAAAAACAATAAATGTCTATCTATCTATCTACATATAGTGCGAAAGGAGTGAAGTGTTTAAAGAAAAAAATCAGTGTAATGTACCTCTCGCTTTTTTAAGGAGCCTCCACTTAGACACCAAATCCGTACTTATTCTCAAGGAAATGCCACCCCAAAACATCACAGAGCCTCCATTATACAATATCGTCTCTCTTATGTTGCTCTGTGCTTTACCTCTTACCTAGTCGACAAATAACTCTTATAAGTATCGAAAAAAACCGTTTACCTTATGTGCCTTTTTGTTTTTTAAGTTTTGTTAACTGTTTTTTTACTTTATCGTACTACATACGTAGTATGAGTATACTAGATAAAGTTATAGGATCGTGCAAAAAAAATTTTTTCAGATTTCACTTTTTTTCGACGTTTTGAGTCCCCCTGAGTCTAAAAAGCAAATAAAAAAAACATGTCGGAAGTATGTACGTACGTACGTACGTACGTATGTACGTACGTACGTATGTCGCCACCGCCCAGCAAAAACTACTGGACCGATTTTGATGAAATTCGGTATGAGTAAGTTTAAGAGAATTTTGTCGAGAAACTAAGCTTTTAAAAAAAACCTCTCAAAGGGGGGCCGAAATAGGGGGGTTATTTAGGGCCCATTTTTGCAAATTGTGACCGAAATGAATGAAATTAAACTCAAAGTAAGCTCATCGATAGGTAAATAAAAATACGGAATTTGACATTTCCAAATTCAAAATGGCGGCCAACATGGCCGACCGCCTACCCGACACATTTCCCTATCTATCTAAAAACTTGTTTAAGATAAGTTTAATTTGAAAACGTCGTTATATAGCCTAAAGATAGGGCTATAAGAAGGATGTTATCGTTTTTCATAAAAAGTTACGGGTTGCCTATATTTAAGGGGTCAAATTTTGACATAAATTTGAACTAGATTTTCTCAAAAATGGCTCCAAGGAATTTTTTTATTTTTTGATATATTTTTGATGTCCTATCAGTAAATTGAATGACATTAGTCATATATCTTAACTCCCCATAGGAGGGGAGTTATGAATTTTTTATAAAAAAATATTCGAGTGCCCGTAACTTCCTTCTTAATAGAAACTAAAATTTGAAATTTTGCAGACATATATGGTACTTTATTATCTATTATCACAATAAATTTTACCAAAAATATGGCTTCCGGTTGAACCGGAAATAAATAAAAAATCTTAATTTTTTAGATACACCCTGTATATTTTAACACATTTTGAAAGAATGCAAAATTACCTTTCCAATAACATAAAATTCATTGCTGTAGCTCAAAAATTCGAAAAGTTACGTAGGTCAAAATAAGCACGGAAGTGGCTAAAGAACCTATTTCTAAGCAAAAACTGGTCTATACTTTTTTTTGAGAACTAAATACTTTTTGAGTTATGCGTAGTTGAAAATTGGCCATTTTCATTGAAAAATGACACCTTTTCGGACGGATTTTTTGTGAATACCTTAAAAACTATGCATCGAACTAAAAACACTATATAAAACATTTTTTAGATTATAAATAATATATAGATTCGTTCCTTCGTAAATGTTCTATTTATAATACAAAAAGAGATATGGTAGGTGAAAATAGTTTGTTTTTTGGTGCATTCTCAAATTGGTGTATTCAACTTGAAATAACAGAGGGACGGTAGGTTTTAGGTGTATACTGCTACCAACGCCTTTTGTAGTGTTTGAAAAGGCCTTTAAAACGAGCACCGTTAAATGTCGGTTACTTACAAACTAAGCGAGATATGGTGCAAAAAAATATATGACTAATGTACTTTAAGGAAAAATGAAAAGTGTATACATTTAACTCCCCATCCACCATAATTTAAATGCATTGTTTTCCTTCTACAATACCTTTTAATATATATAGTGTTATTTCTACTTTTAAAAAGTTGAACGGGTTTAAAATGAATGGTTTTTGTAAAAAATATGATCAAATTATAGAATGATATTTTTAAATTTTCTTAAAAATCTTCCTTTTTCTCCATGTAATTCGAAAATAAAAATATTTCACCCCTGAGAAGTGGTGGGAACTTCCCCCATGATAAAAGCGCCATAGTATATAGGATAGGCTTTGAATTAGGAGATTGGGCTACTCCCAAAATTTCATTAAAATCCATGCAGTAGGATAGAATTTGGAGATAATATCTTGTTCTTAATCTCGCGCATTGACTGGCGTAATCGAAATAGAATGAAATGCAAATATTGTAAACTATTAATTTCTCAGAAAAATGAACTAATTTGAAATGAAAGTATGACTATAATATTCTATTGATTTATGCAATAATCTACACATCTATAGTGTGTCCCCGAAATATGGCATCGAACATTTTCTCAAATTCAGGAATTAATGATGCGTAGAACCATAAAATACTTTTAAGTACAGTAGGTGTTTCTAAAATATCAAAATAACGAGTAACTTTGTTATTTTTATAGAATTCCAGTATCTAGTACCATAACGATAATAGATCGGTACGATAAAGTTCTCGGGCGGCCCTTCCGTCCAGCGTTTTTTATTGTTAGTTCAGTTTTGTTTCAGTTAACATGTTAAAGACATGTTAAAGAGTAAAACCACTTATCTTCTTTGTTTCTAAAGATATTAGGGCCAATCGAAAAACAAACTGTTCACAAAACATAAGGCTACAATACGATTCCAATGTATACTAGCATTTGTACCTCGTCCTTCCTACAGGGTCTTACAAACTTAACATAAGAAAAACATGTATTTTCTTCCTCCCGATATAAGTATAAAAAAGAAGTTTGAGTAAACCTTTGCACAATTGTGTAAATACTAAATATATATCTAAAATAATAAAAAAAATTAGCGGAATCCGTTAATCTATTCACGAAAAAATTGACTATGAAAATGAGCATAATTTTCTATATCGAGCAGTGCTATATCAAGCAAATTATATCTATATCTATACCTATATCAAGCAAACTTTTGACGAGCAGTTTATTTGATTCTTAAAAGATTCGTTGATGCCAAAATTACTGCTCTGTATGTTCAGTACTTTATTTACCTTTGTTTGATGTGAGATTTTAATTATCGTGTTATTTTAAACAACTCTTGTAAAACGAATTTTTTTCCTCTGAATAAATCCCATAGGATCAAATATGCCGCGTATAGAGTATATATGTAGGAAAACTTATTATACAGTTCTGGCTAAATGGAACGCCGTGTCCCTAAACCAGAATGTTGAGCTTCCTTCATAAATCCACTGAATGCCCAGCGTTCCCGTATAGGCTCGTCCTCGTTCTGGATATTATCCTTTCGCCAAAAATGGTTCATTTCCAACATAAATCAAAAGAATTTAAGCGATGAAGGCACGGCATCCTCGCCGTTTCTTTGATAAATGTTTCATGATGATTTTTATTAGTAGATATAAATGTTATGCGAATTGGTACACTTAGCTAAATAGGCCCATTTTTTCGCTATTTTTCAAAGAATAATTAAACAGCAGAATTCTGGGTATTTAAAAGGCTTTTTCACTTCGAATTAAGCGATGAAATATTATTGAATTATATTTTTTAAATCAGATTTATATAATTTATACAAGTATTCTGGTATGTTCTTTCATCGAAAAATAACAACGAATAATAGTTATTTATGTACCAAGTCAGTAAAGTGACTCTTTATCGAACGAGTCTTATACTATGAGCCGAGCGAGAGTAGCGAGCAAGGTAAATAACAGACGAGTTCGATCAAGAGTCTTTACTGACGTGGTGCATATGTTATAGTCAAAGCCCGAATTTCAGGCACTCCTAGGTTTGACTAGGCAATCCTCAGGTCTGACTGATGGTCTTAGTCAAACCCCGAAATAAATTAAAGTTTCGGCCTTTGACTAGTCAAACCTAGGAGAGACTGGCCAAGATCGAAATTTAATTTTATGAAATCGAGGTTTGACTAGTCAAACCCCGATCAGCTATTAAAATGTCGTAATTTGTTAGATTGCTTTTAATAAAACGTCATTTTTTAATTTTAATGTTTATTATTTTGATATTGTCGTAATTAATATTTAAAAAAATAGTGTTTATTCTCACATGTTGAGGCATTATGGCATTTAGTGTTGACAATACGTCAAATTGCGTTTAAAGGTCTACACTTACATGATTTTAAAGAGCATTTCTTATTGCAGTAGCATTTTATAAAGCCTTGTCCTCCAAATTTAGAATCTTTTGTACTAAGTTCTGTTAGAGACAGCTTAACCTCTGGAACATCTTCGAATTAAGACTTTGGATTCTCTTATTTGATTTCTTGAAAGAAGTGTGCTTATTGTTCAGTATTTCGTACCAACTCTATATAAACCGTCAATTGTTTTATCTTGTATGATATCCGAAATATTTCGAGCATCTCCTTTAGCTCTATCAAAGCTGGGGATAGGTATTGTTACAGTTTTTTAAATAATTATAATTTCTTTACACCATAAAAAATGAAAAAATTATTTAACATTAAATATTTACAAAATTATTAAATTTTTTACACAGAATAAAAATATTTTGAGGAAATAAATTCCACAGACTTGTATGAGTTTAGTATACCTACACTCCCAATATTTCCAATAATTCTTCTTTTTTTCTACTTTTTTAATTCTTCATTCTTTTTTGAATGAAACTTTCTTTGAGCTGTTAATATTGTGAGGTAGGTAAGTGCGTCTGAGTTGAGCGAACGGAGTTTGATTATATTATTTACACGTAATTTGGTTTGCCTAAGTATATGAATTTTATTTTAGCACAAACAGATGGAATGAGAATGTCATCGTCAACTGTGAAAGAAGATATTGCAATCGGAGAAAAAACTAAGGATCACCATAATACTAACGAAGCCCCTGGACCGTCGTCACTAGGAGAAGAAGAACATTGTCAAACAATTCAGATTACTTCTTAAGATGTGGTTTGTTGTATTTGCCGAAAAGATGGCTCTGACGCACATACGTGCATAATTTGTTATCAGGTGGTACATGTTGTGTGCGCTGACAGCATACAGCACTTGGTGCATACTATGAAGGTTTTGAAAGAAAATATACATGCATGCGTTGTGTACAGACAGAAAAGATTAAAATAAATAAAGGAAAGGCGATTGAAGGTATTCATCACCAGGCTAATCCTATGAAACAATTAAGTGAAAAAACATTTCCTCCAATTTCGATCGGAAAAACTAACAAATACCTATCCCCAGCTTTGCTAGAGCCAAAGGAGATGCCCGAAATATTTTGGGTATCATACTTCATACAAGATCAAACAATTGACGGTTTATATAGAGTTGGTAGACAGATCAAACAATAGACAAAATATGGAAAAATAAACACACTTTTTTCAAGAAATCAAATAAGATAATGCAAAGAGAATTTTCTTAATTTCCAAAGATGTTCCAGACGTTAAACTGTCTCTAAGAGAAATTAGTACAAAAGATTCTAAATTTGGAGGTCATGGCTCTATAAAATGCAACTACAATAAGAAATGCTCTTTAATATCATGTTAAGTGTAAAAGGTCTAACGTATTGTGCAACTCTAAATGCCATAATGTCTCAACATGTGAGAATAAACACTATTTTTTTTTTATTTTAATTACAACAATATCAAAATAATAAACATAAAAATTAAAAAAATGACGTTTTATTAAACCTAATCTAACAAATTACGACATTTTAATAGCTGATCGGGGTTTCACTAGTCAAACCTCGATTTCATAAAATTAAATTTCGACCTTTGCCTAACCAACTTAGTCTATCCTAGGTTTGCCTAGTCAAAGGCCCAAACTGTAATTTATTTCGGGCTTTGACTAAGACCGTCAGTCAGACCTGAGGATTGCCTAGTCAAACCTAGGAGTGCCTGAAATTCGGGCTTTGACTATAACACATACAAAATTTTATCGCCAATCATAAAAAACATTAACACTTACTTAACACTTACTTAATTACATCCTTCTAATGAAAAAAGAGTGTGTGTACTTTATACGCACAGATGTTATACTTCTATTATCATGATTTCAACGAAATAAATATATTTTAAAACAGTTTTATCGTATTTATATTTAAATAATATACTAATTTTAACACTTAAAGTAAAATACCATAAATTAAAAATACCGTTAATAGTTACGTCATTGTTTATGAAGTGTAGCGTGTAGACTGCCTCAGCGAAGTTGATTTGCCGTGATGAATAGTAGAAAATCTAAATAAATAGGTACATATAATTGCTAACAAATTATCAGTACTTACATATCTATGACCGTCCTATATAGGGTGAGGTAGATAACTGGCCTATTAGAAATATATCGAGAACTAAAGGCAACAGAATCATGAAAATTGGAATAAAGGGGTTTTGAGGGATGATCTATTAAATGAAAATATTTTCATCTCTTTGCAACTTCCGGTTATACCGGAAGTTGCTTATAACTTGTTTTTTTTTTAATGGGACACCCTGTATATTTTTACATTTTTGGATTCTCCTTAATATCTTCTTTCTTAAAATATGAGATTTTGTAATATTATACAGGGTATTTTAAAAGATATTTACGTTTTTTTATTAATTTCGTAGCAACATTCACACCCTGTAGAATTGTAATAGTTTGACATTAAAAACTCTGCTCACGTTCAAGTGATTTTTAATATAGTCTATTATTGTTAAGAATCATTAGTATAGCTAATTTTGAAATTTTAGTATACAGGGTTGGTCGAAACTCGAAATGAATATTTTCTGAGTTTTCTTAAATAGAACACCCTGTATTTTAGTATTGTAATGAAATGATATTTCATAGTACTTTTTTATTTTATAAGTATTCCCTATACCTAACTTCTTTAATTTGTGAGTTATTGGTGATTCAAGCTAAACATTAATTGCAACAAAAAATACCTAAAATTTTATTAGGTTGGCCCTGAAAATATTCAATCACAAATAATTTTTCAGAAATAAATACATATTAATCCAGACTGATCCTTAAAATTACCAATAATGGTTTAGCTATCAAAATACCTACGTAGTTAATATTGTTGGTGCGACTAACAATTAAGCACAAATTAAATCAGTTAGGTATAGGGAATGCTTAAGAAATAAAAAAGTACCATAAAATATCATTTCATTACAATACTAAAATAAAAGGTGTTCCATTTAAGATAACTCAGAAAATACTCATTCCGAGTTTCGACCAACCCTGTATACTAAAATTAAAAATTTAGCTATACTAATGATTCTTAACAATAGTAGACTATATTAAAAATCATTTGAACGTAAGTAGAGTTTTGGTTGTCAAACTACTACAATTTTACAGGGTGTGAATATTGCTACGAAATTAATAAAAAAACGTATTTATCTTTTAAAATTCGCTGTATAACATTACAAATCTTCATATCTTAAGAAAGAAGACATCAAAGAGAATCCAAAAATGTAAATATATACAGGGTGTTCCATTAAAAAAAACGAAGTTATAACCAACTTCCGGTATAACCGGAAGTTGCAAAGAGATGAAAATATTTTCATTTAATAGATCGTCCTTCAAAACCCCTGTATCCCAATTTTCATGATTCTGTGGCCTTTAGTTCTCGAGATATTTCTAACAGGCCAGTTATCTGCCTCACCCTGTATATAATCGAATTAACAAAAACATCATTTCATACTATATTCGCATTAATACGAAACTTAAAAGATTTAAGAATTCTTTTACTTTTACACAAAATAAAAATTTCGTATGACAGTAATGACAGAAGGCTCTTGCTTGCATGACGGCCGATTTCGATGTTTAATCGATAGTTGTTAGGTATCAATATTGAATACATAATTACTAAATCTGTAAAGTTTTATAAATGAGGCCCCTAGAGGTCAAGGGGTCCAAGTAGCAAAATCAACATTTTGAGAAAACTCAAGTCAAAGTTGGAAGATTATTGTAAGAGGGAAATTAAATTGAATAATTTTGACTGTGTAAGAAGGATAATAAGGTCTTTTTATTTTTATTGCCAATAGCAGAAAGTATTACAACATTCGGTTATTGTTTTATGTATAAAAAAATTATTATAGTGCGCACATAGATTCCTTTACCTCTCATTAATTTTGTAAGAATGAAAATGCTCAATGTGCACAAAAATACATAAGTGGTTTTATTTTTATTTTCGTAGATTCTTTTTATAAAACAGTATTAAAACGGAAAGTATTAAAATATGTTGGCACTCTATAACTATTTAATTGCTGTCATCTGTGTCATAAACGTTGTTAACAAAGTGATTATCATCATTTTCATCGCCTACAGCAGTACCTGTAGCTAAAGGTTTTCCAGTCTTTGCTTCGTGATATAGGCTTAGGTAAAACTCATGGTATATCGGTGGGACTAATTGCAAGAGTTCCATCAGGTCTTCCTACTTTTTGTATTTAAGCTTGGGCTTTTCAATTACCGGATGAAGCATGGGAAACTGATTAGGAATTCTACCTGCTCGTTGTTTCTTCATTGGAAATTTTTCGTAAGGCATAATACCCTCAGCTAATGTTGTCTTATAAAACAGAGAGTCTGGGTTTGTCTTTTCATAATGCAATATCTGCATTCCTCGTATCCCTGGCACATTTTTCCGAAAGTACTGATTTAGTAACTGAAGATCAATAAAGTCTTCATCCATTAACTTAGTCACAATAAATGTTCTACTTGCTGAGTCAGCCAAATTTATCCAGTCTTCTGGTACATAGATATCACGTTGGTTCTTCTTCTTTTTAAGTTCTACGGTTCCAAAATCTTGATCACATTCATTGTAAGAATGTGATCATCATCCTCAGGATTATAATCTCTGTCTATTTCGAAATCATGGCCTTCTCCAAATAATAATCCTTCACTGCTACCACTTAGAAAACTAATATTGTCATCATTTGCATCTTCATAATTCTGCTCGTTACTTTCCTCGTGAATAGAATCTATAAAACGAATCATTCTGTAAAAAAATGTACAGTTGTTATATTTATTATTACTGCTATATTAATTCTTGCATATTAATAAAATATTAACTATATCTAAATAGGACAGTAAGTAGGAATATCTAGCACACTTATATAATATAATATATACTTTGAAAAACACCAGAAGTAAAATAACTTGTATTATAACCATTTACAAAGAAAATAATATAATCAAAATCGTTCTTAATAACACTTATGTTAACTACAACTATACTGTGATGATTCGTGGTATAGGGATCTAAGTGCCTTTGCACCCCTAGCATTTCACCTGTAAACTTATGAATACTCAATGGTTAACGAGCACCACGCTAGATGGCAGCATCTATCAAAACAATCACTTGGATCTCTTCACCACCAAATAGATTAATATTTTCACAACGAATTCATGCACCTAACTCATTTTTCTCAAAAATGTTACTTAGACCCCTTGTGCTCCAAGGTCCTCAAATATAATTGCAAAATACTACAGAATTTCATTTTCTGACATAAATTTAATTAATAATAACGTAAATTTTGTACAATATTTTTAATAATTAAAGTAAATAAATTTTAAGGTCACTCAAATAAATAATCGATTACTGCCATCGACCATTTACATTCAATCTCAGTTAATTTGATTAATCGCGGCAGGTAAAGTAAAATTCTTCTTTCAGTACAATAAAGTGCTACTTTACTGCCGCAAATATCGGCAAATGAGTACAATAATGAATGACTTTAGTGACGGTTGGCGATAAAATATATTATGGAATTATTAAAAATACTACTGAAATACATCTGATTATTTCATTCATATAGTCCAGAAAGCCACTATATTCTGATTCTGATTTTTTGCACAATCTTAATCAAAAAGGACCCTTTTTAACAAATTTGCATGTTGCCAGGTCCAAAAGTGGGCCAACAATTTTTTAAACGTTTTTTTTTTTTGTTTTTTTTCCTAAATTATTTTTTTTTACATCGAACAAAGTTTTTTTAGGTTTCTTGGATCATTAAAAACAGTAAAGATATTTAGTTATTTTTCTCTAAAGTTGATAGTTTTTGACATATAAGCGATTAAAAATTTAAGAATTGCGAAATCAGCCATATTTAACCCTGAAAAACTATGTGAAAAACTGAAAATTTCAATGTTGCCAAGGTACCTAAATACTCTATGAACATCGATTGATGAAATCCTGAAGAGTTTTTGGCAATACATTATCGAAAACCCCCTTTTTTTTTTAATTGCTAATCAAGAGGGCGCGACACTATTTTCAACCGTTGCAGCGTTGTATGTTTATGTAATATGCGTAAATATCTGAGCGGAAAAATATTCTGATTCAATTATTTTTCACCATCTTGCTTGAAAAGGTCCCCTTTTAACAAATTTGCACGTTGCCAGGACCAAAAAGCAGTCAAATTTTTTTTTAATCATTTTTTTTTTGTTTTTTATGTAAACTAATTTTTTTTGCATCGGATAATTTTTTTTTAAGTTTTCTGGATCATTCCAAATGGAAAAGATCTTAAGTGAACTTTCTCTAAATGTGATAGTTTTCGAGATATAAGTGATTGAAAATTTAAAAATTGCAAATTCGGCCATTTTTAACCCTCAAAAACTATGTGAAAAACCAAAAATTTCAATGTTACCAAGTTACGTAAATACTCTATGAACATCGATTGATGAAATACTTAAAAGCTTTTTGCAATACAATATCGAAAACCCCTTTGTTTTTTAATTGCGAATCAAGCGAACGCGAGACTATTTTCAACCGTTGCATGTAGGTATATGTAATCGGAATACAGTTTAAGTTAAAAAAAAATTGATTAAAAAATTTTTTGACCCATTTTTGGCCCTGGCAACATGCAAAGTTGTTAATAGGGAACCTTTTCAAGCAAGATAGTGAAAAAAAATTGAATCAGAATATTTTTCCGCAGATATATTTACGCATATTACATACAATGTTGTATACATGCAACGGTTGAAAATAGTGTAGCGGCCGCTTGATTAACAATTAAAAAACAAAGGGCTTTTCGATATTGTATTGCAAAAAACTATTCTTAAATTCTTAAAAAACTATATATTATGAGTTACTACTATCGTTACTAAAATGTTATTCCGATGGGAACTAGGTATGCAACCAACTTTACAAGCACTCGTATTAGAGGTTGCAGTTGATAGACGATAAAGTTGGTAATATCTGGTAGATTAGAGTCTAGCAGTTGGCAATGACGATATCCGGCAGGGGTGTATGTCATATCGGCCATAGCGGCTGGCACTTCACTTGAATTTTCGTTCTTGTCCGATCAAGAAGTCCTCCGGTGGCCATTGTAAGAATTTACCTTTTGGTTGAAATAAGTTATAAGAAGATTAATTTACGTTGGAGGAAGTTTTTACTTTTTTGGTTGGGGTTGTGAAGAGTTTTTGGTTCCAATATTTTTTGAAAAAAACAATGGGTATGTATGAAAAAAATATCACTTAACTATGGTTTGCCATTTCTTTTTCATGCTAAGAAAAAATAACCATCTAAATCATTTTTAATACCATATTTAGATCATATGAAAAGCATTGCTATTCTTTAATTATCACTTTTTCAATACTTCTAATATACACTCACAGGAAAAAAAAATATTCTTAGAACTACATTTCACTCTCAAATAAATTGAAAATCAATGATAATTTTCATTCTATCATGTATATAACTCCATATAGTAATCTTTGATTACAAGATCCACATTTTTTTGTCCAAATACTTCCTTATATTCGTTTAAAAAGGCTTTTTCCAGTCAAGAAGAATCAAGGTCAATGAAAGCATGTACATCAAACCTCACTTTTTCCGTAGTTTTTTTCTCTGTCAAGTTCTGATAAGGTGAAACACCTTTTTATAGAGGCCCTGTTTCTTAGATACTTAAGGAAAACCAGCTAATAGAAGGTTTTCTGTTCTTTTAGCCACTGGAGGAAGACTATAACAAAATTTAAGTCACATTTGGATACTTCATTTATTTATGGAATAAGCAATCATTTTGGGATTATTTTGGGTTTGGATTGGAAGAGTTTTGGATGTTTTTTTTTCGTTTCTGGAATAGACATTGAGTTTTACCGACACTAGCAAGTACCTCCTCGTCAATCCTCTGTGTTGTTGTTCCTTACCTCCCGAGGATTGGGAAGATCGGAGGATACGTACCTGGCTCTCTCATCATCAACCTCACCAGGATTTTGGAGAAGCCACGGCCTACTTTTGTAGAAACGCCAGGTTTTTATAATAAAATTTAAATTTTCAATCCTTCTAAATAATAGTTTTCAATTTTCAATTTTTTTTCAATAACTCAAATACATAACCTTAATAATAATATAAATTCACCTTCTTAAAACCTATTAGCTTTATAATATTCAATAATGTTTTTGTCAACGAATTTTATATTTCATTTTCATGATTGTATCAGGTATTTAAAATAATCTCAGGATTATAAACTATCTGGGACGATACTGTGCACACTATCGAAGGGTTTATTTCCTACTCAATAATATTTATTCCATTCATCAGATATTGTCAGGTTGTCACTTCCGATCAGATACGGGATTGTCAGCCAATCTTGTATTCTACAGTAATAATTAGTTTGTACATGCATATTTAGATCAAATCACTTCCTTAGTAGAATAAATTCATTACATATATTAGTTTTTTCATACTGTAAAACCTGCATTATCGACAGGAGTGTACTACCATAGTACGTCGGATATTTAGCTAGTGTATAAAATTGTATATAGGGTTTATAGGTATTTTTTTTATTAAATGTGGTTGTACATACTTATATGTTTTATTATCCTATCATTTTAATAGTATCTATTAATAGTATTAGTTAGGTACAGCAATATAGGTCACGTGGAGAAGAATTTATTCAATTCTTCCCTGGCGCTCAACACTACTTCTGAATATCTTCTTGGTCAATAGTTCTTTTCTTGTCATTACTCCTTATATTAATTTATTTTCTTTATCATTCAAGTATTTCAGTAGGTACCGTCTTACTAGGGCGTGCAAATACGGCCTGATCCTTCCCTGAGCCCTACTGTTTAGTCTCTTCAATTTCCAGCTAGCCTATTTCTGTAAAACTTTAGTCATTTATTAAGCTACCCCATTCATACAGAAAAAAATACGTTACAATTGGCGCCCAACGTGGGGCCCGACTTTCAGTAAGACAGTACCTTTCTTTATTTTGTTGCTTATTGTAAATTTTTCTAGTAAGTATCTTTCTGGTCTATTGTTGTATATTTTGTAATTATATAGAGATACATTTTTGATTCCTTTTGTACGTTATTTGGAAAATACACTAGTGCACTTATATTGCTGTATTGGTACTATTTTAATTTATTTAAAATAATAATTGTAAATCGTGAGTAGGATAATATTTGAACAGGTGTATTGGTTGACATTTCGGTCTGGTCGGTTTGGTGATACCTGGATATTTATTTTGAAAAATTTTGAATGATTTATTTTTTTTGATATCTAGGTACATTACTACTTTTGATTTAGGTGATTTTGATTTTGCCAGACAATATAATACAGTTAGCTAAATTTTTGCTTACCATACCTATATATAATTTATAAAGTTTTCATTTTTTTATATACATTTTCGTTTAAACATTTACTTAAATTATTTTAAATATCTACCCCAAATATATATCTCGGTTATATTTGGTTTGTCGGTTTATTAGGTCGTTAGTTTAGCAGCTCGTCGGTTGAGCAGCTTGTTTAGTAGATTGTCGGTTAATTGGGTCGTTAGTTTGTTGGGGTGGGTTCGGTTTGTCGTTGTTGGGTTGGGGTTATTGTTACTAAATTTTTCCTACCACCATGTGTACCTTTCAGCCAGAACATTTGTTAGTTAGGGAGTTAGATTATGAGCTGAGGATAAGGGAAATAGAGGTTGAAGAAGCCGCTAAATGTGATAGAAAACGCAGTCTATTGCGTGGTGCTCTTAAACAGGAGCAAGGAAACAGGAGTTTCCGTCAGATTTCAGCTGCAGCTATTCCTTTCCTGGAACAACAACAGGGAATAAATGAGACACTAGAGGATCTTACGCAAAAGATAAATAATTTTAGAGGGACTGTCCATGATAGCATGTATTCTAGATACATTTCACGTCTTGCTCATATCTCTGGTCGTGTCCACTTATTATGTTGCTCAGATGAGGAGCAACAACTTTACAAACGCTCTCTGTCCATTAGGATTCTCAGTCTAGAAGGTGAACTCGATTCTCGAGTAAATCCTCTAGCCACGTCCACTCCTGTTTCTTCAATTCAAGCCTCTAATTCCTTGTTACATCCCAAGCCTGTGCAGGTACATAAGTGGGGAGTTTCGTTTTCTGGTGAAGGTCATTATGACCAAGTAATTTCATTTTTAGATAGGGTAGAATGTCTTCGTGTTTCGAGAGGTGTGAGTGAGGAAGATCTTTTTTCGGCTTCTGCCGAATTATTTACAGGCCATGCTTTTACGTGGTTTATGAACAACCGTGGTAGCTTTACCACTTGGACTGGTTTGGCTCAGAAACTAAAATCAGATTTTCTGCCTTATTCTTTCCAAACTGATCTCTTAGACCAGATCAAGAATCACAAGCAGAAACCTGGAGAATCAGTGACTATGTTTATTAACACTATGTTGGGTATGTGTAGTCGTTTAGATACTCCTTTAACAGATAATGCAAAAATTAAGATAATTCTAAAATGTTTGCTACCTTTTTACCATGCCCAATTGGCACTTGTTGATATAGCCACTATCGAAGACCTGACAGATAAGTGTAAACGGTTAGAGGAAACTCTATCCTGGTCTTTTCATCCTCCTACAACATCTAATTCTGGTGCTGGATTTAACTCTCACTCCTCGAGAAATCGTTCTTGGCAATCTAGGCCCTATACACCGAATGTGTCTGTGACTACTCATTCCTTTTCTTGCTGGAATTGTCAGTCGATTGGTCACGCATTTCGGGATTGTACCAGACCCCAAACACAGATTTTCTGTCACGGTTGTGGTAGAGAAAATACACTTAAACGTAACTGTTTTAAGTGTTCGGGAAACGAGCATGCAGAGGCTCGTACCCTGAGCGTTCCTCAAACAGCAGCCCCATCAGGGAATATGACCGCAGCTGTAGACGAAGCTTCAGGTCCAATACCCGCCAGCAGCTCAAACACACCCTCTCAGGAAGGAAGAAACACTTCCAACCGGAGACCAGCACGCAAACCGAAATCAGGGAAAAAGTAATTGTTAGTAACACTTCAGTTGACTCGTGCGGTTCGCTTGATCGTAGATTATCCCCTCCAGTCTTAAACTGGAATTTTAGTAATAAGCATAATCAGGACAAGGAAACAGTTCCAAATTCTATACCAGGTTGTACGTTTGTAAATAATAATGATATGTCTATGTTAATACCAGATAATTTTGAAAATAGATATTTTCAGATATTTTGGATTTTGATATAAATTCGTTATTAGTTAGGAAACATAATGATAACCGACCTTATCTTGAAATTTAAATTTTAGGACAATCTTGTTTAGCTCTATTAGATAGTGGCTCTAACATTTCTTTACTAGGTTCGTATTCGCTGAAATTGTTAGAAAACACTGATATTAATGTTATGCCTATTTCTTCTCTGCAAGTCTCTACTGCGGATGGTGCAATCCAGTCAATTACAGGTAAATTTGACACAGAAATCGTAGTTGCCAATATTCGGAAAATGATTACATTTTATGTTATCCCTTCAGTTAAAAATTCTATAATTCTTGGCATGGATTTCTTAAATGCATTTAATAGTACATTAAACTGTTCAGATTTTTCGTTGTTTATATCTTCCTTTAATGTCGCAACTGTCAGTGCCATTCGTGAGTTCTCTAGTTTGTCTAGCTTAGAACAAAACCAGTTAGAGAATATTATCTCTAAATTTTCTTCTATCTCCACTAGGAAGAATTTCCTGTAGCTGGCTGTATACCATTAATTACAAGTAAAATTTAATAAAAAACTTTGGTCTTGGTAAAAGGTATATTATTTTAAAAAGCCCTATAGGGCTACAAACATCGAACAGAACGTTTTCGCTCTAAAAAGAGCATCATCAGTGTTGCAAGAACATGGTGAGCCAACCAAAAAATACGAAGGTCAAAGCCTTTCAAAAATGGACTAAAAGTCACATCAAAATGCTAACATAGCAAATTCCAAAGGATGGATATAATCCCTAAGGATATGGCCCTAGGATAACATATGACTCCCACACGTTGTAAGTGGGTCAAAGGTAACAAATTAGGTCATTGTGTTACAAGAGCTGACAGGCAACTCTTGCAACAGTTGCCTGTCAGCTCTTGTAACACAATGACCTAATTTGTTACCTTTGACCCACTTACAACGTGTGGGAGTCATATGTTATCCTAGGGCCATATCCTTAGGGATTATATCCATCCTTTGGAATTTGCTATGTTAGCATTTTGATGTGACTTTTAGTCCATTTTTGAAAGGCTTTGACCTTCGTATTTTTTGGTTGGCTCACCATGTTCTTGCAACACTGATGATGCTCTTTTTAGAGCGAAAACGTTCTGTTCGATGTTTGTAGCCCTATAGGGCTTTTTAAAATAATATACCTTTTACCAAGACCAAAGTTTTTTATTCAATTTTATTTCTTCTATCTCTTCCAAAGATAAATTAGGCCGTACACATTTAATATCTCATACTATCGAAGTGAACACTTCAACTCCGTTTAGACAATATCAATATTCCATACCTCAGGCATGGCAAGCAGATTTAGGTAAAGAAATTGATTCGATGCTCTCTCTAAACATTATCGAACATTCAAATTCTTCATATTGTTCGCCGTTATGGATGACGAAGAAGAAGGATGGATCATTCCGAGTATGCTTCGATGGTCGCAAACTTAATAGTATCACTACTAATCGAGATGCTTATCCCATCCCTCGGATAGATATAATTTTGAGCAAACTACAAAATGCCAAATATATCTCTTCTATCGATTTATCCAAAGCCTTCTTACAAATTCCGTTAAGTGAAGAGAGTAAGAAGTATACTGCTTTCGCTGTCAGTGGTAAAGGTTTATTTCAATTTGTCACAATGCCTTTCGGTCTAGTTTCAGCTCCGCAAACAATGTGTCGTTTAATGGACTTGGTTATTGGTCCCCAACTCGAACCATTCGTATTCTATTATTTAGATGACATCATAGTTGTTACTCCTGATTTTTCTTCACATATTGAAATATTGGAGAAATTATTTTTACGCCTTAAAGAGGCTAATCTCACGGTTAATTTAGAGAAATGTAATTTTTGTCGTCCTAATTTGAAATTTCTAGGATATGTTGTTGATCATCAAGGTTTGAGAACAGACCCTGATAAAGTAACCGCTATTAAGGACTTCCCCATTCCTAAAACTACTACACAACTACGTAGGATCTTGGGCATGTGTGGGTACTATCGTCGATTTGTGCCTTCTTATTCTACTTTATTATCACCTCTTACTGACCTCCTTAAGAATAGGAAAAAGGGCCAGACTATCACCTGGACTCCTGAAGCCGACGATGCTTTTCATCGTATTAAAGAAGCTCTTACCAGTACTCCGGTCATGACTTCACCTGATTTCAGTGAACATTTCTACCTCATGACTGATTGTTCAAATACCGCCTCAGGTGGTGTACTCTTTCAGATGAAAGATGGTTCTGAACACCCCATAGCATATACTAGTAAGAAGCTCAATAAGGCCCAGAAAAATTATTCCACTACCGAGCGTGAACTCCTTGCTATTATTCATGGCTTGGAGGCTTTCCGCTACTATTTAGAAGGTCGTAAGTGTACCCTTATTACTGATCATAGTTCTTTACTCTGGATGCATTCTATGCGTAACCCATCCCAACGTTTGTCTCGATGGATTTGTAAGTTGTCAGCCTTTGATTATAATATCGTCCATCGTAAGGCAAATGGTGTTGTAGTAGCAGATGCTTTGTCTCGAACATTTGATGTCAATCTTCTTGACTTATCCACTTTAGTTCCGGATGCATGGTATCAGAAAATGTTGGAAAAGGTTACTCAAACACCTGATCAGTATCCTGATTTTAAAGTAGAAAATAATATCCTTTATAAGCATGTTGTTAGTTCAGTAGAAGCTTTGTCTAATACGTCTGATTGGAAAATTGTCGTCCCAACAGCAAACAGGGATGAAATTCTTCGTACTTTTCATGATAATGTGACATCTGGTCATTTCGGTTCCTATAAAACATTTAGTAGGATAGCAGAATTATATTATTGGCCTGGCATGCGCAACTATATCAAGAAATATATTTCTAGATGTAGAGTTTGTGCTACTTGCAAGCCAAGTACTATGCCACAAGCTGGATTAATGGGTACTTTTAGGAACATTGACTTCCCATGGCAGATGATATCCATGGATCTGATTGGGCCATATCCTCGTAGTTACAATGGCTATACCTATTGTTTGGTGGTTGTGGACTACTTTACTAAATTTCCACTAGTTTTTCCTCTTCGTAATGCCACTGTCCCTGCCATTGTGAAATATTTGGAGGAACAAGTCTTTTTGTTGTTTGGTGTTCCCCAAATTGTGTCTTGCGACAATGGTCCCCAATTCGTGTCTAAGGCCTTTAAGGATCTTCTAACCAAGTACAAAGTTCAGAAAATCTTTTATAATGCTGCATACCATCCGCAAGCTAATCATAGTGAGCGAGTGAACCGCAGTATTGTAACAGCCCTTAGATCGTACACCTATCCAGATCACAGAGCTTGGGACCAGTATATCCACTCCATAGCTCAAGCCATAAGAACTTCGGTCCATGAAGTTACTCAATGTTCTCCAGCTTATCTGAATTTTGGTAGAAATATTGCTTTGTCTGGTGATTATTTTGGTTTAATTTCAGACAATTCCACAAGTCTCCCTCATATCTCTGAGAAACTTCATCGTTTAGATGATGTTCAGACTTTGCCCCCAATATTTGCAGACATCAGGAAGAAGTTAAAATCTTCTTACCTCAAGTCACAGAGTCAATACAATTTGAGGAAAAGAGATTTGCGATTCTTTGTTGGTGATCGGGTATTGAAACGTAATTTCGTTAAGTCTAGTAAAGGTGATGCTATTTCTGCCAAATTTTGTCAGAAATATGTCCCATGTGTTGTCAGTAAAGTAATCTCTCCTTTAATATATGAATTAAAAGATAGCTCGTCCAACAGAAAACTTGGTCGATTTCATATAAAGGACTTACTACCAGATAATACTGTCAATGACTTAGAACAGCGGTTCTCAATCTTTTTGTGTCATGTACCACCAAATACTTTTTATTATTTGTGGTACCACCTAACTGAAATACATATCTAACTAGGTGATCTAATTAACTATAATAGTGGTGCTGATTTTGGCTGTTTTTGCGTTTTGTGTACCACCTCAAAAAATGAAATGTACCACCAGTGGTACATGTACCACAGATTGAGAACCGCTGACTTAGAATCTTCATCATCAGAAGAAGAAGATTAACTTAACATTATTGATTAAGTTAATTCCTCTTTATAAACTTCAGGAATACTCGATTGGTTAATGAATAGGTCAATGATTGGATTTTGATTTAGTCGCCAGATAGGGACACTATGTTTTATCCATTATAATAATATTTTTAGCTTTCCATATTCAATGTATCTTAGATGGCATTAGTTTTAGTATTGAGATTTAGCTTAATTTGGCTTGTTATTGAACTGGTATGGAACTGTAACACCTTGTATGTGATTATGCTTATATATGTCATCACTTGTAGATTAGTGTATCTACAAAATAGGTTTAGATTATGTTTATCTGGTGTTGTGTTTAATTTTGTAGTTTCTACTGGAAAGTTATTCCAATGCTTAGTATGATTCCTTGGTACATTAGCTTATTTTGGTCTAAAGAAGTCATCGTAATATTTGTTTTGGTAAAGGCAATTTGAGTATACAGTGTGATTCCAAAGTTATACTTCATTGGTCAAAAATTTAATTAAGTTAATTGAGATAAAATTTATGATAAAAACTATGAAGCCATTTCGTTATGCATCGTATTGAATATTTCTTAGGAAAATGGTTTGCCTAGCTTGGCTATGCAAATACGTGGGTTCGAAACTTGTATTACTTATCAACTGTGCACATGATAGGAGACGGATTTCCTGGCTCACAGTTGCCTAGTCCTGGGTCATACCTTAATTAGTTCAGATGCTGAATTTTTATGATAGAATGTTTAATCATCATTTTAATCATGCACTAGGCATTCTTATTCAATGTTCAGTTTATGATCATTCTATAGAGACTTAGTCTTAAACTTGTCTGTCTATTGTATACTTACTCTCCTTTAGTTTTATCATTTTATTGTTCTGATAATAATGGTAACTTCTTGGATATCAGTCCTATGGAAATAGGGTAGCTTTTGCCTACACCAAGGGATTATTGAGTTCGAGCATCAGCTTTCCTGAAAACTCATTATTTTTTGTTTGTATGTAAATTAGAGTCAGGATCAACGTCCTGTTGTCTGTGAGTGACCAGGGAACATTTCCTTAATCTGCAGTTTCTTTAGAAATTGATTTACTTGTTCTCTAATATTTACTTAATTGGATTTATTTATAAGAGTTAATAATATGTGACTTCTTGATGTATTTCATGAGAGATGATTCCGAAATATTGGTTAGCTTTTTCTGGCTATTCCCATAAATTTGTTGTAGCTATAGCTATAGTTAGAGAATCCCAGAGTAAGCTAACTTCTGTTATGTCCACTATTTAATTAGGTACCCTTAGGTAGACCTCCCGTTGCATCTGATACAAATCGGATGATCAGTTGAGTGAGGGTCATATTACCCAATATGTAATCATTATTAGCACATTTAGTGTTAGGTTGTAGCGTTGCTCAATTAAATCTGCCTGATTGTTCCATCTTGGATATGCTTCCATATAAATCTATTGTCCACAGTCGGATCAATTTAGGATAAAAGGCTTGCTACAATAATTTCTTTTCTTGTCAATACATAACTCTTATATTTATTTTGGTTTATACTATGGTCTATGTTTTAGCTTATTGGAACTGGCTACGAGATTTCTACTGATTGTTCACTTTGGATATGCTCTATTTAAATCTGTTGTCCATCGATAGAACAATTTTGTACTACTCGTCCCACTTGACTTTTTTGAGAATAGAATTTTTCTAAATTATGGAATTTAGTAAAGGGTTATAATAAACCTTAAGTATGTATGTTGGTACCATATGAGATATATCGAGCATTAAGACAACTCCATTTACATGACTCATAATTTGCGGTTAGGTATGATCGATCGAGTCAGCTGTAAGTGTAAGTTAGTCGTCGTATAGGTTATATTGAGTTTTGTATTCGAATATTGTTGTTATGGTGTTCTTGTTGACTATAATTTGGGGTTTTATAGAAATCTACTGAATCAACTTGAACACAACTTGGTCTTTAGGATATATATCAGAGTTTGGACGATGTCCTACGATAGGTTAGTTTAGAGTAGTGAGGTATTCGTAGGTTCGTATTATATTTTAGAAATTTGGTTTGTTCACGCCTGTGTTGGATCCCACAGCGTGTGATTTTTCTCTGTGGATACTTGTATGGAGTATCTATATGAGTATATATATATATGTATATGCATAATAAAAAAAAAAAGATTGATCATAGGATCAATTTTTTTTTCTTACAAGTAATGGGGGAATGTAACGATGAGTTACTACTATCGTTACTAAAATGTTATTCCGATGGGAACTAGGTATGCAACCAACTTTACAAGCACTCGTATTAGAGGTTGCAGTTGATAGACGATAAAGTTGGTAATATCTGGTAGATTAGAGTCTAGCAGTTGGCAATGACGATATCCGGCAGGGGTGTATGTCATATCGGCCATAGCGGCTGGCACTTCACTTGAATTTTCGTTCTTGTCCGATCAAGAAGTCCTCCGGTGGCCATTGTAAGAATTTACCTTTTGGTTGAAATAAGTTATAAGAAGATTAATTAACGTTGGAGGAAGTTTTTATTTTTTTGTTTGGGGTTGTGAAGAGTTTTTGTTTCCAATATTTTTTGAAAAAAACAATGGGTATGTATGAAAAAAATATCACTTAACTTTGGTTTGCCATTTCTTTTTCATGCTAAGAAAAAATAACCATCTAAATCATTTTTAATACCATATTTAGATCATATGAAAAGCATTGCTATTCTTTAATTATCACTTTTTCAATACTTCTAATATACACTCACAGGAAAAAAAAATATTCTTAGAACTACATTTTCACTCTCAAATAAATTGAAAATCAATGATAATTTTCATTCTATCATGTATATAACTCCATATAGTAATCTTTGATTACAAGATCCACATTTTTTTGTCCAAATACTTCCTTATATTCGTTTAAAAAGGCTTTTTCCAGTCAAGAAGAATCAAGGTCAATGAAAGCATGTACATCAAACCTCACTTTTTCCGTAGTTTTTTTCTCTGTCAAGTTCTGATAAGGTGAAACACCTTTTTATAGAGGCCCTGTTTCTTAGATACTTAAGGAAAACCAGCTAATAGAAGGTTTTCTGTTCTTTTAGCCACTGGAGGAAGACTATAACAAAATTTAAGTCACATTTGGATACTTCATTTATTTATGGAATAAGCAATCATTTTGGGATTATTTTGGGTTTGGATTGGAAGAGTTTTGGATGTTTTTTTTTTCGTTTCTGGAATAGACATTGAGTTTTACCGACACTAGCAAGTACCTCCTCGTCAATCCTCTGTGTTGTTGTTCCTTACCTCCCGAGGATTGGGAAGATCGGAGGATACGTACCTGGCTCTCTCATCATCAACCTCACCAGGATTTTGGAGAAGCCACGGCCTACTTTTGTAGAAACGCCAGGTTTTTATAATAAAATTTAAATTTTCAATCCTTTTAAATAATAGTTTTCAATTTTCAATTTTTTTTCAATAACTCAAATACATAACCTTAATAATAATATAAATTCACCTTCTTAAAACCTATTAGCTTTATAATATTCAATAATGTTTTTGTCAACGAATTTTATATTTCATTTTCATGATTGTATCAGGTATTTAAAATAATCTCAGGATTATAAACTATCTGGGACGATACTGTGCACACTATCGAAGGGTTTATTTCCTACTCAATAATATTTATTCCATTCATCAGATATTGTCAGGTTGTCACTTCCGATCAGATACGGGATTGTCAGCCAATCTTGTATTCTATAGTAATAATTAGTTTGTACATGCATATTTAGATCAAATCACTTCCTTAGTAGAATAAATTCATTACATATATTAGTTTTTTCATACTGTAAAACCTGCATTATCGACAGGAGTGTACTACCATAGTACGTCGGATATTTAGCTAGTGTATAAAATTGTATATAGGGTTTATAGGTATTTTTTTTATTAAATGTGGTTGTACATACTTATATGTTTTATTATCCTATCATTTTAATAGTATCTATTAATAGTATTAGTTAGGTACAGCAATATAGGTCACGTGGAGAAGAATTTATTCAATTCTTCCCTGGCGCTCAACACTACTTCTGAATATCTTCTTGGTCAATAGTTCTTTTCTTAGTATTTCAGTAGGTACCGTCTTACTAGGGCGTGCAAATACGGCCTGATCCTTCCCTGAGCCCTACTGTTTAGTCTCTTCAATTTCCAGCTAGCCTATTTCTGTAAAACTTTAGTCATTTATTAAGCTACCCCATTCATACAGAAAAAAATACGTTACAGTGTCATCAATCTATGTTTAAAGAATATCTACCTACTTTGGCAACATTGAAATTTTCAGTTTTTCACATAGTTTTTGAGGGCTAAAAATGGCCGATTTCGCAGTTTTTAAATTTTTAATCACTTATGTCAAAAACTATCAACTTTAGAGAAAAGTCACTAATGCCTGGTTGCACCAACAGATCTTATGCTCCAGCTTAGCTAAGCTCTACTTATAGATAAGGCCTCCTTGAGTATCACTTACGTTGCACCATAATTTTAGATTCTTACCTTATTATCAATTATATCTATTATTATATTATGGTATTCTTATTGTAATATATTATAATTATATTATATTAATTCTTATGATATTCTCGACTTAAGCTTAAGATCTGTTGGTGCAACCGGCCATAAATACCTTTTCTGTTTGGAATGATCCAAAAAAACCTAAAAAAAAACTTAGTTCGGTGTAAAAAAAATCATTTTAGGAAAAAAACAAAAAAAAAACGTTTAAAAAATTTTTTACCCACTTTTGGACCTGGCAACATGCAAATTTGTTAAAGGGGGTCCTTTTTCAGTAAGGTTATGCAAACAATCAGAATCAGAATATTTTTCCTAGCGGATGCGCAGTGGCTTTCTGGACTAATAGAGATTCTGACAAATAGAAAGCTACAGAAATAAAAATTACAGCAATAATTTTTGATAATTTCCCGTCGTCAAGTATTTTACGTCAGATGCCCTTCTTCGTTGCTACCCAAAAATACATTTAGTGACATTAATGAGAATTAATGTTTTACATATTGTCACAGAGAACACCAAGAAACAGGTTTAGTAAATATTCAGGCGAAGATATCAATATAATATTAATTAAAATGATTTAAAAAGATAGTTTTATTCATGAGATAATCTTACCGAATTACTCTCGCTCTTAAATTATCGATTTGTTTTGCCCTCGTGACACTTAGACATAATTTCACTCCCCTTCGGGTCGTGGAGTGAATTAAAACTGTCAAAGTATCACTCGGGAATCAAATCGATAATTTTAGAGCTCTCGTGTAGTTACTACTGAAAATATAAGTAAATTGCCATAAACATTAATGCGCTGGTAAATACATATTCAAACATAACTTGGATATAAGCAAAACTATTCCACGAAACGAAACGAAAGAAAAAAGAAGCCAGTAATATTTTCTTACCTAATTGTTGATTAATTATTTTAACTATTTAGAATGGGAAATAAGCCACAATATTATTAAAAAATGATTTTTATTAACGTTTCGACGCCCAAATCGGGTGCCGTTGTCAAATTACAAAATACTATTGTATTTTGTATATACAATATTATATATATACAATATATACAATAGTATTTTGTAATTTGACAACGGCACCCGATTTGGGCGTCGAAACGTTAATAAAAATCATTTTTTAATAATATTGTGGCTTATTTCCCATTCTAAATAGTTAAAATTGTAAAAATGCCACAAGAAAATAGCTTCAGAACAAGATTAATTATTTGTACGAATAAAGATATTTGTAAAAATAATTCTTCTTCTTCTTAAAGTGCCCTCTCCACAATGGAGGTTGGCTACTACAAGTGCAAACTCTTCTCTGTCTTCAGCTGTTCTTATTAGCTGTTCTAATTTAGCCATGTCCATTGTCGGATGTTTCTTAGCCACGATAGTTCTTTCCTTCCTAGTCCTCTCTTTTTCTCGATCTTTCCTTTCACTATAAGTTGAACATATTGGTAAGTCACGAGGAAAAAGTTATCCTGTAGTTGGCTGTATACAATATACAGGGTGCGCCAAACATCTGGTCTTCTTTGATTACGGCTAAACTATGAGATATACAAAAAAATGTTTATAACAAAACTAATGTGTATCAAAGAGGTCTATAATTTAAAATTATTTTCAATTATACAGGGTGAGTCAGAATGACGGTATGAACCAAAGTTGTATTTTTTTAAATGGAACACCCTGTATATTAAATCATTTTTGAATATATTATTAAAAAATATGAAAAATTTGTATAAGGTCTTATAGGCCTAAAGTTAATAATTTTCGAAATATTTACATTTTTATTGAGAAAAATGGTAATATTTATAGGGTTGTGGATTATGTTTCCAAGGAAATAAAAATTTAGGTGATAGGTCAAAGTTTTTAAAATATGGTGTTATTTTTAAATAATTTAATATTTTTTACTTTTAGCCGTAAAATATACAGTGTGATTACTATTTGCAAATACAAAATTTTCTCATTTTTTTTAAATGGGACACTCTGTATATTAGTTTTGCGTTTGGTAGTAAATATTACAACCTTTCTTTTGGTATAAGGTTGTATGTACCTAGCATGTTTCGTTTTGTAGATATTTTAAAAAAACTATAGATTTTACGTTTTTGCGGATTTATTTAAAAATTTTTTTGCAAAAAAAGTAATTATAATGTGGTTTTAGAAACATACACTAAAATATAAAATATGAAAATAAAAACGTAATTAAAGATTAAAATAAATCGTATGCTAGTACAATTCAATTGAATTTAATAACTTTAAATCATTTTACAAAAAATATTTTACCATATTAATGAATACATAAATTAGTTACTAAATTAAATAAACAACCAAATTTTAAATCAATCGTAGTAATTCTTCTACCGCAGCAACTTTCCTATACCAAATTAATTGTTAGTTATATTGTATTTGCGAGTAAGATCAGTTAATAACTTTTTAATTTACCTACATCTTGAGAACGTATAAAGTATGCTTTGAAACAAATGAACGTTATGGAAGTATATTAAGAAGTAAATAGTATCTATGTACCTACTCGTGTCACAAAATCTGGTAATAATTTCTAATGGTTTCGCCCAAAACAAATGTCATATCCAAAAATGTTTCGGTTAAAAAATTAAAATTTAAAATAAAAAAAATTGTTACAAAAATTTCAACTACAAAAGTATTCCCAGTTTTTGTGACACCAGTAAATACTATTTATATTAATAAATAATTTGGATGATACATTTAACATTCATTTGTTTCAAAGCATACTTTATAATAATTTTTATATTCTCAAGATGTATGTAAGTAAATTTAAAAGGTAAATTAAAAGTTTAACTAAATACAATTTAACTAACAATTAATTTGGTACAGGAAAGTTGCTGTAGTAGAAAAATTACTACGGTTGATTTAAAATTTGGTTGTTTATTTAATTTAGTAACTAATTCATGCATTCATTTATATGGTAAAATATTTTTTGTAAAATAATTTAAAGTTATTAAATTCAATTGAATTGTACTAGCATACGATTTATTTTAATCTTTAATTACGTTTTTATCTTCATATTTTATATTTTAGTGTATGTTTCTAAAACCAGATTATAATTATTTTTTTTGCAAAAAAATTTTTAAATAAAAAATCCGCAAACACGTAAAATCTATAGTTTTTTTTTAAATATCTACAAAACGAAACATGCTAGGTACATACAACCTTATACCAAAAGAAAGGTTGTAATATTTACTACAAAACGCAAAAGTAATATACAGGGTGTCCCATTTAAAAAAAATGAGAAAATTTTGTATTTGCAAATAGTGATCACACTGTATATTTTATGGCTAAAAGTAAAAAATATTAAATTATTTAAAAATAACACTATATTTTAAAAACTTTGACCTATCACCCAAATTTTTATTTCCTTGGAAACATAATCCACAACCCTATAAATATTACCATTTTTCTCAATAAAAATGTAAATATTTCGAAAATTATTAACTTTAGACCTATAAGACCTTATACAAATTTTTCATATTTTTAAATAATATATTCAAAAATGATTTAATATACAGGGTGTTCCATTTAAAAAAATACAACTTTGGTTCATACCGTCGTTCTGACTCACCCTGTATAATTGAAAATAATTTTAAATTATAGACCTCTTTGATACACATTAGTTTTGTTATAAACATTTTTTTGTATATCTCATAGTTTAGCCGTAATTAAAGAAGACCAGAGGTTTGGCACACCCTGTATATTACAACAACGCTAAATCCTTTATAAAAGGTATATTTGTTAAAATCCCTAAAAAGGGCTACATCACAGAACAGAACTAGTTTTCGATCGGATGACCGATCATCATCAGTGTTTACGTGAATCTAATATGATAACCACCAAAATAAAAATATGTGGGTAAAAACCCTTTACAATTGATCCGTCATAGGAACATAAATAAAAAATTTGAAATTAAATATGGATGTTTAAAATATCCAATGTTTTATGCTCTAGGTAGCATTGAGCTCGATTTTGACTTGTTCACATCATGACTATATGGTAGCAAGTGACACTTTTAAGTTTAAGTCATTTTGCATTTTATATACGACTAGTGTATTAAAAGTGATAAAAACTTTTTGAATCTATGACACTAGATATCGCCCTTTCCAACTTGCACATAGCTAATAAATTGTGTTAATCATCGAAAATAATTGACAGGGCTCCGTAAAGTAACAAATCTAAAGTGTAACAGGATATTTGGTGTACAAAACAAAACAAGTAGTACACCGAAACAAAAATAAAAAATCAACAAGTAAATCTAAAATTGTTCTAGATTCTGTTATGTTCACTACTTTTGAAACCTCTCTCTATAATTCTGAAATATGACACTGTAATGGATTTTATACATTTCTGTATTACGTAAACACAGTAAGATATGAAGGATGAACTCTGGAACACTATTGATTTATTTGTCATTAAACCAAAAAGTGAAGCAGTTCAGGTCACCCCAGTCTCAAGTTAGTCCAGGTTGTGAATTCGATCCCATAGGAAAAATGTTTCTGATGCGAATTCCTGTTCAGAAATGTCCCCTTTAAACAAATCTGAAGGGTACCGGGCGAAATTTTTAGGCAGAAATTGTTTAAACAATGTTTTTAAACAAATTCCAAAACTCACATTTTTTGCTGCGGCAAATATTTCTTTAGATTTTCTTGGTCATTTCAAACAAAAAAGGTCTCTTGTAATTTTTCTGTAGGGTTGATAGTTTTCGAGTGATAAGCGATGAAAAATCTGAAAAATGCGAAAATACGCATTTTAGAGGCTTGAAAACTCATATATAGAGAAAGTTGCCTAAACCTAGGCCCACACTTTGTTTTTAAATTTTTAAAAATTCAAATTGGAAAAAAAATCAACAAAACATTTTGCATATGTTCTACATAGGTGTCTATTTTATTTATATTTGCTTATATTGCAGTCACTGAAGGTTTTCTCCTCCGATTTCGTTGAACCTCCTTCGATTTTCATGAAAATTGGTGAGTAATTAGAGGATACCTCAAGGAAGAAAGGTGACATGATGCCAACTTGCGCTTTTACCCTGGGGGTGGATGCCACCACTTCTCGGGGGTGAAAATTATTTTATTAAAAATTATCCCATAAGTCTATAGAGGAACAAATTATAAGTAATATTTTTGTTATATAAAGTTATTAAAATAAATCAACACTTTTTGAGTTATTAAAGATCAAAGATTTTATTTTTTCGTAAAAAATGCATGTTTTAAATCGGTTTTTCACGTATAAATCAAAAACTATAAACTTTTACAAAAAAGTTATTATTACTGAAATTGAAGATAATAAAAAATTGAATACATTCCTCACATAAAGAACTAAACTAATGTTAGTTCAAAGTGAGTTTTTTTCGACGAGTACTCAAATCTAAGTATTCAAGTTTAAATAACGGGAAAACGATGCAATGTATAAAATATTCCTGCTAAACATTTGTCAAAGTACGGAATGCCTATCAAATGAGCTTTAGAACAAGGTAATAGCGTCAAAATTAAGCAAGTTATAATGAAAATAAAAGAACCCTTTCGAATTTTTTAGGAAAAAGTGAAAAATAAAACATACGCCATTTCCACAAAAATTAAAATTTATAGTATTCCTTAAAAGCACCTCTTTATATTAGTATAATTAATGTTTTCGATAATTTTGACCGGTTTAGAATGCATACTTTTGAAAAAAAGATATAATTTAAAAAATCATGATTTTTAAAATTATTGTAATTCTCATATTCTTTTGATAATAACTCTAAAAATACTCAATATACGTAAAAAATTATATACAACCAAATTTTAGTTTTTTCTGTGCCGAATATTCTACCTGTTTTACTATTTCTATAGGGTAAAAAATAACCGAGATAGAAACGTTTAAACCTTAAATTTTGCTGTAAGAACCATGCAACCGGGGTCATTTAACCTTTTGTTTTTAAAAAAGTAAGGGGTTTAAAAGATTAGGTTTAACGGTCTTAAATAGCACTTGGAATTAGCTTTCAAACAGTTTTTAGATGAACCTGATATCGTAAACACGAACGGAGTTATTAAAAAAAACAATAATATTTTTTGGAAAAATTTGTAAAAGATAAATTTTGAAAAAAATTTGGAGCATAAATTTTAACGCTATCAACGTTATATTTTTAAGTACTTTTTACAAATGTTTAATAAGTTTATGTTATAAAATGCATCAATTTCCCGTTATTTCAGCTTGAATACTTACGAGTTTTTTACTCTCCGAAAAAAATATACATTCAATTACCTATAACTCACTTTTAGCTAACATTAAAAGGTTTTTCTAGTAAGAGGTTTATTTCATTTTTTTATTAGCTTTAATTTTGATAATAATAACTTTTTTGTAAAAACTTACACATTTTGAGTTATTGATGAAAAATTGGTTAAAAACATGCATTTTTCTCAAAAAAATTAAAATCTTTGATCTTTAATAACTCAAAAAGTTTTGATTTATTTTAATAACTTTATATAACAAATTTTGCTTGAAATTTGTCCCTCTATCGAATTATGGGGTTAATTTTAATAAAATAATTTTCAACCCCGAGAAGGGGTGGCATCCACCCTCAGCGTAAAAGCGCAAGTTGGCACCATCTCACCTTTGTTCCTTGAGATATCTTCTAACCACTCACCAATTTTCATGCAAATCGATGGAGGTTCAATGAAATCGGAGGTAATAGCTCATATCCACCTTCAGTGACTCCACTATTATTAAGTTTTGTAGGTGTGACAATATTTTTAAACAAATTCAAAATATCACCTTTTTGCTCCGCAAAATATTTTTGGTTAATTAAACAAAAATGTTTTGTTTAATTTTTCTTAAAAGTTGATAGTTTTCGAGTTATAAGCGATTTAAAATCTGAAAAATTGTACATATAGTGCGACGCGCGGCGGCTTAAAAGTCGAGTGGACGCGCATAATTAACAATTAAAAAACAATGGTCTATATTGAAATAAGCCCCGATTATCTGAGAATCTTGAAATAGAATGCATGAACATCAATTTAGGCAGTTAGCAACCTCAAAAATAATAATTTAAATATTTCAAGCCTTTAAAATGCGCATTCTTGCATTTTTCATATTTTAAATCGCTTATAACTCAAACATTATCAACTTTTGAGAAAAATGAGAATAGATCTTTTTGGTTGAAAATGACACAAAATATTTTCTGTGGCAAAAAAGATGAGTTCTTGAATTTGTTTAAACAATTTCTGCCCAAAAATTTCGCCCCGCACCCTTCGGATTTGTTAAATGGGAACATTTTTTAACAGAAATCGGCAAAGAAACCGAATCTGAATTTTTTGAAGTGACAACTTCTTTAGGGACGTTGTGCGATTTTTGGATAGGGGAAAAAGCATTGAATTCGCGACCGTCATCGCGACCTTCATCTTAAGGGACGTTGTGCGATTTTTGGATAGGGAAAAAGCATTGAATTGGCGACCGACATTGCGACCGTCATCGCGACCGTCATCGTGACCGTCATCGCGACCGTCATTGCGACCGTCATCGCTTATGCTATATAATATGTGTATATATAAATATATATAAATATATACACATATATATAAATATATAAATATATAAGTATATATAAATTGTGTAGAGGCATTTAAATTTAAAATAAATGTCTTAAAATATACATATCTTTAATTTTAATCTTTAAAATAAACATATTTTAGGATGGTGAAAAAGGATTGATTTCGCGACCATTATCGCGACCGTCATCGCGTCGGCGAAATAAATTTTGTACATATATAGGTATATTATGTGTATGTATATATATATATATATATATATATAAATTGTATAGAAGTATTTAAATTTAAAATAAATGTAAAACCTATTTTAGGATGGGGAAAAATGATTTACTTCGCGACCGTCATCTCTTCGCGTACGTATCTATATTATGAGTATGTATATAAAGTGTATGAGTAGTACATAGATTGTATAAAAGTATTTAAATTTAAAATAAATGTAAAATCTATTTTGGGATGCGGAAAAAAGATTGATTTCACGACCGTCATCTCTTCGACGAAATAAATTTTGCACGTGTATTATTATAATGTATAATAACATATAATAATACTAATAATATTGAAGTGAAAACTTCTTTAGGGACGTTGTGCACTTTTTAGATGGGGAAAAAGTATTGAATTAGCGAGCGTCATCACTTTGGCGAAATAAATTTTTGAAGTGAAAACTTTTTTAGGGACGTTGTGCATTTTTTAGATGGGGAAAAAGTGTTGAATTACCGATTGCCATTGCTTCTGCGAAAAAAATTTTTAAAGTGACAACTTCTTTAGCGACGTTGTGCACTGTTTTGATTGGCAAAAATATTGAATTAGCGACCGTCATTGCTTCGACGAAATAATGTTGTGAAGTGAAAACTTCTTTAGAGACGTTTTGGTCTTTTTAGATGGGGAAAGAGCATTGAATTAGCGACCGTCATTGCTTCGACGAAATACATTTTTGAAGTGAACACTTCTTTAACGACGTTGTGCACTTTTTAGATGGGGAAAAAGTATTGAATTAGCGACCGTCATCACTTCAGCGAAATAAATGCGCAGTTTTTAGATGGGGAAAAAGGTATTAAATTAGCGACCGGTATTTGTTCGACGAAATAAATTTTTGAAGTGAAAACTTTTTTAGGGACGTTGTGCACTTTTAAGATGGGAAAAAAGTGTTGAATTAGCGACCGTCATCGCTTCGGCGAAATAAATTTTTGAAGTAAAAAAAAAGAATGTGTGTGTACTTTGTACGCACGTAAGAAGATATTCTTCTATTATATAATAGGTAATTTAAACGAAGTAAATATACTTAAAAGGTTATTTGTACTTATTTTATTTAAAAATCAAACTAGCTTTCTTATCTACCACTTTCAAAAAAGAAGAATATCTTCAAAAATTATATAATAATATACTTACAATCATAAAATCTATAAAAAAAAAATAAAAAACTAATAACTTGCTTGGGGCTTGAACCCACTTCACGTCTACCGCGCCGTACGAAAGTTGACGCCATTTCAAACTGCACCAAACTCTCGTATACGTAATGTGGGAATATACACAAACTAAACGTTTACACCATAAATTTATATGAATTTAATAAAATTATTAGTTTGATTTTTGTCGAAATAAAATACAACAAAATATAGAGTAAGAAATTGATATATGAGATGAAGATTTGTAGAAAGTTTGTTCGTAATCAGATTATGTAAATTAAAGCATTGCCTACTAATAGGTAACTACATTATTTTGTTTACATTTTCCAAATAGATAGCTATTGAAACTATTAGGTATTTCCAACTGAAACATTTAGAATTACGTACCTGCGGCTTTTCAAAACTATTTAAAAAGTCAGTATAATTATAAATTTGATTTTATTTCTGTCCACACATCAATAAAAACTAATATTATACAATATTTTTGTTTACCGATAACCTCCATATTGAACAATTATTGGCAGATCATTTCAAAATTTCAACACCCAATCAGAGCCCGTATAACAACTAATACCATACTGTCGGT
This sequence comes from Diabrotica virgifera virgifera, assembly GCF_917563875.1. NCBI lineage: Eukaryota > Metazoa > Arthropoda > Insecta > Coleoptera > Chrysomelidae > Diabrotica > Diabrotica virgifera. Next base: position 114,791,807 of record NC_065445.1, read on the forward strand.
GTGCGCATGCGCGCGGATCAATCAAATTTTACCCTCAATCGATTCGCTGCTAAAGAAGAATATCTTCAAAAATTATTTAGGGATGTTTTGCACTTCTTCGATGGGAAAAAGTATTAAATTAGCGACCATCATTGCTTCGACAAAATAAATTTTTGAAGTGAAATCTTCTTTATGGACGCTGTGCCCTTTTTAGATGGGGAAAAATATTGAATTATCGACCGTCATCGCGACCGTCATTGCTTCGACGAAATACATTTTTGAAGCGAAACCTTTTTTAGGGACGTTATACACTTTTTAGATGGAGAAAAAGTGTTGAATTAGCGACCTTCATCGCTTCGGCGAAATAAATTTTTCAAATGAAAACTTCCTTAGGGACGTTATGCACTTTTTGGATGGGAAAGAGGTATTGAATTAGCGACCGTTATTGCTTCGACGAAATCAATTTTTGAAGTGAAAACTTCTTTAGGTACTTTGTGCCCTTTTTAGATGGAGAAAAAGTATTGAATTATCTGAAACTTTTTTAGGGACGTTATACGCTTTTTAGATGGGGAATAAGTGTTATATTAGCGACCGTTATCGCTTCGGTGAAATAAATTTTTCAAATGAAAACTTCTTAGGGAAGTTGTGTACTTTTTAGATGGGGAAAAAGTATTAAATTAGCGACCGTCATTGTTTGACGAAATAAATTTTTAAAGTGAAAACTTCTGTAGGGAAGTTGTGCACTTTTTGGATAGGAAAAAATATCGAGTTTGTGACCGTCATAACTTTGCCGAAATAAATTTCGTACGTACATAATATATATTATGTGTATGTATACATAAATAGCATAGAACGTACGCAGCGCTTATATAATATAGGTATAGCACTTCTTTTTGGATGTGGAAAAGCATTGAGCTTGTAATTTATATAATATAAGACGTTTTCACTTCTGTCGGCACTCCCATGAGTGCTTTGAATTTTTTTTATGCAGGAGCGGCCTCACGGCATGGACTAACTATATCTTGCGCCTTTCAGCAGTAAATCGTGTTGCCTTATTTTTGAACTGGCACTAAAAGTTGTTCTCCTCGGTGTAAAAAAGAAGAAAAAAAGCATTTCTCCGGTTTCACGGTGGATCTACGTCGCTATCAACTGTACCCTCAGCCTCGAAAACAATCTTTATAAATACTTAAATCCTTAACGTTTAACAAAAACTAATAAATTATGTATGCTAGGCGTGCTTGCTGTATGGAAGGCATTTAAATAAATCTTCTGCCGGGTGAATTTGAAGACGTTTTCAAAAAAATATGAATCTGTACCAAGGGACTCGCAATTTTTCGTCTTCTATTCACAAGGAATTTTACTTATTTATGTGGGTGATTATACGATTATACAGTTTTTGTGTTCGAAGTATTATATTGAAATCTAACAAGATATCAGTCTAGAATTGATATACAGTGAGAGGCAAAATTACGGAATACATTCATTTTTTCGCTAACAGTCGACTTTGTCGACAAATTCCGAAATAGGCCGATTTTTATTTTTAAATTATGATGTTTTGGCATATTATAGCGTACTACTGACTTTATGGATGATTATTTTAAATGGGAAGAGGGATCGTGTGCTAGCTCATTTAAAAAGTGATTTAATTTTTGATGCAGTGAGAAAAACATTACCATAATAATTTTACGGGATGGTCAAAAAATTTTAATTTTGGGATTAGGTTAATTAATTTACAGACAGAAGTATGTATGGTTGGTACAGTAATTGTTGCCAAATTACAACAAGTTCATTAATCCATTTTAAATAAAATATATCACATAAATATTGCAGAAGTGGATTATACAAGAATACAAATTAATATTCAATGTAAATAAATAAAAACACTAGAAATAGAAAACAAGAATTAAGTAATAATCTTACGTTAAAGTAAATAATAAAAAACAATAAGTATAATGGAACAAAAATACTTATAATAAATAATAAAAACAAATCTGAAGTATCAGCACCGCAACTGTCGAATAAGTGTTACCAATTTATGCCAAAATGTCACTTTGGTTAGATCGCAGTAGTTAAAGTGTGATCCTAACAAGTGTGCTTTATAAAAACGCTTTATATTCCACTTATAGGTACAAATTAAATGAAACAAGTTACGGTATACTTTTTTAAGTTTACATGAATATAAATCTTCAAATATTATTTCTACGCAAATATAATAAAATATGTCGAGTGACTGAAATTCCAATGTATTTGCTAAAAAATTCTAAGAAGGATCAGACCTACGACTAAATACTTTGTGTTGGTATCATGTGGCGTAACGTCGAAACGTTAATAAAATAATTTTTTTAGTTAAATTGTGGCTTATTTCCCATTTAGAATAGTTAATTATAAAAATGCCACAAATAAACAGCTTCAGAACAACTGAATAGAGAATTAAATATCGTTTCAAATGAGTTAGGTTAGCACCCTACTGCTATATCATTTAAAAATATCATCGATTACGTCATCATCCCACATGGATAACCTCACAATTATATGTCAAAAAAAACATAATTGGCTACTAAATGTAGATTAAATTAACATAATATGTATTGAATAAGTTTTCGGCTTTCTGAGAATGCATTATTATAGTTTTTCTCAGATAGAATATACTCCAAAAATACAAAAAAAAAAACAAAAAAAAGTTCTTTTCATCTATACGCTGGCTTTATGTCGATTCTTTGGACAAAAAAAATTAGAGGCTGAAGATGGAGATAGAGATACACTGTAAATGGCATCTCTATTATTTTCCAGAATTGAGGAATAAGTAGATTCATAGCCTTTTGAATAAAGGGCTCTTTCGTACTTGTAGGTCTTCTGTTGGTGTCTATCCTCTATGATTGTTTAAAATCACATTTAGCCCAGTAAATGACCGTTTTGGAGTGTAATTTTCAGGGGCAACTCCGAACTGCATAAAAATTTGCGTTTAGGTTCTACTTACCCTCCATTGCAAAGTTGAATTTGTGCCGCTGGTTGCTTTTACTTGGGGGGTGACAGTCACCCCTTGTCGGGGGTGAAAAACGCGTGTTTAAAAATAAGCCCGGAAATGGATAAATTGACTGATTATAAGCAACTTTCGTTCTATAGAGTTTTTTATGTAAGTCTTCTTTTCAAGTTATTTGCTATTGAAAATGATTACTTTTCGACAAAAAGACTACGTTTTCAGACGGTTTTTCGCAAATAACTCAAAAAGTAAATATTTTATCAAAAAAAAATATTCTTAGCAAAAGTGTAGCTTAATAAAAAAAAGAAAAAAATGTTGTATGAGCAAATCCTATAAACCGAGTAAAACCAAAGTACTCATGAAAGCTACGAGTGTAGCTCACGAAAAATACGTTCTTATTCGTCTAATTCCAACTTGAATATTTCAACGTGAAATCACCGAAAAACTAAACAATTTTCGGGAAAAACTTATTAATATGTTTTTAAGTATTTAAAAAAGCTTATTTTATTTTTTACAAAAGTTTCTAGCATCAAAAATAAACGACTTACTCTAAAAAAAATGTTGGCCCCATTTTTTTGGTTAAAAAAAAATCGTGAAAATCTCTCTCTATTTAGCACCCTAAATAAAATTAATGGTTACTGCTTTACCATTTACTTTAAATGTATGTGTATTGTTTATATGATCTGTAAGTTTGACAGGTTTGAAGTGCTTATTTTAAAAAAAATTTGGGTTTATAATAAAAAAAATTTCTAAAAATTTTGTAAAAATTTCCTTTTTTCAAAAAACTTAAAAAGTATTAGTAATACGAAAAATCTGAAAGAGTAAAAAAATGTAGGGCTGTTATAAATATGCTAATTTCATTTCGCTTTTCTGAAAGGGAATAATCGGTTAAGATATGGCTGTTCAAAGTTTGCATACACTCATGATTAGTGAGTCGTGCAAGCCCTTTCAACTATAACCCTTTCAAAAATAAGCAATTTAAACCGGTAAAACGATAGATATATATTACTCTAGATTGTGCCCTGTCATCTTAAAATGGGTGACGGTTGCGACAGAGATAAATGAGCCTATTTGGTCGGTAGTCTCTTTTTAATTTAAGGGGAATATCGACGACGTGACTATCCCACTTTATCGAGTAATATGTGTTGACAGTTGGAGCGGGTGGTGACGAGAAATGGTCTTTGGTCTTCGGACGTGGATAATCGTGGTTCGAATCTCATACCAACTTTACCTTTTTTATTTTTATTTAATCAATATTGCGTTTATTAGATATTTTTACATCTGAAAAGTGGACCTAAGTAAATCTAGCAGATAATAAATGCATGTATAGTAAGTTAATATTGGAATACATAATTTGTGAACTGCATAGTAAAATAAAAGTCATTCGTTATTAATATAAATTCGTCCTTATTCGAATGATGTGAATAATGTTTGTTTTGCTTCTACTTTTTTAAAAAATTGTAACAATAGTTTCATAAATAAAAATAATTTCTAATTACTTATAATTGAATCGGTCATTTCAAAAACAGCAAAGTCCACAATTTTCAGAAACTAACTTTTTGAGAGGAATAGACTCCTTAAAAGTACGTATTTTCGGCTGCAATGCTATTCAAATGAGGATTCATTTTTTTCGAATCCTGAGAAAACTAATAAGTATTTTTGAAAAATTTAAACGCAGAATGAAATATCACGTTATTAGCGAGGGCCGAAAGTCTCTGAGAACTTCTATAATGTTTATTTTAATAAGTTACAGGGGTGAAAAATTAAGAGAAAATTTAGTGTGATTTTTAATTATAAATATATTATTCAAAATAAACTTTTTATTTATTCTAAGGGACTTTCGGCCCTCGGTAATAATTTAGTCTTTCATTCTGCGTTTAAATTTTTCAAAAATATTTATTGGTTTTTTCAGGATTCGAAAAAAATAAACACAATGCCGTGGTAATATTTTCCAAATCTATCTTTGTCTTACAACGCACTCAGCCGAATATAATATTGTCAGCATATATTGTCAGTCAGACACTGACAATCAGTGACAATTTTAAATATTTGACATTGCATCGGGAATATGTTGAGTTATTGATTAAATATTATTGAAATATTGTGTATTTGATAAATAATATATTTAAGACGTGAACTTAATAAAAAGTTATTTATTGTGTATTATTTGTGGAAGATCCAAGCAGAGAATACATCAGGATAATATATTCTGTGATCCAAGTATTTTGTTGTTAAAGATGTTCAAAATTGTAAGCGTTCCATAACAATATATTATTAAAAAATCACTTTAACACTTTTCTTCTTTTCTCGATTGAGTATTAGTCTTTGTTGTACAAATAAATTATTACAATCACTGAATACATAGTTAGTGAAAAAATTGTGATGTTGGGGGTTGCTGGACGAAGACACTCCCGAACAAACAAACTTAAACTTTCTACATATCTTTATTCTTACAAGGTTAAAGGTACAGTTACAACTACGTCGACCGACATTATAGTTAGGATAGGTCAAGGTGACCCATATCTCGGTAACTATATCCCCTGACCACGCGCCAGCAGAGTTCAGCGAACACACTGATACAACAATGAATGTCTCAGGTACTCGACCTTCCCACTTATATCTTATTATATTAAAAACAATGCCCATATGTATTACCATATATGGTTATGCTATACGTATTTCAATAATGACGTGTGCTGTGTTTGCAGTCTTGCGAATGAGTTGAATACTTTGAACTTTGCTACTATCGTAATAAATTATACAAATTGCAACTATAATATTGACCTTATTCTTATAACAAATAAATTAGGAAAATTCCGTGAGGGTTGTCGTGTACCATCACATCTCTCTGGGCGGGGAAAAGATGAAAGGGAATTTCCGTAACAATTTCCTTTCATCTCTATTTTATATTATTTATGCTGACTGACGTCTCTCCTTTATAAGAAAATTAAACAAACATATTAAAGAAAATGAGAAAAGAAAAAAAATGAGATATATAAATATTTACACTGAACCTTAAGTACTAGTAAAAGTCTTATGGTGGACTATTATTACACTTTTACACTATAACACTTTTCAGTACTTATTCTTTTTATATATTATACAGCTTAACGTTATTCTTATGTATGACTACTTGTTTACCCTTTTTCTCAATAATTACGTTAGGCGTTTCATCTTTAATTACGGTATATGGACCCGAAAACAAACAGTTAAGTTTTGTGTTTGGCTCCTTTTTTATTAATACCTTATCTCCTGGTTTATAAGTTATTTTACTCGTTTTGGCATCATATATTTTTTTTTTGCTGTGTTTTGTATGTGTTAGTGTTTCTCTGGCCTCCTTTGCGGCTACTTGTAGTCTGTATTTCAGTTCCATGGGATAGTCGTCAAAATTATACAGGGGTTCTATTTCGTTTTGAACATTTGTCGGCAGTCTACATATTTTTCCGAACACTAATTCGAACGGAGTATAACCCGTTGCTGAGTGTACTGAAATGTTATACGAAAAACAGAAATATTGCACCCATGTACTCCAATTTGTAGGGAATTTTGATAGTTGTATCCTAAGGTACGCATTTAAATGTTTGTGAGTATTTTCTAAAGCTCCTATTGTTTCGTGGTGATATGCTGTTGAGTTTAGTTTCTCTATTTGCAATAATGAGCATGTTTCCTTAAATGTTCTTGCCATAAACTCTGAGCCTTGGTCTGTGACTATTTTTCTGGGTACTCCATACCTCAGAATAAAATTTTCTACCAATGCCTTGGCTACTGTTTCGGCTTCTTTGTTCTTTATTACATATCCTTCTATGTATTTACTTAGCTCACATTGCAGTGTCAATATATATCTATTCCCACTGTCATCCATCTCAAATGGTCCTACTAGATCTATAAATATTGTGTCGAATGCGCAGGTGGCAGTCGATGTGATAGTTAGAGGTTGTTTGGTTATGATAGAATGCTTATGTCTTTGACAATCGTCGCATCTCTTCACAAATTCCTCGATATCTTTTCGTAAACTATTCCAAAAATAATATTTCCTTATATTTTTGTACATTCTATTTATTCCGGCATGCCCTCCTGTTGGTAACATGTGAAAATCATTAATTATAATTCTTCTTAATTTTTCATCTGCTATATTCTGTTTGTCTTGTACTATACATATTTTGATATCTCTTTCTTTAAATATTTTAGGATCCTTTCTTATCTCTTCAATAATTGGCTGATTCTTATTATTCTTTACTAGTACTAGTTCCTTTATATTCTTTTGTGCGCACATTTGAATCAAGGCTCTCAACGATGCTCGTAGCGCAGACGTTGATCGAGGTTCTTGATATGTCGAGTTTCTCAACGACGCTCGTAGTGCAGACGTTGATCGAAAATCTCGAATCAGATAAATAATATCGTCTTCTTCATTGTACAATATACTACTATTTGTATTTTCTTCAGCCGAATCTAGCTTCATTGTTTTGCAATCGTCCTTGTCTATCAGTTTTACCTCTACCGCACTTTTCGGGAATTTCAACAATTCGACTACGTCTGGTTGATCAGTCCATTCGTTCTTCGAATCGGTGATTTCCTCCTGCTTTTTCGTTTGTGCTCTCGTCATCACTAATATACTTTTCTCTGAGTCCTTATTTAGTTGCTTTAGTTCTTCTGATGTAACTTCTATTCGTGATAAGGCGTCAGCTGTTACATTTTCAGCTCCTTTCACGTATTTAATTGTAAAGTCGTATTCTTCTAACTTCAATCTAAATTTGGTTAATCTGCTGGAAGGGTTTGTCATACCAAATAGGTACACCAATGGTCGGTGGTCTGTCAAAATAATAAATTCTTTCTGTAGAAGGTAATGTCTCCATTTAGCAATGCTCCATACTATTGCCAGTAATTCTTTTTCTATCGTAGGATAATTCATTTCCGCTTTATTAAGTGTTCTACTGGCATATGCTACCGGTTTGTCATTCCCGTTTGACAAAGTTGCTCCTAGTGCGATGCCAGATGCATCTGTCCGTAGAATAAACGTGTTCTCCTCCGATAAATCTGGGAATTCCATTACGGGGGGGTTTGATAATGACGTCTTGAGGCTTTCAAAAGCTTTTTGGCATTCTGTTGTCCACTCAAATTTTACATTTTTCCTTGATAGTCTATTTAGAGGTGCGGCTATTTCTGCAAAATGATTGATATGTTTTCTGTAATAATTTGCAAAGGCTACGAATCTTTTTGCTTCTTTTGCATTTTGTGGTATTGGATATTGTTCCAATGCGGTGATCTTTTCCGGATCTGGTGCTACACCTTTATTCGAAATCTTGTGTCCTAAATATAATAGTTCTTTTTCCATAAACTCGCATTTAATTGGATTTAATTTCAGATTTACTTTCCTTAGTCTCTCTAATACCTTCACTAAATTCTGATTATGCTGTTGTAGACTGTTGCCAAAGACTATCAAATCATCAAGATATATAAACATGTTTTCATAATTTAAACCTGACATTGCCATAGTCATGGCTCGTGAGAAACATCCTGGGCTTGTCTTTAACCCCATCGGAAGTCGTGTCATTTGATATTGACCTCTATCGGTTGCGAATGCTGTGTACGGTCTGGACTTAGAATCGAGTTCTATTTGGTAATATCCTTGGTATAAATCTAAGTGTGAAAAATATGTTGCTCCTGATAAAGCGTCTAGGATTTCTTCTATGCATGGTAATGGAAATCTGTCATTCTCAATTTTGTTGTTTAGTTGTCTGTAATCTATCACAACTCTCCATTTCTTGTTTCCATTTTCATCGTTTTTCTTTGGCACTATAAGTAGTGGAGATGAGAATTCTGATATTGCATTTTCAATAATCCCGTCTTTTAACATTTTGTCTACTTGTCTATTTATTTCCGTTTTTTGTCCGTGTGGTAATCTATACGGTTTTGTATAAGCAGGTGATACTCCTTTTTGCAATTTTATTTTTGCTTTGTATACGTCCGTCGTTGTGCATGGATCGTTTTCTAAGAAAAACACATCGGAATATTTTACACATATTTTTTCTATTGCTCTTTTTTCCTCTAGCGATAAATTTTTTGTGTTTATTATATTCAAAAGTCTTTCGGCACGACTCACCGATTGTTTTGATTCTCCCATGTGGAAAACGTCGAACTTGTCTAATCTTTCGACCTTCGGTCTAAAATTCTTAACAATTATTTCTCTATCATTGATATTTAATATCCTTATTGGTATTTTTCCGTCGACTGGTTTTGAGACTGTTCCTGCCGAGAAAATTCCTTCCGCTATCTCCTGTGGTATAGTTACAAAATCTCCGTAGTGTGTCCCGATCTCGAAAAAAAATAATTTTTCACATCTCCTAGGTATTATTATCGTATAAATTTCTCCCATAGATAGCATTTTAAAATCTCTTCTCATTCCTTCTACATGTAACGATAATTTTAAGGATTCGTAATCTATTGTAGCAAAATATTGGTATAAAAAATCGCTACCAATAACCCCATCGACTTTATTTGTGAAACTCTTCATAACTGCAAATTCCTGTGTCAACGTTATCTTCTCTGAGTTATCTAATATTTCAAGGTCACACAATAAGGTTCCCCTTGTATATATAGTTTTTCCGGTAACACCTCGCAAGCTAATACGTCGGGTTTTGTTTATGTCGGTGTAGTTTTTATCTAAACATTCTTCAAATAAAACGCTGACTGTTGCGCCAGTGTCAATTAATAGTTTTTTGCGTTTTCCTCTGTAATAAACATTAATATAATTTAATCCACTTGCTGTGGAATTATCTGCCTCCATTTGATGGGCCACGAAAAAAATCTACTTCTTGTATTGTGCTTGTGTGTGGTTGCTCTTGGCGGGGCTGCTCCTCTGTTGCGAAATATGCTCCTGGTGAATTTCTGTTGCTGGGGTTTCTACCTTGCGACCAATTATTATTTCTCCCTCGATGACCATGTCCTGCTCCTCTGTTTCTTTGAGACCTACCTCTGTTATGATATTGTCTTACTTCGTTTCCATTTGTATTTCTATTATTATATGTCTTGTTACCTTCTTTTCTCCTGTCAAAACTATTTTTGTATCCGTTTGTTGTATTTCTTCTTCCGCCTCTATATGTTTTATTCATGTGGTACATTCCTGCAGTTTCCGTTCGAGTTAGCGATTCTTCGTTCTTTGCGCTTGTTATCGCTTCCGCTAAAGTGCTAAAGTTCTTGGCTTTCAAAATTGTCTTTATCTTGTCATTTTTTAAACCGTTAGTAAACACGCTTATTGCAATTTTTTCGTTTACTTTGGCCAGCACTTCTTCTGCATCTCTGTTTCCCTCTGCTTGTGCTATTGTTAATTTAGCCATGAGCTCCTCTAAACTTCTTCCAAATTTTTCTATTGACCTATTCTCTTGTTTCGCTGAGTTGATCTCCGCTGACAGAACAGGGATAGATTGTTTTACTAGAAACTTTTCTTTAATATCGGTTATTAGTGCCGCGTTTGAGTTGTAAGTGGTCTTCAGTCGTAATTTTGCTGCTTGCGTTAGTTTCACCTTCAACAGGTACTTTGTTAGTTGCGGTTTTCCTTCATCATCTAAAAATTCATCGTACAGTTCAATTGCGTCTATGAATGCTCTAATTGATTCTTCGGTGTTTCCTATGTGAGGGATCAGGTTCCCTGCTGTTTTCAGTTCGAATTTCTCTCCCATCTTGTCGTTGTTATGTTCAACTTGTCTTTTCCGTAGTTCTGTTTGGACTTTTCCGATCTTTTCTCCAATTTTTGCAATAATATCTGCAATGAATTTGTCTTCTGCTGCCTTACAGCTGTCACCTTTGTATATTTTATGCACCGTCCTAAACTGTTCCGTGATAGTCCTGAGTTTTTCCACCCATTTATCTGTGATTAGCTTATTTTTCCTTCGTTCTATAGTGTCTTTTGTGAGATTCCTATTTAATATAGTTATATCTTCCAGAATACGTTGAAATCTTTCCTCGAACATAAATTCGGCTTGGCCTGCCTACGTTACTCAATAGTATATGGCCTAGTGTCTCGAAGTCTCAATTACTTCGTAAAGCTTATCATTGCCGTTAAGTTTATCAAATATAACAAAATGTAACATATAAAATAATATAATAAAACATAAATGTAAGTAAAATAAAAGGATCAATAATATTGGATAACCGTCAATATTTAAAGTGTCAGTAAATAAGTAAGTGAGTAATTATATAAAAAAAAAATCAAAATTTCAATATGAAAATAAAAAAAAATAGTCATCAAACTTACTTCATAAGCAGTTAAACTGTATTGTATTAAAAAGAAAAATTACTCACGAATGTGGGTTCATGTGTCTATGCATTTGGTCCTGGATTCTGGGCGTCTAACCTCAGCATCTCCATTGATTTAGATACTTCCTGTCGGATGTGGCGTCGAAGCTGCTTCTTCCATCGTCGATACAGTAGCCATCCGACGATGATTATGGCCAGGCTGAACGATACAATTCCCAAAACTCCCGGGATTGATAGCTTCTCGTTTTCGCCGGTTTCAGCTGTCACACCTCCGCTGTTGCCTGCTTGGTTTATGAAGATCTGTTCCTCTTTTTCTTTATTCTGGTTGTTTCCCATCTTACGTGTAGAGCTGCATACCTCAATCTATATGCGAACCAGAAAACTCCATTCTTTAACTTAAGGCACGGATCGCCATGTGATGTTGGGGGTTGCTGGACGAAGACACTCCCGAACAAACAAACTTAAACTTTCTACATATCTTTATTCTTACAAGGTTAAAGGTACAGTTACAACTACGTCGACCGACATTATAGTTAGGATAGGTCAAGGTGACCCATATCTCGGTAACTATATCCCCTGACCACGCGCCAGCAGAGTTCAGCGAACACACTGATACAACAATGAATGTCTCAGGTACTCGACCTTCCCACTTATATCTTATTATATTAAAAACAATGCCCATATGTATTACCATATATGGTTATGCTATACGTATTTCAATAATGACGTGTGCTGTGTTTGCAGTCTTGCGAATGAGTTGAATACTTTGAACTTTGCTACTATCGTAATAAATTATACAAATTGCAACTATAATATTGACCTTATTCTTATAACAAATAAATTAGGAAAATTCCGTGAGGGTTGTCGTGTACCATCACAAAATTATCACATTTATTAACTGAGTTAATAATTTCCAATCATAAAAATAACAGTTATCCAAGAACATTCAAAACCCATCTCTTTAAATTAATGAGACATTTTCAAGTAGAATGACATTCTAGTAATGTTTAAATATCAATACCAGTGTGAATTTTACTACACGTAATTTGCCGTCTAAAGACAGAAAAAATAGGGATACACGTAAAATATTTGCGAAGTATGTACCCATAGCCTTAAGATAAACGTTGTGTGCAAAAACGACACCAGTCCAGTAAAAACAGTAACAAAACTACAATATAACTCTGAATTTTGATGTCATCCATTTCATCCATCTTTCGACAATTTCGACTATATAGTTAGTTTTCTTTGCTCTTCTGTAAAATTAGGAATATGTGACTCGTGTTGTTTTTGAAATGACCGATTCAATTAATAAATCGATGGTACATTATTAGTCCGTTCTTTAACGGTAAAATATTGCAAAACCTCTAAATTTTAAAGAACCGCTTGGATTGACATGAAATTTGGCATACACATAGCTAACAAGTCAAAGAAAAAAAGTGATATTGTGCCGATATGTGCTTTTGCCTTGGGGGTGGTTTTCACCCCCTCTTGAGGGTGAAAAAATATTCGTCCAAAGAAAGTCAGCAAATGGGTAAACTGGCTAATTTTAAGTAACTTTTGTTCTATAAAGTTTTTTCACTAAGTCAATACTTTTCGAGTTATTTGGCAGTGAATATGTTCATTTTTTCAACAAAATAACCACGCTTTTAGACGGTTTTTCTCAAATAACTCAAATAGTAAGTATTTTGTCGAAAAAACATTTTGAGAAAAAATATAGCCTATAAAAAATTTAAAAAGATGGTGTATATATCACGTCTCTACACCTAGTAGAAGCAGAGTTATAGCTAATGAAAAATAGGTTCATATTCGTCAAATTCGAAATGGAATACTTTAACGTGAATTAACCAAAAATGAAGCACATTTCCGGGGAAAACTCATTACAACTTATTTAAAGTGTTTAAAAAAAGCTTCATTTTTGTTTTATAAAAAAAAATTCTAGCATTAAAATTAAACAAGTTACGTTCAAAATAAAGTTAGTCCCTTTTGGTTTTGGTAAAAAAATCGAGTAAATCACCCCCTAATTAGTATCTTAAATGAACTTAATCGTTACGACTTTACAAGTTTCTTGACTCGTGTATATATTGTTTATATGATCTGTAAGTTTCATCGGTTCAAAATCCTTATTATTGAAATGGCTGTAGTTAAAAGGGGTTGAACGAGTCACTGATCACGAATGTATGCACATTTAGAAACACCAAATCTTGATCATTTTCTGTCTAAAAGAAAAACAAAAAAATGCATGATATTCAGAAAAGAAAATCTGACTTTTTTTGTTTTTCGAGATTTTTGGTATCTCTAACAATTTTTGATGAAACTTACAGATGCACTTTGAATTGATGAAACTTATCATATAAACAGATCAGATCATATAAACACAACATAAGTAAAATAATTTGTGGAGCGGCAACGATTAATTTCATTTAAGTTGCTAATTAGGGGGTGGTCTTCCCGCTTTTTTTTTGCAAAAACAAAAGGGACCAACTTTATTTTGAGCGTAACTTGCTTAAATTTAATGCTAGAAACTTTTTGTAAAAACAGAAATAAAACTTTTTTTAAACACTTTAAAAAAGTTATAATGGATTTTCCCCAAAAAGTGCTTAATTTTTTGGATATTTCACGTCGAAATATTCTATTTGAAATTTGGTGAATATGAATATATTTCTCATTGGCTATAACTCTGGTTCTACGAGATCCAGAGACCTAACGCGTACACCATTTTTTTTATTTTTTTATAGGCTATGTTTTTGCTACGAACGTTTTTTTCGACAAAATACTTAATTTTTGAGTTATTTGCGAAAAACCGTCTAAAAATGTGGTTATTTTGTTGAAAAATGAACATATTCACTCGCAAATAACTCGAAAAGTGTTGACTTGGCGAAAAAGCTCTATAGAGCAAAAGTTACTTAAAATTAGTCAGTTTATCCATTTCCGGACTTATTTTGGACATATATTTTTTCACCCCCAAGAGGGGGTGAAAGTCACCCCCAGGGCAAAAGCACACATCGGCACAATATCACTTTTTTTCTTTGACATGTAAGCTATGCGTATGCCAAATGTCATGTCAATACAAGCGGTTCTTTAAAATTTAGAGCAAAAACCGTGAAAGAATGGACTATATGTTGATATTAATTATTGGTAATTTTTTACGAATATTTTTAACAATTACTTTATATTTACTATTCTACCATTATATATATAGTGGCTAAAACACCCCCGTGGGGGTAGCGCCGCCTTCACAGGCTCTCTAGATCCATGTTTTCGAGGTGGATCAGTCCTCCATTCTTCTTTTCTTAGACTGCATTACATATCCGGTTCCAGCTCCTTCTGTCTCTTGCTCTTTCTTCTGCATTTCTAATTCCCATGTCCTCTAGATCTCGCTTCACCTCTTCCAGCCATTTGGACCTCGGTCTTCCTCTTCGTCTCCTACCGGCCGGAGACCACTTTGTTACTATGTTTACTATCGCCTCTTCTCCTGCTCTCCATACATGCCCAAGCCATCTCAATCTTTGTCTCTTTATTCTCCTGACTATATCTTGCCCCTTCAATTCCTCATTTATTTCATTATTTCTTCGACTCCTGTATTCACCTTCTGCTGTTTTTATTGGTCCTAATATTGCCCGAATTATTTTTCTCTCAGTTCTTCTCAAATTTTCTTCGTCTGTCTTGGTCATTGTCATCACTTCTGCTCCATACATTAATGTCGGTCTAATTAATGTTTCATAGAGCCTTAGTTTTGTTGTTTTTGTTAATATCTTGCTTTTTATCATTTTTTTGTTGGCTTGGAATGCTCTATTTATTGCCAATGATTTCTCTTTTATTTCGTTTTCTCTTGTTCCATCATTTGACAGCGTGACTCCTAGATACTTATATTTACTTACTTCTTCAAATTTGTATCTTCCCACTTTGACCTCACTATTGGTAGGTTTTTTTCCTAATCTTAACATTTTTGTTTTGTTTTCGTTAATACTCAAACCCACTGTTTTTCCTTCTTGAATGAGTTCCTCTACCATTTGCGTTAATATATCTCTTCTCTTTGCCATTATCACGACGTCATCGGCATATGCTACAATTTGACCTCCTCTATTTCTGAGTGTTCCTTTGTTCATTTTTCTGGTAATATATTCTATTGCCATGTTGAATAATGTTGTGGACAAACTATCACCCTGCCTCACTCCTTTGTTTGTTTCGAACTCTTCTGTTTCCCCTATTTGCGTTTTCACACTCACTCTGGTATGACTCATCGTCATTTTTATAAGTTTTCTTAATTTAAGAGGTACCTGTAGCGTTTTTAGTATTTCCAATAGTTGCTTTCGTTTGATGGAATCAAAAGCTTGTCTAAAATCTACGAAAAGTATTTCTAAGTTTATGTTAGATTCGTTCGCCTTCTCCAAATTCTACCATTCGCATTCTACCATTAACTTATTAAAAAAAATAACATTGGCTTTTATATTTTTAAAAATCTATAGGTACCTACACAGTTTTTCGTATTTGTTATATATGTTACAGTTCAAGTTGATTATCCAGTTGGAGTTGACTCCAACTAGTTGGAGTCAACTCTAACGGCTGGTTTCAGTAAAAGTTGATCATAAATATAAAATGAAGATTTATATTCAACATTTACTAGTAAAAGTAGACTCCAACTAGGAAAAGTATACTCTTACCAATGCCATTTAGTAAAAGTTGATTCTGATTCACACAAACATCCGATTCTAGAAATTAAATGTTCCTGAATATGTTCAAATTAGTCTAGGCTGTATCGTCGCCCCTGTTAGGTAAATTACCTCGATTCGAATTTTTTGCACAAACTTACTCAAAAAGAGGTCCTTATAACAAATCTACTGGGTGCCAGGCAGTACCTTGATCGATAAATTGTTTAAACAATTTTTTTAGACAATTTCACAAAAATAATTTTTTCACTTCGAACAATTTTTTTTTAGATCATTTGGGTTATTCTGAGCAAAAAAAGGTATTTTGTGATTTTTCTCTAAAATTGATTGTTGTCGAGTTATACGCGATTTAAAATTTGAAAAATGCGAAAATAGCCATTTTCAAGGCTTAATAACTCGGTTAAAATCCAATATTATGAAAGTAGAAAGTGACCAAATCAAAGTTTATAGCCCCCTCTACAAGATCCAGCAGAAATTTTTGTCACTATTTTATTACTAAGCTTTATCTTTAATTATTAACAATGAGCGCTAAGTGCGTATTAGGCGGCCGTCAATGGTGAGTGCTAAAGAGATGCACCATTCCAGCCGTCCAATGGTGTATCTCACTCGCACTCACATTGACGGCCGCCTCAATACATGGTTAGTGCTCATTGTTGATAATTAAAAATAATATCTTATTAATGAAATAATGACAAAAATTTCTTCAGAATCTTATAGAGGTAGTTTTAATCTTTGATTTTTTTTAGTTTCTGACTTTCATAATATATAATATCGTATGGCATTTTTGCCTTTCGGACAGTTCCGGCGCCAATTACATCTTTAACCCTGTTTCAGGTAACTAGCATCGATGTACACTAGCCCAGGGGGACCGACTGCTTAACGTGCTCTCCGAGGCACGGTGAGACGGCTCGTGTCATTGTTGAAAATGAAAATGGTTTGCCTTTAGCAGGGCTCGAACCCACGTGCACTGGCGTATGAGGCCAGCGATTATGCCGTTACTCCACGGCCGCTCGCTCGACTTTCACAATAATTATCTTTAACCAAGTTATTAAACCTTGAAAATGGTTATTTTGGCGTTTTTCAAATTTTAAGTCGCTAATAACTCGACAACAGTCAATTTTAGAGAAAAAAAGGCCCAATGGATTTAAAAAAAAATTGTATGAAGTGAAAAAATTATGTATTTTTGCGAATTTGTTTAAAATCATTGTTTATCGCCAAACTTCACTAAAATCATTCATTATTGTACTCATTTGCCCTCATTTTCGGCAGTAAAGTAACACTTTGTTGTATTGAAAGAAGAATGTTACTTTACCTGCCGCGATAATTAATCAAATTAACAGAGATTGAATGTAAGTGGTCAATGGCAGCAATCGATTATTTATTTGAGTGAAATTAAAATTTATTTACTTTAATTATTAAAAATATTGTACAACATTTATCTTATTATTAATAAAATTTATGTCAAAAAGTAAAATTCTGTAGTGTGTCGCAATTATATTCATACAAAATAAATCAAAACTTTACAGATTTAGTAATTAGTAATTTAGTAATAACTGTCGATTAAACATCAAAACCGGCCATCATGCAAAAGTCATCTGCCATTACTGTCATACGAATTTTTTATTTCGTCTAAAATTAAAAAAATTTCCTCAAAGTTGTAAGTAAGTGTTAATGTTTTTTATGATTAACGATACAATTTTGTACGCACCACCTCAATACTCTTTATCGAACGCGTCTGTTCCTCTGCTCGTAATATCAGACTCGTTCGATAAAGAGTCACTTTACTGACTGACTTTACTGAAATTGATTAAACAATTTTTCGACCGCGGTACCGCGTGCGCGTGACACCCTGTGTAAGTTTGTGCAAAAAATCGAATCAGAATAATTTACCTAACGGGGGCGACGTTAAAGACTATACTAATAAGTAGTTGAAACGGTCAAAACAAAGAAACGCACACTCATCAAAAATGCACTTGAGATTCTCGTATAATCAACATTTACTGAATCGATCCAGGAAGAGTCAACTCCAACTAGTAAAAGTTGATTTAAATTTTTAAAATCGACTTTTACTGCTCGTTTCAGTTGGAGTTGACTCCAACTAGTTGGAGTCAACTCTAACTGAGAATCAACTTGAACTGTAACATATATTTCTTTGCATAGATTTATTTTAGAGATGTAATAATATCTAATAAACGCAATATTGATTAAATTAAAAATAAAAAAAGTAAAGATTGGTATGGGATTCGAACCACGATTATCCACGTCCGAAGACCAAAGACCAGTTCTCATCGCCATCCGCTCGAACTGTCAAAACATTTAAATAACACTCGATAGAGTAGGATAGTGACGTCGTCGATACTCCCCTTGAATTAGAAAGCGACTACCGACCTAATAGGCTCATTTATCTTTGTCGCAACCGTCACCCATTTTAAGATCGCAGGGCGCAATCTAGAGTATTATATATCTATGGGTAAAACTGACAGATCATATAAAAAATAGATAAATAAAATAATTTTTTTGTAAAGCCGTAACGATTAATTTCGCTTGGGGAGCTAAACACGGGGAGATATTCATGATTTGTTTTACCAAAAAAAAAGGGAGCTAACATTATTTTGAGCGGACCTCGCTTATTTTTAATGCTAGAGACCTTTATTGACAATTAAGATAAATATTTTTTAACCACTTTAAAAAAGTTTACGAGTTTTTACCAAAAAGTGCTCCATTTTTTGGTTATTTCACGATGAAATATTCGATGTGGAATTGAACGAATAAAAACTTATTTTTCATGAGCTACAAATTTGCTTTTACTGGATCTATAGATTTCACGAATACACAACTCTTTTCATTTTTTTAAGCTACATTTTTGCTGAACATATTTTTGTCGATACAATGTTTGCTTTTTGAGTTATTTACGAAGAACCTTCTGAAAACGTAGTTTTTTTTTGTCGAAAAATAAACAATTTTAATCGCAAATAACTCGAAAAGTATTGACTTACATAAAAAACTCTATAGAACAAAAGTTGCTTATAATCAATCAGTTTATCCATTTCCGGGCTTATTTTTAAACACGCGTTTTTCACCCCCGAAAACGGGTGACTGTCACCCCCAAGTAAAAGCAACCAACGGCACAAATTCAACTTCGTAGTGGAGGGTAAGTAGAATCTAAATCCAAATTTTCATACAATTTAGAGTTGCCCCTGAAAATTACACGGTATCGCCGTATTTCCCGTTCATGTACTGGGCTAATTGTGATATTCTCTAATCCTTTGACGTTCCTGAGTTCTTTTGTCTTTTATTTTGTATTGCTCAAGTAGCTAAATTAATTCATTTATAATGCTAATACAATCGTGCTAATAATTAAATACTTAAATAGTAGCACAAGTAGCTCATTACTGATCACTTAGACCATAAAAACTGATAGACACGCCTTGTACCGAACCGTTGAAGCAAACACCTTCCGCGAAAGTGACGTCACAATACGGCAAGAACTCGTTTGGATTCTTAGCAAAGCACTAATAAAATTACCTAATTTTAGATTAATTTTAATAGAACTTCAATGTTTTGTAAAAACTATGGAAGATAAATAATTTAGCAAAGTAAATTAATAAATATTTTTGACTTAAAGTAATTTTGTAAAAATAAATGTTTTATTAAAAGTAGGTACATATTATATCGTTGGTATATCTCTTCTTGTTTGATAATCAAAAATAAATTTGAAGGAGAGTAATTTTCTTTTGGGTGGAAGTTTCAGGTTAGGTGAAAAAATATGTAGGAAATCTATTAATTTATTGACCACAAAACAAAATAGCTTTTGTTAACTTACTTCTAACTCTTATTACATTATTCAGTTTTTCACCTTCGTGGTAGGATCTGATGTTGCAATAATGGAAACAGATTATCTTTATTAGATTAAACAAATGGTTTTTTTTTTCAAAATGATGATCAAACATATGTTCTTTGTATGTACATATCTTCTCATTAATTTAGAATCGTTCAATTACTTTGAATTGTACATAAATCTAATTTCGCCTTCAGCAATTTTGCAAATATGAATGACGTCTTTAGAAGGTTGTTTTCTTAACTTTCTTAACTACAAACCCAGCGATATAGTCAACAACATCACAAACATAAGATGACAATGTTTTTGAAAAACTTAAATTATTTACAGTATATAATCATGGTTAGTAGTTATTGTTTCCCTATTATTTTCATCAGTTATAAAGTTGTCAATAAGTTGATGATCATATATGTTTTCATTTTCACAGTATTTGTTGTGCTCATTGCTAAAATTATGGAAGGTGTCTGTTCTATACAATTAACCTGGGTAGATCCTGTAACACTTGTGTGCATTAAGAGTCTTTTATATGCAGCTTTAAATTTTTTTGCCGTTGGGTTGTTGTTGTAACCTCCATGACCCCTAATAGAACTAAAGAAAACTTCTAAGTGATCTTGAGAAAGTTTATAGACCGAAAGAACTTCAGACCTCTATCCATATCCTCCAAGTAATTTTTCCAGATTCCCATTAGTGACTTTAAACTAATGATCATACCAATAAAACCAGTTTTTCTTTGGCTTGGATATTATAGTGGTTCACCATTGTTGGAACATTTAAGTAATCTAAGATATTTTATAGATTCTTCAATTTTTTGAAAAATCGCTTGTTTATTGTGCTGCTGTAAACTGAATTTTAGGTGTTTTACCAATAGGTTTCGGCTATTTAAAATATCAAAAATATCATTAATTTGTTTATTGAAATTTTGAGTAGCTTCGCTACGTACTAATTCTTTTGAGCTTTTATTTCTCAAATAATGTATTGCCTTAGCAACTTTTTGTCTGAACGTTTGGGCAGCTAATTTCACCTTCATTTTTTCCTTATACCAATTTAAATGCCTTCGGGTTATCCTAGTTGCAAGATGAAGGCATTCCTTTTCTTGAATGTCTACTAATTCTTCCAAATATTTCCATTTAATCGCTTTATTCTTCCCGTCAAAAAAAATTTTGTAATATAATATACGTTTATTCAAATCAATAGTTATTACAATAATTTACAATTTCAGTTTACTTACAATGAAATGAACGTAAAAAAAGTCTTAAAAGCATGAACATGCTTGTTGACCTAAATAACCTAAAGTATTGCGAATAAGTTTTAACATATGTGGAGGGTCAAATATTACATATTTTGATTTGTTACTAGATGTAGAAAATATACTTTATTTTAATTCATAACGCCTATAAACGCTATAAACACTTCTAATCTCCAACGTTTTCTGCCGTAAATTGACGTCACACACAGCTGTGTGAATCGTTTTATGTTGGCTTCACTCTTCGAGACGAGAGAATAGCATTACGGCGTGTCTATCAGTTTTTATGGTCTAAGACTGATCACATGATATCTTTCTGATTTTCTACTTCCTGTCGCCAGGGGGGGGGGTACAACGGCCTCCTTTATTCAGATGGACTTAACCCAAGTTTTTTTGACCCGTAGAACGCGAATTTTTTGGGTAACAGTTGATCCGGATGTCGATTAGATGGTTATAAACAAAGAACTTGAGGAATTACATAAAAGCGATTTCTCGCAAATCAAAACATTTTTTTGTATTTTTTTTATCATTCTAAGCATAAAATGTTCTTACAAGTTTTTTCGTAGGATGCATAGTGTTCGAAATAAACGCGGTTGAACTTTCAAAAAATCGAAAAATTGCAATTTTTGAACGCGAATATTTTTTGATTATTTGCATTGCTAAAAATTTATTTTTTTATTGTTAAACAAAGCTATAAACACATAGTGTTTCCCGTGCCCAATACATGCGTTTTAACGCATTCTACGTAGAAATAGCTTCGCTTGCACTTGTTACCTACTCTACATCATGTAAATCATTGAAAACATCACTCAAGTACTATGTGTTTATAGCTTTGTTCAACAACAAAAAAATAAATTTTTAGCAATGCAAATAATCAAAACCGATATAATTTGACTTGAACTTTCAAATGCGGTAAGCAGAATTGCTATTTTATTTTTTAATCAAAAGTTATTCGGGTTCAAAATTACAATTTTTCGATTTTTTGAAAGCTCAACCACATTTATCGCGAAAACTAAGCATCCTACGAAAAAACTTGTAAGAACGTTTTTTGCTTATAATGACCCGAAAAATACAAAAAAATGTTTTATTTTGCGAGAAATCGCTGTTATGTAATTCCTCAAGTTCTTTGTTTATAACAATATTATCGACATCCGGATCAACTGTTACAAAAAAAATTCGTGTTCTACGGATCAAAATACATAAGAAAACTTGGGTAAGTCCATCTGAATAAAGAAGGCCGTTGTACCCTCCCTGGCGACAGGACTATTATAACTTCCAGTTATTTTTTCATTATGTGGTGTTGTTTTCCACATGATAGATGCATGAACTCCTAAGAATTAATGGATAGTACCACTAAACTAAACTAGTTCAGAGAAATGAGGAAAAAAATATCCTGTTGGTGACACAACCCCCTCCAGGCCGAAACCAAAGTTTTTGAGTAGTATGGGCATCTAAATTAATAACCTATATGTTTCCTGCAGCCGATTTTGATGATATACATAGTTATAAACAAATGAAAATCAAAAAACGGTAAAGTTTCGCTTTTTTCGTGTATAACCAAAAAGTTAAGTATTTTAAACAAATTTGAGAGTGAGAAGAAACTCATAAATGGTATAAAAAACTTCAACATGACGTTCGCTGAATATGTCTATTCTTATTGGTTGCTTAGAAAATTGCAAAATAAATCATAAATTTTGTTATTATTACACCGAATGCTGAGACTTCCTGTGCTTAAATCATACCCTAAATTTCAAAGCAATTAGTCAAATAGTTTAAAAGGTATTTAATTTTTTTTGCAACGCTATAAGTCAGAAAATGATAAAGATACTCTAATACTTTGGATAGTTTATGAAAGAAGAAGATTTATACTATTAATTAAATTAAAAAAAATGACAAAAAAAATTCTAAATACTGCAAAATTATTTTGCAAAAACATGTGAATTAAAAAAAGGGGGGCTAACTTCGTCCCTAATTGTCCTAGGACAATTGTTTTTCTTTCTGAATGTGTATAAAAATACAGTCTTTCCAAATATGAAAAAATAATTGTTCTACGGGTAACGGTTAAAAAGTTATTCTAATTGTTTATAAGTAAGCAAAAATCGACGTGTTTTTGAAAAATAATTTTACACTGTTTAAAATTACTTTTTGTCATTTTATCAATTTTTAAGTCAATAGTATAAATATTCTTCTTCCATAAACTGTCAGAAGTCTTACTGTAACCTCATAATGTTCTGACTTATAGTGTTGCAAAAAAAATGAATTTGGGATAAACAGATTAAATAACTTTTAAACTATTTGACCAATTGCTTTGAAATTTAAAATATAATTTAAGCACCAGAAGTCTCAGCAATTCGTATAATAAGAAGGTTCTAAGTTAATTTTTACATAAGTTATGAACATTTATAAAAACTCAAAATTTATGATTTATTTTGCAATTTTCTAAGCAACCGATAAGGATAGACATATTCAGCGAACGCCATATTGAAATTTTTTAGACGATTTATGAGATTCTTACTCTCAAACTGGTTTAAAATGCTTAACTTTTTGGTTATAGACGAAAAAGCTAAAATTTACCGTTTTTTGATCTTCATTTGTTTATATCTATGTATATCATCAAAATCGGTTGCAGGAAACATAAAGGTTACTAATGTAGATGTCCATACTACTCAAAAAATTTGGTTTCTGCCTGGTGGCGGATGTGTCACGAGAAAAATCTTATTTCTCTGGACTACACATTTTAAAGGCTTCTGATAGTTTAGATGCTATTATGGTCAACACTCAGCCTACCACTCATTTTAATGTAAGTCTGCTTACTGTTTATTCTCGCCCAAATTGAGTAATACGATTTTCCGAACTTTACACAAAAAAAAATTTTAATGTCGTATTATGTTTATTGTAGTAAGAATAAATTAAAAAATGTTTTCACATAAAATGGCTACCTCACATTGAATCATATAAAACTAACCGAGGAACCAAGCTTTGGGATGTCTATGTAATTCGGATAACAATAAAAATACAATTGAGTATTGTATTATAACGATCGGATGAACAAGAAGTTATAAAGGCTGAACAGAAAGATCCGGACGATATTATCCTTAGATGGATCAAGGATTGACTTAAGATAGTAAAGCCCAATTGCATACAATTCCGATACGATGGCCACGTTGCTTAGAGTCGCGAAAGATGTGGGCACGGTTCTTGAGATATTGCTAATGTTGCAATAACAGATGGAGAATGAATAGGGCTATATACAAGAATAGTAGACCAAAGATTGATAGATAAGGCAAAGTTTTCAACCTAATATAAACATTAATAATATTGAAAAATATTAAAAATATTACTAAAAGATGTTTAATTGAAAACTTATTGGTAAATTTCCCTAGTAACACCTCCACGGCTTCTAAAAATTGCCAGCCAGATGGATGGTGAAGCGAAGAAGACAAGAGGGAATTCAAAAACTTACAATTCACGATCCCGTCTGTTCAGCTGGTAAAGTCCAACGGAAAATGGACCTAGTTACTCAAAGGAGTAAAGACCAATATAAAAATAAAATAAAAATTCCATTTTTATTCAGTTGCAATGCGAATGCAAAACTGTCTTATTTTTCAATTAGAAAAGGGAGCGCAAGCCAGCACTCTGAATCGACGATTTTCGACTCTGTTTGGAGTCATCATCGGAGAGGCGTAGGCTTGCTGCTCTCTGCTCGAAGTGACAAAACCACGAAAGCTTATCCCCGCATTGCAACTGACGTTAATGGAGTAAGTGACTAGCGTCATCTGGCCACTGAAAGGCAAAGTTTTCAACCTAATATAAACATTAATAATATTGAATATTTATAATATTTGTAATATATTTTTAATATTTTTCAATATTATTAATGTTTATATTAGGTTGAAAACTTTGCCTTTCAGTGGGCAGATGACGCTAGTCACCTACTCCATTAACGTCAGTTGCAATGCGGGGATAAGCTTTCGTGGTTTTGTCACTTCGAGCAGAGAGCAGCAAGCCTACGCCTCTCCGATGATGACTCCAAACAGAGTCGAAAATCGTCGATTCAGAGTGCTGGTTTGCGCTCCCTTTTCTAAGTGAAAAATAAGACAGTTTTGCATTCGCATTGCAACTGAATAAAAATGGAATTTTTATTTTATTTTTATATTGGTCTTTACTCCTTTGAGTAACTAGGTCCATTTTCCGTTGGAATTTACCAGCTGAACAGACGGGATCGTGAATTGTAAGTTTTTGAATTCCCTCTTGTCTTCTTCGCTTCAGCATCCATCTGGCTTGCAATTTTTAGAAACCATGGAGGTGTTACCAGGGAAATGGACCAATAAGTTTTCAATTAAAAATCTTTTAGTAATATTTTTAATATTTTTCAATATTATTAATAGAGCTCGGGAAATATGCAAAATGCATATTAAGTGCATATTTGCATATTTTGGATAAATTTTATAAGTGCATATGCATTTATTAAAAACGCATATTTTGAGTTAATTATAAAAAATCGCTTTAAAATATGCATTTTTTCACGAAAAATCAAAATCTTCGATCTTTGATATCTGAAAAAGTATTGATTTATGTATTTTAATAACTTTATACATATAACAAATTTTCCTTAGAATTTGTCTCTTTATCTATTTGTGGGGTTATTTTTCTTCTTCTTCTTTAAGTGCCATCTCCACGACGGAGGTCAGCAATCATCATAGCTATTCGGACTTTGGAAACAGCTGCTCTGAAAAGTTTGATGTATATCCGTACCATTCTCTCAGGTTGCGCAGCCACGATATTCTGCGTCTCATTATGCTTCTTTTTCCTTGAATCTTTCCCTGCATAATGAGTTGTAGTAAGTTATATCTCTCTCCACGTGTAATATGTCCGAGATATTCCAATTTTCTGGTTTTGATTGTATTTAAGACTTCCATTATTATTTTTAGTTATGTATTTTAATATTCTTATTATAATTAAATAAAGTAATTTTCACCCCCGAAAAGGGGGTGGCATCCACCCCCAGGGTAAAAGCGCAAGTTAGCACTATTTCATTCATGTTTATTGAGGTATCGTCTAACCATTCACCTATTTTCGTGAAAATCGATGGTGGTTGACTGAAATAGAATGTAATAGTTGATTCTTACCTTCAGTGACAACACATTGCAATTCAATAATCGAAATGCGCATATTTTGCAAGCTCATAAATAAATAGTAAACGATATGTAGTCACAAAATAATTAATTTTTTTAAATTCAAGTACAATTCTCTCTTAAGCCGGGAAGATGGGGAGATTTTCTTGCGAAGGGGTTGTAGCTCAAAAATCGAAATACGCGTATTGTAAAAGTTTATTCTTAGTATTTATACGCTATCTATACGAATTATATCCTCGATTCGATATATTTTAATTTTTCTCGACATTTTTCTTTTGAGTTGAATCAATTAAAGTGTTGTTCGAGGGTAAGGGGATGAGCTCAAAAATCTAAACTATATCCCTTCGAAAGCTCATAAATAGCTCGTAATTCTGCCGCAAAGATTAATTCAATATCTCTATTTTTAAGTAGTGGGAGGGGGGCTGCGTCAGCCCCCACAAAAATATTCAATTTCTGCCCAGTGTAACGAGCCCGAAATTTTTAATCTACGGTATATGAAATCTCATAAATAGCTCGTAATTTAGCGCTATTTGTATTTTAATCTCTACAAGGTGGAGGGCCAGCTCAACAGGGCTGAAATAGAAAGAGGTTTTTCTGCGTATAAACAATTATTATCAGATAGACGGCATACTTTTTCTCTAGAAAATTTAGAAAAATATTTAATAATAAATATATAGTTTTCATACCGTTTAATAACAATATAATAAAGAATGTTAATGATGATGAATATGAAAAATACATTAATATGATAATGTAGAAATTTCAATAAATATTTTTGTGAATTTACCATAAAATAAATTAAATACTTTCAATACAAAGATTGCTGAGTTTTATCTTTTTATGCATTAAATACATAAAAGCATATTTTAGTGCATATTTCAACTGTTTTTTGTACATATTTGCCTGCATATTTTAGGGGTTTTAAGTGCATATTTTCCGAGCTCTAATTATTAATATTTATATTAGGTTGAAAACTTTGCCTTTCAGTGGCCAGATGACGCTAGTCACCTACTCCATTAACGTCAGTTGCAATGCCGGGATAAGCTTTCGTGGTTTTGTCACTTCGAGCAGAGAGCAGCAAGCCTACGCCTCTCCGATGATGACTCCAGAAAGAGTCGAAAATCGTCGATTCAGAGTGCTGGTTTGCGCTCCCTGTTCTAAGTGAAAAGTAAGACAGTTTTGCCTTCGCATTGCAACTGAATAAAAATGGAATTTTTATTTTATTTTTGTATTGATAGATAATAATTAGCAAAGAGTTTGGCACTTAGACTCAAAGAAAGCAAGGAATGCCGAAAACTAAAAGTGAATTACAGGGCGCTAATGAATTTTGACCAATAAACTCATAAGGGGTCAAATCACGAAAGAGACATAACATACAGGAAAGTTCTAGCAATACTGCTACGACAACTACGGCATCTACAGTATATAATTAACCATTATTGCTTGGTAAAAATAAATCTTTTCAGTAGAATTTTATATAAAACTTTCAACACTTTAACACAAAAGGCTTAGCCCTAAAACTTGCACCATAAAACTTTTACAGCTTTCCAAAATATAGTCAAGTGTCCCAGTAACCGTAAACACTACGAAAAAGGAAAGAAGAACATCAAAAACGGAGAGAATTTAATTTTAGCCGTTCGACTTTGTGTTAGGTGATATACCTTTTACACTACTTGGTTTGGCTGCGACCGAAAAGTTAGGTTTCCAACAAAATAAATGAGCATCGTCCGCGAAATCACTTTAGAAGTAACAAATGAAAGTAGAAGTTTCCGTCCAACGGCCACCGAGAATTGAGCTGATATGATGTTTAAGACTGTTTATAGTCCTGGATTAACGCTGGATATTGCAAACTAATACCATTTGCGACAAAAGTATCCTATACACTCAAAAACATTTAGTTCGTAATATTGATTAACAGTGATTATTCGACAGTATTTCGTTGTAACAACAATTTAATTTTTTGTTTCAACGAACTTTTAGACATTGATCAATATATTTGGTTATTGTCACAATAATTGAATAATAATTGTGAAAATAACTAGAGTACATTAATCAATAACACTCAATTTATTCAGACAATAACTTAGTTTCGTATATTTAATAAATAATGGTAATTCGGGCAGCAAAGCACTTTCTTGATTTCGTAAATGATAAGTAATTTTGGTTTATCGTGACAACGTATAGATTTCATTAAAACAATGTACAAATGTTGTTAATATAGAGTAATATTTGATTATTTCATAGATGTAAACTGATTGTTGTGACAACGAATGCATTAATCAATCTACAACTGCGTTTAATAACCACAATCAATGCGTTCATGATAACAATAAACGAAGTTGTTGAAACAATACATGTTTTGCTTGGCGATTTGAAATGTAACGGCTTTTCCTTATCGTTCTTTGTTAAACAATGCTGTTACCTCTGCCGAAGTGCCGAATAATTTCATTTCGTTTCCTAGTGTAGTCCGTACTGGAAGGAAGCTTTCCGAATTATGAATTTCGGACCTTTCTGAATCCGGCGGCTGAATGTGAGGCTGGAGAAACATTACGTCAAATAAACGTTTTCACACAGGGATAATTTTGCACCACATTCCATAGCTATTTCCTGTCGACTAGATGTGAGTAGTGTTGGGAACCATCGAATAAATTAAACCATGGAATAATTACTAAATGAATGAATCTATAATAGCTATCTAATGAATTCATTCGAATAAATTTATTCATTACTTATTATACCTATGTACATGATTAACTTTTAACTGTACTTGTTTACCATACGAATAACATACATATACTGTTTTTATTCTAATGAATGATGTCAATCGATTTTAATTACTTGCCGAAGTAATAACAAATTATGTTTTTAGTTTGTACTTTAAAAAATTTCTTAAATCACGAGTTCAATTTTTTAATTATTTCTTTGTATTTCATCCTAAGTCTGTATTTGCCAACTGATAATGTTCATTCAACTGATTTTACTAAAGTATTCATTCAGATTAAAACATTTGACTAATAACATTCGTTCATCTGTTTTTATAAACAATGAACAATGTATTATTCCGGAAACAACGACTCCAATCACAAACAGGGAGTTGGCATTATAGTTGATAAGAATTCTCGGAAAACTCTTTGTAACTTTGTTCCCTACTCTGGCTGAGTATTAATGCTGTGCCTCAACTCTCATTTAAAACGTAAAATAAATATAATCCAACTATATGCACCACACTGCAGACAAGGATGAAGACACCATAGAGACTTATGTGTGTATACTCCATCGGCAACAACCGCCTTTTTGCAATTGAAAAAAAGTTATATTTAATAAACAAATTAAATATCTCAAACTAATGAATATTTTCAACCAATTTTTTTGCGTCGTATCGGTAACATAATGCAAAATAAAATATTGCTTCTTCTGTAAAATAAAATATTTTAGAACTCTTATTTATAATGCAAATAATAATTTTTCGCAAATTTGTTTGTCAATTTTTTTTTCACAATTATTTAAATTAATTAACGGTACAATTTAATGTAGTAAATCTTATATAAAAGATTGTGCTTTCAATGTTGCAGAAAAAAATCGTAATTACCGGAGAAGTTGAAAAAATCAATTGTGTGCAAAAAAGACCCATTTTTAATTATTCAAACAATGATTCTCTTACATAAATAAGATACTTTTTTGAAAATATCTTTTATTGTCACCTAAATTTTGATATAAAATGTCTTCCAACCTGTACAGGATTATATTTTGATTTAGATGTATTGTAATTTTCATCCATTTTATCTTTTCGTGAATACAAGGATTTTGGAAATAAATCCAAAAATATAACCACTCTCCACTGCAGCTGTTTTTATACTGAGGAGCATGTGTGTGAATGCCATGTGAATGCGACCAGCAGCCATCCCAAATTCTGTATCTCGGATACGCGAATCTCGGATACAGAATCCTCGTCTAAAAAAAGGGTCTAAGGGCTGTTTCACATTATAAGAATTTTGAACGTGCGAGGGTTTTCTCGTGAGGTAGTTTTGACGCACCTATCCTTTTCACACAATGAGAATTGAGTCGCACGAAGATATTTTGCTGTGTTGTTTGGTATATTATTTTTATTTAAACTTTGTGGCTGAGGTAGGTACATGATACGATGTCTGATATCTATCATTACGATGTATCATTACAAATGGGTATTTTTTGTCCATACTTTTGTCCTAATGTACTGTAATGCGTATTTAATTCATTTGCAATTTCTATTTTGTCAGTTAATATTTCTTATGTTTTTAATTAAAAGTTTTAATGTGTTTTATAATCGTTGTTCTACTAAGTTATTTGTGGGATCTTGGATTAGCTCATACAATATATGTAATAAACTATTCGAAATGGGAAATAAGCCACAATTGAACTAAAAAAATGATTTTATTAACGTTTCGACATCTGATTTGGGCGTCAAAACGTTAATAAAATTATTTTTTAGTTAAATTGTGGCTCATTTCCCATTTAGAATAGTTTATTACAAAAATTCCACAAGGAAACAGCTTCAGAACAACATTACAATCTATGTTTTTCACGTACAGAATTTAGAAGACCCTCTGTCATCAACTCTTTTTTAAATGTTTTTCCCCTCGTTTTAAATGTTGTTTTTAGATAATTTCACACAAGACGTGACCGCCGCCCTACTCCAGTCTTCACCGAGTCGTTTACCCTATAAAACTAAATATAATTTCGTAGAATAAAAGGTGTAGTTATATTATATGGAGCGAAATCAAATTATAGCGTTGTGGTTACTTTATATGAGGAGAAAAATATGAGTTGCTGAGAATTATTATGCAAGGAAGGATCCAAGGAAGAAGAAGCATAGGAAGAAGACGCATCTCCTGGCTGAGGAACCTTAGAGAAAGGTTTAACTGTAGTTCATTACAACTATTCAGAGCAGCAGCCAACAAAGTGACCATAGCCATTATGATATCCAACCTCCGATAGGAGAGGAAACTTTAAGAAGAAGAAGGTTACTTTATCGTCGAAGAAAGGGAAATAAGAGGAACCGAATTCATTATATTCACACATATTGATGGAACACCCTCTATACTCATCGTTAATTGCAACTATGTAAAATAAAGTTTATTATAATATTATACTTAGCAGTTTTAATTATTGTTGTTATCAGTAACCTATAAATAATTTTGCTGTACTTACCAAATGTGTTTTTTCTTTATCACCTAATTCGTCAAATTCACTGTTAAGTGCACGACATACAACATTCCAAGCATTTTTCGTCAAGTTTCTATCTTTATATTTCTATTGTTTTGTTCCAAAGAACAGGTCTCGCTTCAATTAATGTTATTAATATTTTACTATCAATCTGAGACATCATAATATAAAATATATGCACCTACTTACAAACAGCCACAAAGTGTAAATGAAAATAATGTACCAAACAACCAAGAAACTTCGTGCGACTGAACGACAGTATCATATGGAAGGATGCATTAAGTCCGCTATGTTACTGGGTGCGTAAGGACGGCACGGCTGCCGTCTGTTGTAAACGAGGGACGGCATAAACACGGCGACTTCACCGAACGTTCCAACTACCGTCTAGTGAGAAAGAGCCAAAACACACGGACCACGCTGCAGCGCTACTCTGTGGATCCACAGAGTGGCTGACGATGATTTATAATGGGTTCTTATGTAGAGTGGCCGGCGCACCCCACACGAGCGAGTGTAGCCGGCCACAGTCGCTCGCATAAGAACCCACGGTAAACTACTTTTGTGGATCCACAGCGTAGCGCTGCAGCGTGGTCAGTGTGGTTTGAGGGAAAGGCTCCATATCATTACATGAGCCACCATTGGAATGTCGTCGTGCGTTCTAACCCTCTCACGTTTAAATTCTTATAATGTGAAAGAGCGCTAAGAGTCTTGTGATGCGGCCTATAATTATGGTTATGCGGTATTTACGTTGTTGTTAGATCTTTTTTCCGTTTTTCTGGAAATTTAACGAACTTTATGATTTCAAATGGAACACCCTGTATATTTTTTACGTTTTGAATCTTTTAGAAATACTATTAATTTTTCATGTAATGTTTCCTATACCTACATTTTAAAAAAAAAATTATAAAAATCATTTTTTTTGCCCGGGAAGATATTACTTTAGGTTTTTTGGATCATTTGGAACAAAAAAAGGTAGTAATGGTTCTCTAAAGTTGATCGTTTTCGAGTTATAAACAATTTAAAACTGAAAAAAAAAACGCTTCGCCTACTATTAAAATTACTATTAAAATGTTTTAAAACACAAATGTCATTAAAAGGTAAACCTCATATTGCAATTACTCATGATGTAATATTATACCAAATTATTTTTTTCTGACCAATTTTTGAAAATTCCATTTCTATCAGATCAATATTTCCCGGACTATATATCAAATGGTTTGAAAAATACGTTTTAGTAAAAGATGTTAAGGATTTTTGCAGGTTTTATTGATGATTAATGCCGCTATTTTCTTTTTGCGAGTTATTGGAAGTTATTGGGAAAGAGTTGAAAAATGACACATCGTCGTTGCGAATTGTTATTGTTAGCAGGCTACGAGCATAGAATTACAAATCATTAATTCTTCAGAGCTTTTACGGAAAATAAAGCACGGCATTTATCATTTCGTTTTTCTTTTTCGATCGCAAATTATCAAATAATGCGATATATGTTGGACTAAGGCCTGTGCAAAACCACAAGAATGATTTACTATATTTTTTAGAACTGGTTCCCTAAATGGAAAAAAATAAAACGAAAACATTTCACACATTAGTGAATGATTTTTTTCTAATTACTTAATTAAAAAAGTGTGGTTATACATAGATAATGATATTGATGGAATGTTTTTTGAAAATTCATTGTTTCAATATAAGATCTACATCACTGTGTTCCTATGTTATGAAACACTATGAAATAAATAGCGAAAAGAGTGATAAGAATTAAAAAACATAAAAGAAAAGAGCTTCGGTTTGATGAAGAATGTAAAGAAGCAGTAGACAAAAGATATAAAGTGTAGGTGCAGTATACTTAAAGAAGAACACGAGAAAGGCACCAAAAATTTGAAGGAGAACGAAGAAATGCAGTCAAAATATGCAGAAAAAAGAAGAGGAGATACGAAAACGACCAAATACTAAAAATAGAGGAAGATTTCAATCCACAAGAAGGAAGACAAACTCTAGAGCTACAAAAACTATAGAGGCGTATCCTTACACTGTGTGAGCTATGAGGTGTTTGTGTGGATCATAAGCAGGAGATTAAGTCACTTCACAGAGCAAACTATATAGTCCTGGGTAATAAGGTTTTTTCTATGACACTTTAACAGCCAGGGTACTGAGCGTTTTTTCGACAGGTAATACCTATAAGAGCAAATTGTAACTATTTCCTGCGTAGGATCTGGCGGCCATTTTTATTTATAAACAATCAAGTGTCAAAAAATGGCATTTTTCACTTTTTTTTCAAATCAATGGAAAACAGGTAAACTTATGGTTTTTTTAGTACAAATAATTTCGAGATTATGGAAAAAGCTTTAAAATGACGTATTACAAAGTTTGATATACTCATTTATTGTTAATATAATTGCGAAAAACGGTCTGAATTGCAAAAAAGAGTTATTTTCGCAATAACTGTTGTAAAAATTAGTGTATAGCTTTGAAATTTTTGTCAAATAAGGGTTTTTGGTGCTTAATATGTGATAAAAATTTCAAAGCGATTCATTCAATTGTTTAAATTTTATTCAAATTGTTTATCCCGGAAAGCATTTTTTTTAACATAAGTCAGAAGAAAATGACATTAGAACCATTCCACAGGTGTCAAATGAAAGAGCAGGAGCTATATTTTCAACTTGGTTTAAAAAAAGTGAATAAAAAATGCATTTATTAGTAATAAATAATTATGCAAAAGTATCGTAAATCTTTCCTTATAAACTTTTTATTTTGTTATATAAGAAATTATACATATTTATTACAATTTTTTATTAATAATGATATAGATAACATTACTTGGTAGTTGTGCACTTAAAACAGGGTAAAAAAGTTATTTTTTTTTTTTGGAAAAAGTTATTCAAAAAGTTTATAAAGAAAAATTTACGATACTTTTGCATAATTATTTATTACTAATAAATGCATTTTTTATTCACTTTTTTAAACCATGTTGAAAACGTAGCCCATGCTCTTTCATTTGAGACCTGTGGAATGGTTCTAAGGTCATTTTTTTCTGATTTGTGTTATTGCAAAAAAATGCTCTCTGGGATAAACAATTTGAATAAAATTTAAACAATTGAATGAATCGCTTTGAAATTTTTATCACATATTAAGCACCAAAGAACCCTCATTTAACAAAAATTTCAAAGCAGTACACTAATTTTTACAACAGTTATTGAGAAAATATTTTTTTGCAATTCCGACCTTTTTTCGCAATTATATTAACAATAAATGAGTAGGTATATCAAACTTTGTAATACGTCATTTTAAAGCTTTTTCCATAATCTCGAAGTATTTGTACTAAAAAAATCATAAGTTTCACTGTTTTTCGTTGATTTGAAAAAAAAGGGGGAAATGTCATTTTTTGACAGTTAATTGTGTATAAATAAGAATGGCCGCCAGATCCTACGCAGGAAATAGTTATAATTTGATCCTATAGGTACTACCTGTCGAAAAAACGCTTCAGTACCCTGGCTGCTGAAGTGTCACGAACAGGGTATATTTTTGTCTTATTACCCTGGCCTAATAGGAGAATACCAGGCCGGATTCAGACCAGGATCTACTATTAACTAGCTATTCAACGTAAAACAAATATTAGCCTGGTACCACGATATAAATATCTACCAAATCTTTGTGGATTTTGTAGACAAGTCTATAATAACACAAATATAGATAATAGTAATTTACGTAACAAGTTCCGGAAGTGATATTTTACGAGGTGAGTAGGAAGTTTCCAGGGCGAGCCGTAGGCGAGTTCTGGAATCCTGCAAGTCTCGTAAAATCACTTTTGGATTGTGTTATGTCCAATATTTTTTCTGCAGCCGTTTTGTATGTTAAAAAGAATATATCGATAAACTTTACTTATGAACTTTTATTAAACACCTCAAAGTTACTCTCGTGAATTCAACATTAGAAAAATCTACTGATGAATATTAATAACACAATAATTATAACAATTATTTACATTGATATTTTGTTTTCCTAATCTCATCTGGAATCATTTCGGCTTCACTTTCACTGCTGATTTCCATTTCTTGGAATTGAAAATTAAAAAACTGAGCGAAAACACACACGAATCTTAAATGACAAGCGTTGTCATAATAGAATACAAAGCTGATGTTATTGTCAAAGCTTGTTATTGTAAAAAAAGCGCCCCGAAAGTGAAAAAATTAGTCCCGAAAGGAGCTACTTTCGGTACGAGTTGTGTAAAATGGTAGTTTCGATTTGATAAATCATACCGGAAATTTTATTTTCGGAACGGCTGCAGAAAAAATATACTTAATTATGCGAGAATTTGGTATACCAAAAAAACTGGTAAAATTAGATTAAGTCACCATGATTCACACAGAAGCAAGTATGAGTTCAAAATTAATTGAGTCCTCCCTGTCTATTTAATATACAGTGAGGACGTTTACGTTGGAATAAATTCATTTTCTGAAGAATGGGCGAACCTGGAGGGAAATCCCGACAGGTCGATTTTTATTTTTAAATTATGATTTTTTGGCATATAAATGATACTAGTGACGTCATCCATCTGGGCGTGATGACGTAATCGATTATTTTTTAAATTAAAGTGGGGGTCGTATGTTAGCTCACTTGAAAGGTTATTTAATTATCTATTCAGGAATATAAATGCTAACATAATTATTTATACAGGGTGTCCATAAAATAAATTAATTGGACACAAAGAAGAATGTATGTATAGGCCATTCCACGAATATACGACTGTTTTAGATTATAGTGACAATTAATATTTTAGTGTGCAACATAAGAAATAAATGGCTCTAATAATTATTACAATAAACAACAATGTAATTTACAATTTACTTTCGTTCTTCATATTTTGCACAGTAAAATATTCGTTGTCGAAATAATCCAAAACAGTCGTATATTCGTGGAATAGGGTATAATTTATTTAATGCAAAATACATTTTTTAGTGCTCTCTGAAAACAGAAAGAAATATTCATTTGGCAAATAAATATTATTGCTTTTCGCTTAAATTCAATGTTAAAGCTGCAACCACCTGTCTCTTAGCAATTTGAACATTGAATTTGAAGCGAAAAGCAATGTTTATTTGTGAAATAAATATTTTTACCTGTTTTCTGACAGCAGTAAAATGTATTTTATATTAAATAAATTGCTTGGATTCTTCTTTTTGTGTCAATTAATTTAACCAAAAAATTTTTTTGGAGATCCTGTATAAATAGTTGTGTTAATGTTTATATTATGTTGCTGAACAGAAAATTGAATACCCTTTCAAATGAGCTAGCACACGACTCCTATTTTCATTTAAAAAATCAGCGATTACGTCATTACGCCCAAATTGATGACGTCACTATTATGATATACATGCCAAAAAGTAAAATCGACTGGTTTCGGGATTTATCTCCAAAATAGCCCATTCTCGAGAAAACTAATTTATTCCAATCTGAACGTCCCCACAGTATGCATGTAATATGATATAAAAAAATGTGGGGGTCGTATGTTAGCTCACTTGAAAGGTTATTTAATTATCTATTCAGGAATATAAATGCTAACATAATTATTTATACAGGGTGTCCATAAAATAAATTAATTGGACACAAAGAAGAATGTATGTATAGGCCATTCCACGAATATACGACTGTTTTCTCCCCGCCTTTCTCATCACACCTCATTACAGTAAATAATTTTGATATCAAACCATATATTTTTCATTAGTTATTAACTGATATTTACCAACAATGCCAGCTTTACTCCAAAACACCCTCATACATTCATCAAATTTTAAACCTTTTCAATTTAACTCAGTAACTTGTTAAAAATATACCCTAATTCTTGAAACATTTTTTAGTCCTAGATGTTTATGTTACATAAAAGGACCTCTCATTTCTACCCAAGTTACGAGTTCAATTGATACCTTGTTTTCACTTCAATTTAATACACACACCTATCTTTAGCCAACCAACCTACATATCTTTATATCATATCAGCCTCATCCTGTAAATTATACTACTTATCATAATTTCAACACTACTTTGATATCAGACCTCCACACACAATAGACTATCTAATTTACTTTTACAATTAGTACATTTAAACCATTTTTCATTCATAGTAAACTCAACTTTCATCAACACAGTTGGACTCGCTTCCATTTTAAATTCGAACCACAATCATCAACCTTTACACATAAATAATACATCCTAGCAAAAAAATTTTCCCACTTAATTACTGGGTCCCTGATGTTCCTATACATAAATGGATCCATTTCCGCTAATTAATTTATTTTCATTATTATTATGTATAGTTGGTTGCATACAATCTAGCTACTGCTCCATCCACATTATAAAAATCATTTAATACAACCTACAAAATTGGGGTAAACTTTATTATAGCCACATCTTTGTTGATGTTAGTTATTACTGTTGGAAAATTTTTAAAAAATATCATATCACAATCAGTTGGCTGAGGTAACACATGGTAACTATTATGTCACATTGCCACATTGTTCGGTTTGATCTTTGACACCTTTAGAAACATCACTCAACTTTCATTCAGTTGCCATAAAGTCATCGAAATGTAAACTCAATTTTTTGCATCCCACATGTTGGGAATTTAAATACCTTACCTTAGGGCATTATTCCTGTTGCCTTTTGCCCATCACAAGGCATTTTAAGTAAATATGCATCTGTAAAGCATACATTTTATATTTGAAGGGTTATTACCCCTATATTTCTTTGGTGGCTCAGCTAGCATCCAGACTGTGAGTATAACCACTTGTTTTAAACCTTAGTCAGAATTTAAATATCAATTTTACATTAATAAAATAGGTTATACTTACTTTTAGGTCTTACACTGA
This sequence comes from Diabrotica virgifera virgifera, assembly GCF_917563875.1. NCBI lineage: Eukaryota > Metazoa > Arthropoda > Insecta > Coleoptera > Chrysomelidae > Diabrotica > Diabrotica virgifera. The sequence goes on from NC_065445.1 coordinate 114,829,958, forward strand.
TGATGATTTTGTAATAAAATCGAAAACGTTTTGTTCTGATGTAGCCCTTTAGGGATTTTAATAAATTTTATACCTTTTACAAAGGATTTATTCCAATTTTTATAAAAAAATGTCTGTGAACCCAAAAAGATTATTTTTTAATAATTCTAAGTAGATTTTGATGTGCGCAGACGATGTAAAATTGATAGAACGAAGCTGAAGAAACAACACAGAGCTTTATGTGGCGCTTGAATAGAATGCGAAAGAAATATTGCTAGCCTTCAACGTAGGTAAAACTAAAACCTGAATACAAGCAAAACAACGAATGTTGCAAAATTTGAGAAGTACAGATAACTGAGAACGGCGGCGATGAGAAGGAAATAGGGAAAAGGATAACACTTTCTAACCATGTATACTTCTCCCTGTCGCGAGTTTTTGGATCCAAAGACATTCATAGGGAAGTAAAGTTCAAAATATATAAAACCATCACACGACCAATAACAACATATATGGCGTGGAATGATGGATCATGACAAAAAAGATAATAAACCTTATTAAAACTTTTGAAAGAAAGATATTGAGAAGGATATTGGGACCCATTTGCGACAATGATATATGGAGAATAAGATTCAACCATGAGTTATATCAATATTAAAAAGAACCCTCGATAGCAAATTATAAAAAATACAGAACACCTAGTGGCACGCTTAGTAGATCTTTGGTAGACCGTAGGAAGACCATGAAGAGGTGAATAGACGAAATGAGCACCGGTACTAAAGAGATATTGAGGTAACATAACTGGAGGAGAGCAGTGAAGGAAAAATATACTTGGAGATGGATGCTGAGGGAGACCAGGGCCCGACTTGGCTGCAACGCCATAGGAGAGAGAAAGAGAGAGAGAGAGAGAGAGCGAGAGAGAGAGAGAGAGAGGGAGAGAGAGAAAGGGAGATAGAGAAAGGGAGATGAAAGAAATTGGCAAGGTTAACAACTGTCAATCTTGGCCGCATACTCACAACCCAAGCACAAACCTAAACAAGAATATTATGAGGCATTTTTAGATACCTGGAGCAATACTACTTTAATATTTTTATGTCTGGCTGTGATTATAATGCCAAACATACCTTCTGGAAATCATAATTAATCACAAAAAAAGCCGAAAATTATATATGACCATGACGAATAAAAACCTAGCGACAAAAATAAAAGCATCCGATCTAGTGGACCTGCGCTACAAAAGAAATTCCTCCAAATACCTTGAGTGTAAAATCTTACTTTAAAATCTTACTTCTGCTAGTTCCGCACACTAATTGGTAAATGTTCTCTGATGTATTTGATGCATTTGATGTATTAATCTGATGTTGATCTAGAGTCTAGACATACCTTTACATCCCGAATTAAGTATCGCTGAATTCATACAAAATGTAAGAAAAATTCTTTAAATACTCCCACACAGAAAAAAATTTTCCCGTAGCTATTTATAATAGATAAAAACCTACGGTCATGTTTAGGCTCAAGTAGCATCTGATTGTAATTTGCTTCTTGATTTCTTGCAATTGGAGACGTAAGCAATCTTCTAGGTGAAAAACTAGTTTCAAAATGCGATATTTTAATTAAACAAACTGCCTTGTGTTGCTAAGTTGGAAACATAAGAAGTAACTAGTACTAATCTTGTTTATCTCACTTTTCTTCTTCCTCTGCTTCAGGTGCCATCTCCGCTACGGAGGTTGGCAATCATCATAGCTATTTTAATTTTGAAGACAGTAGATATAAATAGTTGTTTTGAGCTGCATCCAAACCATTCTCTCAGGTTCTTCGGCCATCAAATTCGTCTTCTTCCGATGCTTCTTCTGCCATCTATATTTCCTTGCATTATGAGTCGCAGGATGCCATACTTCTCGCCCCGCATCACATGTCCGAGATACTGTAGTTTTCTTTCTTTAATTGTAAGTTCAACTTCCTTCTCTTTACCTATTCTTCTCGGTACTTCGTTGTTCGTAACTCTATCTACCCAGGAAACCCTCATAATTATTCTTCCATAGGTCCACATTTCAAAGTCGTTAAGTCGTCTCATTGTCTCTACATTTAACGTCCATGATTCCACTCTATAGTTACTGTATATGTAACATTTTGTTAGGCGTACTTTAAGATCTAATGTTAAATCTTTGCTACATAGGACCCTTTTCATTTTCATAAAATTAGAACGTGCTTTTTCGATTCTGGCTTTGATTTCTGCAGTGTAGTTATTATTTTCTGTTATAAGTGTTCCTAGGTAAGTGTACTTTTTTACTCTTTCGATCTGCTGGCCTTCTGCTATTAAGATTTTGTTTATTATTATGGTTGTTTTTACTAATTTTCATAAACTTCGTCTTTTTGATATTGAGAGAGAGTCTTTACTCCCTACTACACCTTACTATTTTACTCATGAGTCTTTGCAGGTCTTGTAAACTATCGGCTATTATTACTGTATCATCTGCATATCTGATTTTGTTAACTAAGACTCCATTTACTCTTATGCCGACTGTTTGCATCTTCCAGAGTTTCTCGCATTACCTCTTTAGAATGAACGTTAAATAATGGAGGTGATAGTATGCAGCCTTGCCTGATTGCTCTCTTTATTTCCATTTCTTCAGATGTTTCTTTTTCAATTCTTACTATTGCTTGCTGCTGATTGTAGTAGAGGTGTGTTATTAGTCTTAAATCTCTTTCGTCTAGGTTTTTAGTTTTCAGAATTTCCATGAGTCGATCATGTTTCACTTTACCAAACGCTTTATTGTAATCTATAAAACAGACTTAAAGAGGACGGTTAACATCCAAACATCTCTGTGTCAGCACGTTGAAGGAGAATAATGCCTCTCTGGTAACCATACCATTGCGGAACCCATATCGAGTGTCACTAATATCCAGCTCCAGTTTAGAGTGTATTCTGGCGTGGATAATTTTCAGCAGAATTTTCAAGGTATGTGACATTAAGCTTATGGTTCGGTAGTCACTGCATTCTTTGGCATTCACTTTTTTTTTGGCAAACACACAAATGCTGATGTCAACATTTCTCTAGGGATGATTCCCGTAGTATAGATAGCGTTGAACAGTTCTACTATTATGTCCAGATTTTTCTCGTTGACCAACTTTATCAGCTCACTAGGTAATTCATCTGGACCAGCAGATTTATTGGTTTTCATAGAGTCTATTGCCTGACTAACCTCTGATTTGGTTATCTCTGGGCCCACATCTCCGGTTTTGCTATCTACGGATGTACTAGCTTCTCTCTGGTCATGAAATAGTTCCTCGATGTACTCTTTCCATCGGCGTAGTTTTCGTTCTGTCTCCATTATAATATTTCCATTTTTGTCGAGCAATATATTTGAGGTTTTTCTATTTCCTATACCGGCTAGTTCTTTAACTTTTTTCCTTTGCATCTCACTTTTGCATAATTGTAATTTTAAAATTATAAATTAATATATTATTATAAAAGAAACTATTCCTAGTATTAAGCATTTGATTAACATTTCCAGATTTTCAATCTTTTACCACATCGACGTGGTTAGTAGCGCTTCCTGAATTTCGACGAGGTCGAACCTTATTCAAAATTCTATCAAATTCAACCTGAACGTGTGCGGTCGCCATAAGACATAAGACACAATGGGACATTACTAATTCATTATCTCATTCTGTTATAAGAAAGGGTGGGTCAGCGTATTAAGGAACGGATATTCTCTAGAAGCTACTCATCATTCGGTTTCATGGGCGGCTTTGACGCAAACGGATGATGAAGATGTTCGCTAGAAGGCAGTGGTGTGGAATATTTTATTTGGTTAAGTTTTTGTAATATTCGTTTTCGATGTTTCGAATGTTTTCGAAAAAAGAAAGTCAAGAAAAGTTTCTACAATACAGTTCGATCATACAGATAAAGATCAAAGGTAAAATTTATAGAAAAACATTTAAAACGACATTTTAATAGCTGATCGGGGCTTGACTAGTCAAACCCCGATTTCATAAAATTAAATTTCGACCTTTGCCTGACCAACGTAGTCTCTCCTAGGTTTGACTAGTCAAATGCCGAAACTGTAATTTATTTCGGGCTTTGACTAAGACCGTCAGTCAGACCTGAGGATTGCCTAGTCAAACCTATGAGTGCCTGAAATTCGTGCTTTGACTATAACATATATATTAGGTATCTAGACCTAGTACAAGTAGAGTTATAGCTAATTAAAAATAGGTTGATATTCGTCAAATCCAAATCGAATATTTTAACGTGAAATAACCAAAAAATTAAGCACTTTTTGGGAAAAATTCATCATGACTTTTTTAGATTGTTTAAAACTTTATTGTTTTGTAGACCCTATTTTATAAAAAAAACTTCTAGCATCAAAAGTAAACAAGTTACGTTCAAAATAAAGGTGGTCCCTTTTTAAAAAAAAATCGGGAAAATCGCCCCCTAGTTAGCATCTCAAATTAACTTAATCGTTACCACTTCACAAGTTGCTTTACTCGTATATGTATTGTTTATATGATCTGTTCGTCGGTTCAAAGTCCTTATTTTTGAAAGGGCTATAGTTGAAAGGGCTTGAACGAGTCCCTAAACACGAGTGCATGCAAATTTAGAAACACCAAATCTTAACCAATTTTTGTCTTATAGAAAAACAAAAAAATGCAAAATATTCAGAGAAGCAAAGCAGACTTTTTTACATATTGAGAAGTTTGCTATCTCTAATAATTTTTAAGTTATTTTGAAAAAACACATTTTTTCATAATTAAAAATAAATTTTTTCAAAAATAAGCACTTTTAATCGATGAAACTTACAGATCATATAAACACAACTTAAGTAAAGCAACTTGTGAAGCGGTAACGAATAATCTGATTTAAGGTGTTAATTACGGGGTTAATTTTAATCCTGATATTTTGATATATTATGTTCATATGAAAAAAGAAGAAGATGTATAATGGAAAATTGTGGTGAGCAACTTGGACAGTCCATAGCGGCCAGCTGCGGCTTTTGAACTGAGTAGAGAGCTGTGGAAGAGTTTGCTATGGAACTCTAAGGACCTCATTGCCTTTTTTATGTATGAATAGAAAACAAAAAGTTGTGACTGGCTAATTGACACCCAAGTCTATGCTATAAAAGAAAAAAAAATTACGGGGTGATTTTCCAAAGTTACTTTGACCAAAAAAAAGGACCAACTTTATTTTGAGCATAACTTGCTTACTTTTGACTCTAAAAACTTTTTAAAAAAAACAAAAAAAATTTTTAAACACTAAAAAACTTATGTTGAATTTTCCCCAAAAAGTGCATCATTTTTTGGTTATTTCACGTTGAACTAAGAATAGTCACTTTGAAATTTGGCGGATTGGAACCTATTTTTCATTAACGACAACTTTGTTTCTACTGGGTCTATAGAGTTCATGTATACACCATTTTTTTTCACTTTTTTAGAATCCACATTTTTACTGAGAATGTCGATTTGTGTATTTTTTCGATAAAATACTTACTTTTTCAGTTATTTGCAAAAAACCGCCTAAAAGCGTGTTTTTTTTTTGTTGAAAAATGAACATATTTACTCGCAAATAATAGTATGATACAATTAATCCAAAAGATGGCATAGCCCAGACATCCAAAGTGAAAGTTATCCTCCAACACCAAATTGTTCTATATGGTCCACATAATGTTCAGAAAAAAGTCACACAGGAGAGGGGGGAGAAATCGGTAAACTCGTAGTTTTTTAAGTTTTTCGTCAATATTTCTAAAACTATGCGGTTTAGCATGAACAACCTTCTATACAAAAATGTTCTACATTAAATTTGAAATAAAAAAGGTCCTATACATAATCCTTCTAAAATGAACGGTTCGAAATAGAGATGGAAAAACCTACCGGTTATAACCTAAAACCGGTTTTTTTGCTTTACAATAATCGGTTTTTCCGGTTGTTTTTTTGTCCCGGCTATAACCGGTTTTTTCTTTTAAAATAATAACCGGTAAAAAACCGGATAAGTGAAAAAATACTAAATTTAGAGAAAAAATGGGAAAATTTTTCGCCCCGTGCATAAATGAGAAACTTTAAGCTGACTGAAACAGATTTTACAACACTGATGAGTGATTTCTATACTGATATGGACTGATATCAATTCGAATGTAGTATCGCAAACTAAAGCGCAATGTAAATGTAACTTATTTGGTATTGGCTATGACTAAAAAAACCTAACACCGGTTTTTGGAATAACCGGTTTTTTTGACCGGTTATAACCGCCAGGTTAAACTGTAGTTTTGTCAACCGTCATCCCTAGTTGAAAGCTACGGAGGTAGTATAGTATAATTGGTCCAAAAAAAGGCCTAACCCAGACATCCAAAGTAAAAGTTTTCCTTCGACACCAAATTGATCTATATGGTGCACATATTGTTCAGTAAAAAGTTACACCATTTTGAGCGTCCAGTTTGCGGGGAGATGGGGGAGAAGTCGGTAAATTAGTATTTTTTTACGTTTTTCGTCAATATTTCTAAAACTATGCTTTCGCGTAAACAATGTTCTATACAAAAATGTTCTATGTATATAACATTTAAAACAAAAAAGGTCCTATACATAATTGTTATAAAATCGACGGTTCCAGAGTTACGGAGGGTAAAAGGTGGAGGTTTTCGATACTTTTGATATTATTTTTGCAATTGATGATGATTTTGGGTGGTGAGGTTGGCGTTTCTTCGAGGGCTTATCACTAACATACCATCGGCCACTGAAATAGCAAATTTTATTTACAAAACACAATCCTGCTAAAGAAAATTTCTTTCATCAGTAATAAATAATATTATAAATTATTGCCCAAAAAAAATATAAAAAGTATCGAAAACCTCCACTTTTCACCCTCCGTAACTCTGGTACCATTGATTTTATAACAATTATGTATAGGACCTTTTTTGTTTTAAATTTTATGTAGAACATTTTTGTATAGAACATTGTTTAAGCTAAAGCATTGTTTTAGAAATATTGACGAAAAACGTAAAAAAACTACTAATTTACCGACTTCCCCCCATCTGCTCCCCAAACCGGACGCTCAAAATGGTGTAACTTTTTACTGAACAATACGTGGATCATATAGAACAATTTGGTGTTGGAGGAAAACTTTTACTTTGGATATTTGGGTTAGGTCTTTTTTTGGACCAATTATAATATACTAACTCCGTAACTTTGGAACCGTTCATTTTAAAAGGATTATGCATAGGACCTTTTTTATTTCAAATTTAATGAAAACATTTTTGTACACAAGGTTGTTCATGCTAAACCGCATAGTTTTAAAAATATTGACGAAAAACGTAAAAAACTACGAATTTACCGATTTCTCCCCCTCTCCACCCCAAACCCGACTCTCAAAATGGTGTGACTTTTTTCTGAACATTATGTGGACCATATAGAACAATTTGGTGTTGGAGGATAACTTTCACTTTGGATGTCTAGGTTTGGGTCTAGTTATACCATACTATAACTCGAAAAGTATTAACTTATTGAAAACATGCTATAGAACAAAAGTTGCTTATAATTGGTCAGTTTATCCATTTCCAGACTTATTTTGAACATTAATTTTTTCACCCCCGAGAAGGGGTTAAACTCATCATCAGGGCAAAAGCACACATCGGCACACTATCACTTTTCTTCTTTGACATGTTACCCATGTATATGCCACATTTCATATCAATCGAAGCATTTCTTTAAACTTTAGAGCAAATACCGTGATTCAATGTACTATATTTGTTGACGGCTATCTTTAGCAGAAATACTTGGGATCTTAATTATTTTCTAAGAATTTTATCAATATTACATTCATTTCGTTCCGGAAACTGTTTAAAAAATGAAAAATGTCCGAAAAAACGCGAAATCAGAAATTCCGATGAAAAAGCGGAACTTTAATTTACATTTTAATTACCTTCGTGATCGCTAATACTTTATCAGTAAATTTAATAACTATATTTTCAATCTAATTAAATGCATTTCTGAAATTGACAACATGTCTGAAAAATAAAGAAATAAGTTGTTTCTTTAACAAGTGAATGTTATAGATATTTTAAATTGGGCAATAACCAAATCAAGCAAAACATCAGGCACATTACCACGGTGAATGAACTTAAAAATCAACTATTATAACCTCCGATTTCGGTGAACCTCAATCGATTTTCCTGAAAACTGGTGAGTGGTGAGAGGATAGATACCTCAAGAAACAAAAGTTGCATGGTGCCAACTCGCGCTTTTACCCTGGGGGTGGATGCCAACCATTCTCGGGGTGAATATTATTGTATTAAAAATAACTCCATATAGACGAGCGGCACACCCCTTTATTTCTCAAGATACTGACCACGGTGTGGTGAATGGCCAATTTTGGTCATACTTTATGTTTTTGATGGTGCTGAAAACGAAAATGAGGTTTAAATTGTATGTGGGGGAACATTATCAAAATCGCAATTTTTCCCTAAAAATAAAAAAAAAATGAAATCACGTTTTTCTTAAAATTAAAAGTTGTACAATTACTAAACACTTATCAAAGTACTCAGAAATACCTAACAAATGAGCTTCAGAAGAAGTTGATAGCATCAGAATTTATGCTCCAGAAATTTTTCCCAAAAAGTTATTGGTTATTTTAAAATAACTCCGTTAATTTTTATGATATCAAGTTCATCCAAAAACCATTTGAAACATAATTTCAAAAGCTATAGAACCGTATTTTTATTTTTTTTATATCTCTTATTTTTGTAAAGATGAAAGGTTAATGGGCCCCATTTACATGCTGCTTGCAGTAAAATTTAGGCTTTAAACTTTTCTACACACACCGGCAAAATTAACGGAACACCTTAAAAATGGGACATGTTAGATGCCTCGAATTTCCTAAACCTGTTGTCTGATTTGAGTGATCTTTTTAGTACCTATGTTATAGCCCTATTATTTTAGAATATCAATGTAATAACATTGTTGCTAGACTGGTAAATGTCATTTTATACCGGGTGACAATCGTACTGTGTTTTTTCCCTAAAGTTCGGAACACTCTCTGGAATATTCTGGCTTAGATAAAATATTGAAACTAAAACTAAACTGTAGCCTTAGGCTTTCTTAACATTTTATTTTTGATTAATTTGCTTATGTTGGATAATAAAAAAATTAGGTACGTTAACAACTAACCGTGTTCTTCATCAATACGGGTGTTTCTAAATAAGTGCGACAAACTTTAAGGGGTAATTCTGCATGAAAAAAAAATTGACCGTTTGCTTTATAATCGTATGTCCGCAAATTCTTCGTTTCCGAGATACAGGATGTTGAATTTTTTCTTACAAACTGACGATTTATTTATTGCTGTAAAACCGGTTGGGATATGCAAATGCAATTTGGTAGGTTTTAAGAGGTAGTTATGTCGCATTTTTTGACATACAATTAAGAATTTCATATTAGCCATTGGAGTGCATACGGGATATATCTAAAATGTTTATACCCGTATGCACGCCAATGGTGAATATAAAATTCTTAATTATATTATGTCAAAAATGCGCAATAACTGCCTCTTAAAACCTACCAACTTTCATTTGCATATCTTAAACGGTTTTAGAGCAATAAATAAATCGTCAATTTGTAAGAAAAAAATTCAACATCCCGTATCTCGGAAACGAAGCATTTGCAGATAGATGTTTATAAAGCAAACTGTCATTATTTTTAATTATTAATAATGAGCCGTAAGATCGTATTGACGCGGCTGTAAATGTGAGTGCGAGTAAGATACCCCGTTGACTGCCGAAATGGCATCTCTCTCGCACTCATTGCCGGCCGCCTAATACGTGCATGGCGCTCATTATTTTTACTTAAAAATAACAGCTTAGTAATAAAATAATGACAAGAATTTCTTCAGGATCTTGTAGGGCGGGCTTTAAACTTTTACTTGATCACTTTCTGACTTTCATAATAATAACTTTTAACCGAGTTATTAAGCCTTAAAAATCGCCATTTTTCGTTTTTTTTTTTCAATTTTAAATTGCTTATAACTCGAAAACAAGCAACTTTAGAGAAAAATTATAAGAGACCTTTTTTGTCTAGAATGGTCCAAAAAATCTAAAAAAAAATGTGTCCGGGCCGAAAATATTGATTTTTGCAATATGATTAAAAAAATGGAAAAAAAAATTGGACCACTTTTCACGTGGGCGACTTCCTGAACCTTATTCTGGGATGTCTCACGAATATGATTATGCAAAAAAATCTCATGGGAATATTTTTTCCAACGCACCCGTCGGTTTCGCCTTGTCTATATAATAAATATATGGAAAAGAGTTGGGCGTCTCGTCAAAATGAAGCTACTTACGAAAAATTAGCTTGTTAGTAGTAGATGGTGAAAATAGGCCTGGGATCCCTGACTATAACTGCTTAAAGCATTTAAAAATGTTGATAAATATTTATCAACCTATTTATACCTACATGTGACTAATGACAAAATACGCATTATATTAGCTCCTTAACTGCATATAAGGTTTCCGAAAAGAAGGGAATTATTCTATATTTTGGGGAAATATAAATATTATTTGTTTTTGGTTTTTTAATTTCGCACTGGCGAATTCCGTATAATATCATTAAACCGATCTTAATCACACTTTTCCTGTTAACAAGTACAAGCAAAATTCGCACGTAACCGAACACTTTTCGAAGTTCTTCTGAAAATTAAAAAAAAAGAACGAAGTAAATTATTCCTTCGTCTTAGCTGTTCTAAACACGATTAAGAAAATGGCAATTCCCTTCCAAGGTAAACGCTTTTGCTTTGATTGACGATCAACAAGCATGAAATTAACTTGAGTACGATTTTTCCCGGATAATATCGTCCAATAAATCCGGAAAATCTCTGGTGTTCCTTTTTACTGTAAATTGCCACCGTAAAATTAACGTTAAAAATATAGACATACATACATACTTCAATTCAAGCAATTGCGATTTTTGAGCATATTTTAAAATTGTAGATTGGTGTCTGTATACGTCGATTTTTGAAGTTATACTTCTTTAGGCGCGATTGAGATTGAGGGTGAATTTATATTGATCTGCGCGCATGCGCACACCGACAGTATGGTATTAGTCGTTATACGGGCTCTGATTGGGTGTTGAAATGATCTGTCAATAATAAATAATTGTTCAATATGAAGGTAAACAAATGTATAATATATTAGTTTTATTGTTGTGAGGACAGAAACAAAAAAGTTTATAATTGTAGTGACATTTAAATAGTTTTTAAAAGCAACAGGTACGTAATAATTGTAAATGTATCATAGGTACCTACCTATTTGAACCTACCAAAATACATAGTATGTAATACTTTTATTTACATAATTTGATTACCATCAAAATTTCTATCAATGTTCACCTAATATATTGTTTTCTTACTCTATGTTTTGTAGTATTTTTTCAATTCTACATCATTTCAATTCAAAATCAAAATTATTTAATTTAATTCAAAAATGTCAAAAGCTTAATCCGTTTAGTTAGTCGATCTTCGCACATAATGACACATTGCCTCCGTGGCGAAGCGTTTAAGGCGAATGAACCCCAATATACCAACCGCGCTGATAGCTCGTTCGAATCCCAAAATAAACTTTTATTTTTTATTTTTTTTATACATTTTATGATTGTAAGTATATTTATTATATAATTTTATTTTCAGAAAATACGTATTTAGTTAAAAAAATTTTCGACAATTAATGTTCAGAAATCATTTATGGCATTTTTAATGTGTTTGTGTGTGTTTTATTCTTTTATTATTTTAATTTTTGGCACTGTTTTAATAAAAATGTTTGAGAAGTAGTAAGTATAAATTAGTTTAATATTTAAATAAAATATAAATAAAAAGTATATTAATTTCGTTTAAATCATATAATAGAAGTATAACTTCTTACGTGCGTACAAAGTACACACACATTATTTTTTTTTTATTAAAGCACGATGCCTTCAGAAAATTTGCTCATTCGAAGGAAAAAAAAATAATGCAAAAATTAGCCCAATGTACTTCACATCGGTAGCGCCTGAGTTCAGCTTTAAAACGGTGCCTAGATGGTCTGGATTGAAACATACACGGCTCAGTAGAGCCGAAAAACAAAAAATTGAACTTTATTGTGTAAATGTATCTCAGATTCAAGGAAAGATAGGAAAACCGTAAATACACCAAATCGGTAGCGCTTGATTTTAGCTTTAATTGGTCAGAATCGGACATTCACACGGCTCAGTATAGTCGAAAAACTGAACTTTTAAAATTTTGTTTTTTCGACAATTACTCAAAATTTCACCTACGAAGTGTACTAATAACTGAAAGTTTGTGGGAGGACTTCAGACGCGTCTAGGAGTGTTTACCGTATATCTGGGAAAATTCGAATTTTTAAATTATAGGCCTCATAATTATGATCAAATCCATTTTCTATGGGAACAATCGGTTTTTATAGCTCATTAAATCTTATAATATCTTCAGATATCCTCTTTGAGCTTAACTGCATCAGACACTACTTATCAATATCTTTCAAACTCGTGTTTAGTGATCAAAATCGGTCAAACCGTTTCGAAGTTATCGAGCTCCAAAATTATAATCCACTTAACCATTATAGCCAAAATTGTCTAGTGGTTACGACGCTAAACGTGATCGACCAATCCGAGTGCATTTGCTAGTCATCCCATTTTTTTTTTTCAATCTATTCCGAATAAAGAAATCTAGTGGACATTTGATTGACACAAAAAAAAAATATTGAAAAAAAATATTGGAATGGCTGGGATATGAACTCAGATTGTCCGGTCACAAGTTTAATGTCGTAACCACTAGATCATATTGGCGATAATGGTTTAGTGGCTTAAACATTTAATTTATAAAAAAACTGTGAAAAATTCTTGATACAAGAATAAAAAACGTAAAAATAAATGGCACACACAATAATCCAGCTACAAAAGAGCTGATATGAATATTACATGGCGCAAAAATGTATTTTCATTTTAATGGAAAATAAAATATGCACCACAAAAGAGGCTTATAGTCCATGTGGTGAGACCGCCCCCGTCTGAAAAAATTTCTGATTCGGTTTCTGTGTGGATTTCTATTCAAAAATGCCCCCTTTAAACAAATCTGAAGGGTGCCGGGCGGAATTTTTGGGCAGAAATTGTTTAAACAATTTTTTTAAACAAATACATTTTATTGCCCTGGAACATATATTTTTACGTTTTTTGGGTCATTCTAAACAAGAAAGATATCTTGTAATTTTTCTTAAAAATTGATAGTTTTCGAGTTATAGGCGATTTAAAATCTGAAAAATGCGAAAATACGCATTTTCGAGGCTTAAAAACTCATATTTAAATTAGTATTTTTGAGGTTTCCAGATACTTAAATTGAAGATTAAACATTCAGCTTCAGGATTCGAAGAGTGATCGCGTCTAGACGTAATTTATACCGTTGTTTTTTAATTATTAAATATGCGTGTTTATCCGATTTTTTTGCCGGTGCGGCGCGCTCTATTTCAAAAATCTCCTATTTTCCTCCGAAAAATATGTTTTCTAGATTCCTTGGAATATTCTAAATAAAATAAGTTCCCTGACATTTTTCTCAAAAGTTAATAGTTTATAGTTATAAGCGAATTAAAATCCGAAAAATGTCAAAAAAACGCATTTTCGGATTTTAAATCGCTTATAACTTTAAAACTGTTAACGTTTGAGAAAAATGTCAAGAAACTTATTTTATTTAGAATATCCTAAAGAATCTAGAAAAAATATCTTTCGGAGGGAAATTGGAGATTTTTGAAATAGAGCGCGCCGCACCGGCAAAAAATCGGATGGACATGCATATTTAACAATTAAAAAACGACGGTTTAAATTAAGGTTAGCCGCAATCATTCTTTAGAATCTTGAAGCTAAATGTTTAAACTTCAATTTAAGTAACTGCTAACCTAAAAAATACTAATTTAAATATGAATTTTTAGTCCTCGAACATGTGTATTTTCGCATTTTTCAGATTTTAAATCGCCTATAACTCGAAAACTATCAATTTTTGAGAAAATTTACAAGATACCTTTCTGGTTTAGAATGTCCCACAAAACTTAAAAATATATGTTCCATAGCAAAAAAACGTGATGATTTGTATTTGTTTAAAAAAATTGTTTAAACAATTTCTGCCCAAAAATTCCGCCCGTCACCCTTTAGATTTGTTTAAAGGGGACATTTTTGAATAGGAATCCACAAAGAAACCGAATCAGAAATTTTTCCAGACAGGAGCGGTCTCACCACATGGACTATTAATCTATAAACTTTATCAAAGAACCCTTTCAAAAAAGTCTTTCAAAATAAAACTAGAATTTTATTTTCCGTCAAAATGAAAATATATTTTTGCGCCACGTAATATTCATTTCAGCTCCTTTATAGCTGGAATATTGTGTGCGCCACTCATGTTTAACGCTTTCAGCGGGTTTTTATTCATGTCTAATATAGTATACAGTACAACCTGCCACATCCGGACCTGTCATATCCGGACCTCCCCATATCCGGACGGTTCTGCCGTCCGGATCTACCGAAATCTACGGAGAGAGGCGGTCCTGCTGTTGGACAAAGCACCCTCTCATCCCAACCCAAAAGAACTAAAAGATGGCGAAATAAAGTGTCTTTTTTGCCCCCAAATGTGACATCCCTCTCTCAGCCTGTGCGGATCAAGGTATTATAGAATCTATAAAACGTCTCTATCGACGAAAGTTATTGACGGCGTTGATTACTGGAATGTATGAAGGAGAAAACGTTTCAGAGACTATAAAAGAAGTGATCTTGATATCCAGATTTTTTCATATCCGGATCGGTCTGTCGCCACATTGATCCGGATATGGCAGATTTTACTGTATAAGCACATGGACTTCGCAACACTCCTTATGGAAAAGTGGCCCCTGTCAAATTTAACGAAAGTAGGGCATTGATAGTTCTCAGTGCGTAGATTAAAAAAGTCCATGGGACCTAGGTCTGAGAAACTATTATTCTGAAGCAACAGCCTTCTGAAGTTATTAGATTCAGGTGCTCATTTTACGTGAAGTGTACTAATCATTCGTCAAGTGTACACAGTCAAGTGAACGAAAATATTTATTATTGAAAGAAGAGTGACTCATTTGCTTCATGCATATTTGCATGTTTCGTATGAATTTGTGGCCGAAAATAAATTCATCGTATTTTAGTCTTCAGAAAACGTCTGAAAAGTCCTCAGAAAACTGAATAAGTACGATAGAAAATGTGCTGCTAGAGTGACATAAGGATTATCATGTTCTCGTGAATACTTCACACTTATGCAATACCAGCATAATTGCAGTTCCGCCTTAGATTACTGAACAGTGGCAGATCTACGGGGAGATATAGGAATTCCCCCCGTAACATGGTCTAGAATTAAAGAAAAAATTGTTGAAACAAAAATTAATTAAATTATTAAATACACTCACTGACATGAAACTTAAACTACAAGCAGACAAATTGAAGCCAATAAACTCTATCCATCCATCCAATGGCACTACAGCCCAAATCGAGCCTTGGCCTCCTTCAACAAGCTTTTCCAATCATTTCGATTTACCGCTGTTCTTTTCCATGAACGCGTTCCCAGGAAGTTCCTGGCATCCTCATCGACTTCGTCTTCCCATCTCTTTTTAGGTCTTCCAGCAGGTCTTTTTCCCTGCATTCTTGCATTTAGCAATTTTCTGGGGATTCTATTCTCATGCATGCGGACCACTTGCCCTGCCCACCGTAATCTCTTCAGTTTAGAGTATTGTGCTAGAGTTGGTTCGCTATATTGCTCGTATATTTCTCTATTATACCTAATTCGCCAGTTGTTATTTTCACTTATTGGGCCCAATATCCTACGTAATATTTTTCTTTCAAACACATCTAATACATTGGCAGATTTCTGTGTCACCACCCATGTTTCACAGCCATAACTTACTATGGGCCTGATTATTGATTTGTAGACCCGGAGTTTTGTTTTCTGGTGTACGTCTCGCGATTTGAATATGTGGCCCATCGCGAAATAGGCTTTATTTGCCAGCACAAGCCTTCTATTTATTTCCGGTTCTTCTTCATTGCTTGCGACCAGATCCATTCCTAGGTACGTGAATCTATTCACATGTTCTATATCTTCAATAAAGTGTTGTTGCGCCGGCCTATTTGATCTGGTTTGTATGAGTAGTTTTGTTTTATTTGTATTTATTGCTAGCCCTACTGCTTTTGCACTCTGTTTCAACTCAACGTAGGTTTCTTCCACTGCATTCATTGTTCTGCTCATTATGTTTATATCATCTGCGTATGCTGCTAATTGGGTAGATTTGTTTGTATGTTATTTCCGCTCACCGTCAACAGTCTAATTACATATTCAAGAACAAGATTAAAAAGCGTTGGAGCCAGTCCGTCGCCTTGTTTCAGTCCTTGCGTTATCTTAAACGCATCAGTGATCTGTTCTTGAATACATACCTGGGCTTCTGTTTCTGTCATTGTCATTTGCACTAGTGGTATTAATTTTGATGGTATGCCAAATTCTTCCAATATATTAGGTAGAATTGTTCTATCTATTGAATCATAGGCTTGTTTAAAATCTACAAAGAGATTATAAACGTCCATGTCATATTCCCATGCTTTGGCTAGTATTTGTTTAACCACCATTACAACAACAGAGGCAGCAGCAGGCACGGCAGGAGGTACAACAACAAGAGCTGGAGGAAGATGGAGAAATGAATTAACTAGACCCCCAACGCTAGAGGAGGTCCAAACGGCAATCCACATACAAAAAAGCCATAAAGCACCGGGAATAGATAAAATACCGGCAGAACTACTCAAGCAAGGAGGAAGGAATTTGACACAACAGATGTACCAGCTAATACAAGAGATATGGATAGAAGAAGAAATCCCCCAACAATGGAAGAAAAGTATAATCTGCCCTATTCATAAAAAAGGAGACAAACTGCTGTGTCAGAATTATAGAGGCATCTCTTTACTTTGTTCGGGATACAAAATATTCACAAACATCCTTAATCGAAGACCTCTCACGGAAAAAATCATCGGGGAATATTAAGCAGGGTTTAGGCAAAATAGATCTACCATTGACCAACTATTTACAGTTAAACAATAAACTCTGTAGTTAGGAAAATTAAGGGAACTTAATTAAACTTAAACTTCAGAAACTGAGGAACAACCATTACAAGTGCTACTAGAGCCGCACAAGACTTCTCACGTTTTCACGCATGCAAAATATAAATCTGATCTCAGCAACAGCATGATTTGATTTTTAAAAAGACGCTGAATCATAATTTGAAAAATGAAGAACAGCGGCACTGACACTTGCTGCAACGACAATACTTAAAATATCACGTTATTACATAGAAATTCTGTATATTATTTTTAAAGTTTTAAGATTTTTTGAAAAAATAATGTCAATGTGGTGCGAGTACTCTGGGAACTTGTCTCATATAACCAGTGTGTTATGCTGTTAATGCTTTGCGAGACTTCAACCCAATGTGAAGTATCCTGATGGGTCATCAGTTAAGCATCCAACCGAAATCAGTAAAATCTTAACATACAGAGAATCGAAAATGACTTAAACCCGATTTTTACATAAGCGATTGTAATTATTAATATTTCGCGTTTACTGACTACCATGTACTTTGTACTTCGTATCGAGAGTAAGTCCACGTTCTCTGCTTATATCTGATATGCGGGACATTATTCTTTGCAAACCATCTAAGCTATTTGCAAAGACTACTGCTTCGTCGGTATATCTAATGTTTTTTAGACGCACTCTATTCTACATCGTGAAAATGTGAGATGTCTTGTGGTGCTCTAGGCGCACTTGTGGTTGTTCCTCAGTTTTCTGAAGCCGCTTCAGTAGTAGTGGTGGAACATTTGATACATCCAAACTACATAAAATATATAGATAATAACTTATATGCAATAAGTTCCCGTAATTTTACTAACTGTCGAGTTTATTGGGTTGAATTTGTCTGTCTGTATTTTAAGTTTCCTGTCAGCCAATGTATTTTTTATGTTTCAACAATTTTAATTCGGAACTGTGCTACGGGGGGAATTCCCCTATTCCCACCGTAGAACCGCCACTGTTCAGTAATTTAAGACGGAACTGCAGCTATGCTGGTATTGGGTAAGTGTAAAGCATTCACGAAAACATGAGAATTCTTATGTCGCTCTAGCAGCACATTTTCAGTTTTCTGCGGACTTTTCGAAGCTTTTCTGGAGACTAAAATACTATGCATCTATTTTTGACCACAAATTCATATGCAACACGCAAATATGCATGAAGAACATGAGTTTCTCTTCTTTCAATGATAAATATTTTCGTTCAGTTGACCGTGAACTAGTGCTCTTAACGTAAACCGACTACCTGAATCCAATAACTTCAGAAAGCTACAGCTTCAGAATAATAGTTTTTCAGGCCTAGGTCCAATGGACTTTTTTAATCTGAGAACTATCATTGACAGAAGTTTCGTTAAATTTGACCGGGGTCACTTTTCCATAATGAGTAATGCGGGATCCTTTTGTTACTATATCTTACGAGGTGTCATAGATATGTTTATGTTTCCAAACTTTACGCGTGCACTGTATATTAACCCATTTTAAAAATCTCAAAATTACAATTATTTAATGTAGATATTAAATATATGTTTTATAACTTGAATTATATTGGAAGAGTATGTTTATGTCTGCAAAATCTCCATGCTAAAAAATTATGTACTTCTCTATGGAAATTTGGTTTTATTTGTTATTTTTTATATTATTCTATTGTCATACAATTAGATATTTCTTTTAGTATTCGTATATTTTATGTCCAGTCGGGATAGACGAATAACAGGCCTAACCTTGCATTAGGAGCTGCCCCAAATTTTAGTTTTCTAATCTTTAGGGGGTGTCAATAGTAGTGTAAATTTAAAATCTCGACTGAATTGCGCTGTTGCGTTAGGCGCCATCTTGATTTTTAACGAGAACCGTTTTTGCTAAATATCTCCGCCATCTTCAACTTTTCGACAAAAATAATAACAACTAAAATTGTTGAAAATGTGATTTTATATAATTTCTATTCCTACAATTTTTGTCGTGCCGTCGATATTTTCCGAGTTATGGCGGAAAATAGTGACAGTTAGAGCGTAATTATTGAATTATCTCGTTTATTTTTAGTTTTACGACAAAAATGTCCCTATACAAAAATAGAGAGAATTAAATTCTACACAATTTTAATATCTTTCATTTTTCTGCTTAAGTTAATATTTAACGTAGTAAGTATGCGATAATGGCGCGAGCGTAAGACCCGATTGATTTTGTAGCAATTGTTTTTGTTCAATATCTACGCCATTTTCAACTAAAATTGTCCCAAATATGATTTTGTACAATTTCTTTTTAACAATTTTTTTCATGCGGTTGATATTTTCCGAGTTAAGTTGGAAAATAGTAAAAAGTGGTGGGGGAGCATAATTACTAAAGTGAATATTGTTTCTGAGCTGCCCCAAATTTTATAATTGTATCCTTTAGGGGAGATCAATAGTAGTGTAAATTTAAAATCTCGACTGAATTCCGCCGTTGAATTAGCCGCCATGTTGATTTAAATGGAGAACCGTTGTTGCTTAATATCTCCGCCATTTTCAACTTTTCGACAAAAATGATAGGAACTAAAATTGTTGTAAAAGCAATTTGCTACAATTTCTTTTTCACAATTTTTTTATGCGATTAATATTCTCCAAGTTAAGGGGGAAAATAGTGGAAGCGGAGGGGAAGCATAATTATTGACTTGTCTCATTTATTATTAACTTTACAACATAATTGTACATAAACAAAAATAAAGAGAATTATATTTTTACAATTTTTGAAACTTCCAATGAAACACCAACCAAACTAAGACATAAATAATAACTTATATCCATTAAGTTCACTTAGTTTATTAACTAGCGGGTTTGATTGGTTGAATTTGTCTGTCGATAATTAAGTTTCATGTCAGCTAACATATTTTAATATTTCAACAATTTTTTTTTAATTTTGGACCCTGTTGGGGGGAATTTTCCCATCCCCCTCGTAGACCCGCCACTGGTTCTCTCGAAAAATTGTAGTAAATCGTAATTGCGACAATTTCAGTCCTTACAATTTTTGTCGAAAAGTTGAAAATTGCGGAGATATTGAACAAAAACCATTGCTATAAAATCAATCAGGTCTTAAGCTCGTGCTTTTACTGCATACGTACTACCTTAAATATTGATTTTATCAAAAAAATGAAATTGATCAAAATTATACAAAAATTTAATTGTCTTCATTTTGTGTAGGTTCAAATTTGTTGTAAAACTAATAGGTCTGGATCCCGCGTATGAAAAAAAGTTGATTAATAGCAAGCTGAAAATTTGTTAATAGCTTAAGGGTGTCTAGTCGGACAAACTTTGATATATGGGAACACTGGAACAGGGGAAGTTTTAATTGTGGAACAGTTTGAAAATTTGGAACGGTCAGACCACGAAAACGGCACATGTATTTTGTCCGACAGAACAGACTTAAACTCTTCGAACAGAGATTAAACTCTCATGCAAAAATCAGACTGCTATTTATCACCAAATGGGCGTTTTAATGAGTGGAACATGTAGAATATGTCCAATGACAGGAATTATGACAGGTGATAAATAGCAGTCTGATTTTTGCATGAGAGTTTAATCTCTGTTCGGAGAGCTTAAGTCTGTTCTGTCGGACAAAATAAATGTGCCGTTTTCGTGGTGTGACCGTTCCAAATTTTTAACCTGTTTCACAATTAAAACTGCCCCTGTTCCAGTGTTCCCATATATCAAAGTTTATCCGACTAGACACCCTTAAGCTATTAACAAATTTTCAGCTTGCTATTAATCAACTTTTTTTTTCATACGCGGGATCCAGACCTATAATAATAAACGAGATAATTGAATAAATCAATAATTATGCCTTAACTGTCACTATTTTCCCCCATAACTCGGAAAATATCGACCGCACGAAAAAAATTATAATAAACGAAATTATAGAAAATCCCATTTTCAACAATTTGAGTTGGTACACTTTTTGTCGAAAAGTTGAAAATGGCGGTCAAATTCAGTCGAGATTTTAAATTTATACTACTATTGATCCCTAATGATTAGAAAAATCCCTAAAGATTCTAAAGATTAGAAAAATAAAATTTGGGGCAGCTCGTAATGCAAGGTCAAATGCTATCCCGACTGGGCTAATATTATATTACCTAGGATAGATATCTCGGACATAATATGCAGTTTTCCTAGAAACAACTCTTTTACCGGAAACTGTAAATTATTGATACAAGAAAATCGATTCAGTATAAAAGAATAATTAATTCTGAGAAACGACGGACGTAGCCGTTCCGAGTTATAAAACTTGAAATACTTAGAATTCTCTTACAGCAATGAATGTAATTGGCCAATTACACCTTATTTTCTTTTTATAGTAGACGGTTTAAATAATACAGATAAAGAACTTAGTGATGTGCTTAATTTTCTAAAGTAATGAATGTTACATCAAGATCTAATTTAAGAGGTCTCTTATTGAGCTTCAATTTTTTTCCTTTATGATTTCTTATCATTCTTATACCTTTTTCGGGGATGTATATGTATTTTTGGGGATGTATATGTATTTTTGGGGATGATTACATACCAAATAAATGCTGTAAAAGCACATCGTGAAACCCTCCGTACATGAATGGGTACCAATAGAATAGACATGTTTCGCCATGCCTGGCTCGTCAGTATTCGGCTAGGTACGAATTCATAAACAAACAATCCAACGATGTGTCTTCAAATTTCGCACCTCAGGTGTCGAGCTGCAAAAATGCCATCTCCTTTGATGGCTAGGAAGTAGAAACACGACTCGAAACGAGTCGGTTTCTACAATCTTTTCAGCTGTATTAAAAGATGCCTGCATGCCGGTCTTCGGCAAGAGCCTTGCCAATGTTAGATTTTACACACCAAATAAATGGTGTAACAGCACATCTTTAAACCCTCCTGACATGAATGGGTACCAATAAAGTAAACTATAACTAAAACAATAAAGTACTCCTTACCATCATTCACTCGCGCATATACACCAAATTAAAAGAACACCTAAGTGAAGTTTAATTGGGATTCAGAGCAGGACTCGAAACGAGGGAAGCACTTTTCAGTTTGCAAGTCCTAATACAGAGAGCCAGGTATTTCAACTTCAATATGTATGCATATTTCATTGATTTCGAGAAAGCAATTTACAAAGAACCACGTGTGAAACTAATCGATATCCTAGAAACATCAGGAATCGATGGTGAGGATACAAAACTGATCTCAAACTTATAGCCTCAACAAAAAGCAACACTGCGATTTGAAAATTAACTGTACGAGATCTTAAACCTCTCCGTAACACAACAATAAAAAAAAATTCAAAAATTACAAAAATCAGCTATAAGTAAACAATGTTTAGTTGGCCTGTATTATTAAATAGTAGATATTAAAAAAAATCGCGTGTGGTTCACCACACAAATTCACTCGTATATTTTGTAACTGCATTTCTCATTAAGAGTAAAGGCGCAAATATTTTACGGCTATCTCTACTTTTTCTGTCTTTACACGGCAAATTACGTGTAGCAAAATTCTCACTGGTATGGATATGTAAACATTACTTGACAATGTCATGATTAACTTTAAAGAGATGGCTTTTGAATGTTCTTGCTAAATTGCACTCGATCTCTAAAATTATTATCGAAATTTTGCCCTCGTGACACTTTGACATAATTTCACTCCCCTTCGGGACGTGAAATTAAAACTGTCAAAGTGTCACTTGGGAAAAATTCGATAATTTTAGAGCTCTTGTGCAATTACTACTGATTATTTCATTCATAGGAGATTCTGACCAATAGAAAGCTACAGACATGCAAATTAGGGTGATAATTTTTGATAATCTCCCGTCGTTAAGCATATTACGTCAGATTCCCTTCGTTGCTACGAAAAAATACATTCAGTGACATTAATGACAAATGTTTTAAAAATTATAAAAGTGATGACTTTCAACCGTCAAATACATATTTATAACATCTGTGTGTTTAATTTCACTAATTGGTACTTACATATATAAATTACAATAAAATTTTGGTTTTGAACAGTTCTATTCATGAAATAATCGCAACAAATTGCACTCGAACTCTAAAATTAATATAGAATTTTAGAGCTCTTGTGCAATTACTACTGATAATTTTTTCACTAACTATGTATTCAGTGATTGTAATAATTTATATACTGTACTGTTTCAATCGAGAAAAGAAGAAAAATGATAAAGTGATTTTTTAATAATACATTGTTACTAGGGAACGCTTACAATTTTGAACATCTTTAAAAACAAAATAATTGGATCACAGAATATATCCTGGTGTATTCTCTGCTTGGATCTTCCATAAATAATAAACAATAAATAACTTTTTATTAAGTTCACGTCTTAAATCAATTATTTATCAAATACACATCAATATTATTTAATCAACAACTCAAAATATTCCCGATGCCATGTCAAATATTTAAAATTGTCACTGTTTTGTCACCATATTCTATTCGACTCAGTGCATTGTATGACAAAGATATCGAATGTTCGATTTGGAAAATATCACCAAGGACATGGTGTCCATTTTTTTCGAATCCTGAAAAAACTAATAAATATTTTTAAAAAATTTAAACGCAGAATGAAAGACTAAATTATTATCTAGGACCGAAAGTCCCATAGAATAAATAAAAAGATTCTTTTGAATGAGATATTTGAAATTTAAAATCACACTATATTTTCTCTTAGGTTTTCACCCCTGTAACTTTTCAGGGGCTTTCGGACCTCGGTTAGAACGTAATCTTTCATTCTGCGTTTAAATGTTTTAAAAATACTTATTAGTTTTCTCAGGATTCGAAAAAAAAATGAATCCCATTTAAATAGGATTGGAGCCGAAACTATATACCGATCCCCTTAATGAATTATTTTACTTCTTCTAGGTATTTTTTTCTTTCACTGTCCTTTGCACTATCTTTCGTTTCGTTGTTTAAATATTAACTTATTAAACCCTCAAATTAAGTAAACGTGTCGTAATAATTTAACAAGAAATCCCTCAATTTCTTCCATCTGAGATTATTATTAGCGCATAACCACCACTAAAAATAGAGCAAGGGTAATCCAGTATGCCCAATTTATGTGAAGCAGGACTCGGAACGAGTGAAGCAGGTTTTAGCGTGCAAGTTTCAATACAGAGAGCCAGGGATATCAAGTGCGGTGTGAATGCATGTTTCATAGATTTCGACAAAACATTTGAAAAAGTACCACATGAGAAACTAATCGATATCCTAATACAGGGTGTTAGTAAATAAGTATGAAAAATTTAAAGGGCTAATTCTACATGAAAAAAGAATGCCGGTTTGCTCTATAAACGTATGTCCACAAATGCTTCGTTTCCGAGATACGGGGTGTTAAAATTTTTATTTCAAACTGCCAATTTATTTATTGCTCTAAGATCAATTGAGCTATAAAAATGAAATTTTGTGAGTTTTAGAAGGTAGTTATTTCGCATTTTTTGACATACAATTAAGAATTTTGTATTCATCATTGGCGCGCCTACGGGTAATGGTCTGAATTTATTTAAAGAAAAAAGTAGTACGCCACTGAGATATTTCGAATACAAAATTATTTTTAAATTCCACGTCTAATTTGTGATAAAAAACCTTTCTTGCCTCTTTTTCATATGGTGCACCATTTTTATGCAGAAAAATAAAACATCTTGAAGCTTATTTTTTATTTTTTAATACATTATCAAGAAATATCCAATTTAATAATACGAAACTGGAACAATAACAGAAAATATTACTAGTAAAATTTTAACTAGGCGCAGAACTACAACAAATGTTAAAAATGACCTCCTTTAGAGGTTACAGAAGAATTTTATATTCATCATTGGTGCTCGTACGGGTAATGGTCTGAATTTTTTTAAGAGAAAAATAGTACGCCACTGAGATATGTGAAATTAAAAATCATTTTTGAATTGCTGATTCAATTTACGACAAAAAATCTTTCTTGACATTTTTTCATATGCGGCGCCGTTTTTATGCAAAAAAATAAAACATCTTAAAGTTTACAAAGTATTTGAACTAAGTTTTTATGCATACGGAAACTACCTCAAATACTTTGTAAGCGTTAAGATGTTTTATTTTTTTGTATAAAAACGGCGCCTTGTATGAAAAAAAGGCAGGAAAGATTTTTTGTCGTAAATTGAACGAGGAATTCAAAAATGATTTTTAGTTTGACATATCTCAGTGGCGTACTATGTTTTTCTTTAAAAAATTCAGACCATTACCCGTACGCGCGCCAATGATGAATATAAAATTTTTCTGTTACCTGTAAAGGAGACCATTTTAAACATTTCTTGCAACTTTGCACTTAGTTGAAATCTTATTAGTTATCTTATCTTATCTTATCTTATCTTATTATTAATCTTATTAGTTATTTTCTGTTATTGTTCTGGTTTAGTATTATTACATATATTGGATAGTTCTTGATAATGTATTAAAAAATGAAAAATACGCGCCAAGATGTTTTATTTTTCTGCATGAAAACGGAGCACCATATGAAAAAAAGGCAAGAAAGATTTTTTATTAAAAATTAAACGTGGAATTTAAAAATAATTATTATTTTGGAATATCTCAGTGGCGTACTATTTTTTTCTTTAAATAAATTCAGACCATTACCCGTAGGCGCGCCAATGATAAATACAAAATTCTTAATTGTATGTTAAAAAATGCGCAATAACTACCTCCTAAAACTCACCAAATTTCATTTTCATAGCTCAACTGGTCTTAGAGCAATAAATAAATTGGCAGTGTGAAATAAAAATTTCAACACCCCTTATCTCGGAAACGAAGTATTTGCGGACATACGTTTATAGAGCAAACCGGCATTCTTTTTTCATGTAGAATTAGCCCTTAAAATGTTTCATACTTATTTACTAACACCCTGTATAAACACATTAGGACTCGATGGTAAGGATATAAGACTGATCTCAAACTTATATTTCCAACAAAAAAGATAAAACAAAAAAAGATATAAACAGAAAAGGATATAAGACTGATCTCAAACTTAGATCTCCAATAAAAGGCAACAGTGCGATTCGAAAATGAAGTGTCCAAGATCTTAGACAGCTCTGTGATACAAGAATCTAAAAAAATTCAAAAAATCAAAAAATCATCTACGTAACTCGGGAGCACTCGCGCCGTTAGAAAAAATCTAACATTTTATCCTTTTTCGTGATAACTTGATAAAAAATTTTGCAACCTAACTTTCTACCCTTAGGTGCCTCGGGGAAGGGTGTAGTAATGTGTAGGTTGATTTATTTTTCTTTTTTTTTTTTCTTTTTCTTCTTCTTCTTTTTGTGAAATTTATGGCTTTGGTGAGAACCAATTAGCTTTAATAATTGCTAGAAATAATATTTAACATAACAAGTAAATAAAAATACCATAAAATAAAAATTTGTTGTAAACTCGTATTTAAATTCGTATTGTTAGATAAAATCTAACGCGCGACTGATTACGTGACAGAAAAGAGCGCGACTGGACCCAGGTTAAGTAAACAAAGTTTAAAAAAAAATCTTGTTGGCCTATATTATTAACTACTAGATATTAAAAAAATTACGCGGTTCACCGCACAACTTCAACTGTATATTTTGTACCTGCATTTTTCATTAATGATTTTTTTTTACTTCTTTTAGGAACTTTTTCTTTCACTGTACTTAGCATAATCTTTCGTTTCGTTGTTTAAATGTTAACTTGTTAAACCCTTAAATTAAGTAAACGTGCCGTAATAATTTAACAAGAAATCCCTCAATTTCTTCCATCTGCGATTATTATTAGCGCATACCCACCACTAAAAATAGAGCAAAAGTAATCCAGTATGCCCAATTTCACCGGCAAGAAAGGTCTAGAAAGAGCGTAGCAGAATTTAGGTGCTTAAAAGCTAAAGGTTCGAAATATTAAATTACGGCCTGAGAATGTAATTTTAACAAATTAGTTTCTCATAGTCGGAACGAGCGAAGATGTATATGCACGTCTTGCAGAAGGTAAAATGCAATTTTCCGTAGTGACAATCCAATTTGTCGTCATAAAAGTGAGCGGCGAAAGAGCGGGAAAAGATAGGAAACCTATCTTGAGAAAACGCCTACACAGTAGTTTAGACGTGACTATCGTGCACTCGATTCATTATTTGAATACAGGAGGTCGGATGTCAATATTACATGGTCAATATTATTTATAGTACTTTATGAAAAAGCCCATAATCTGAGTACGGAAGAGTAATTTTAATAATTTTCACAGCATTTGAGGATCTACAAAAAATACACAATAAAAAACGAAGTTTAAGCTTTAAATTATTGATCTAATAAACCAAATAAAACATCACATTTTTTTCGGTGTGCACGTTAATAATTACTGTATTTTATAGAATTGGATTTTATTTTGATCAAATTGCAACAATTGTTTTTGTTTTTTACAAGTCAATTTATCATTACATGATAAAGTTTTATTGCGCTATATTTTATATCAAATTAAAAAAAAAATATACAGAAAAACTATTTATGCAGTTTTGAAACTAAATACAAAAAAGTAAAAAATACAATAATAGAGTATTTGTAAAAAAACGATCTAGTGTACGAAACAAAGGTTAAACCTTGCAAAATGGACACAAGTCCGGTTTTATTTTTTTTTCTAGTATGTTAAGGGGTGCTTATTATAAGACTAACTTTTTCTGAAAAAATTTCGCCCCGGAACCCCCATTTTCACCCCTTTAAAGGGGGCAATTTGTGGTTTTTGCGGAACGTAGCCCTTCCTGTACCTTTTACAAAAAATTTATTTTATAGAAATATGAAGAGGACTATATTTTCTACGATTTATTTCTCGACAGCATCTGTCTATCATCCACCGTTTAGCGGGGGTGGCGCCCCAAAATTGACAAGTTTTTAAAAAAGATGTTTTAAAAAAATATATATTTTTCCCTAACTGTAACGGAAATTAAGAACAAATCCTGCGACAATTATTCACAAATAATAATTAATTGATTTTTTGGTATAGGTTTCACTTAAGGGTAATAGCCCTTTTTTTTAATTACAGGGTGTTACATTTTAAAAAACCCCTTTTTATACCATCTGAACCGTTTATGCTAGAGTAAAAAAACTTTCAGCGATTACCTATGTACTGGTGCTATTTACAAATTTGTACAATGCACCCCCATTTTTTCCCCAGAACTACCCCAAAAAAAAGAAGAATTAATAAATAATGTGATTTTCTTGGAATCCTTCACACACAATGCCCTTTATTAATATGCTTCATATATCATTTTGTTCACGTTATTATTATTCATGCATAGACACTAAAAGCGATTTCCTAGTGCAACCCCTGTAGCCAAAAAAAAAAAAATAAAATGGGGGGTTGAAATTTTTTTTTGTTTTTTGCTTTTTGATCCGTATGGGCATATGCTTCATCAATAGTGCTTTTTAAAAATATATATGGTTATTGCAACATCCCTGCGGAAACCACCCCTATCCTGGAAAATATACTGTAGAAACTACCCCTAGCCCTTCACGAGCATGTTTTTACGATTTTTTCATTACCTATGCATTCTTTTTAAACAAAACTTATACAAGGTGAAAGACCACTATTTACTCTAAAAATTAACTCCTATTCATTTTTTTCGTATAAGCAACCGTTACGGAACAGTGGCGCCGTAAACCTCATATATGCTTTGGCGGGCTCTAGGTTTTGTTTTTTATTTCGTCATCTGTTCGTTTTATTGATGAAGTACATATGTAAAATAAAACAACACAGTGTAACCTACAAATTATGACCTATGCACATTTTACATTCTTTGCGCCCCAAAGCCACAGTGATGGCCCAAAATCAATTTTTGCATATTTTCGCTACCTACACGCATTTTATTGCATTAATGCTACTTTAATAGCACAATATTCACCCTTAAGTGGTCACTAAGCAGTGGCGGATCCAGGGAGGGCTGAAGGGGGCGATCACCCCCTCTTAAACCAAGTGATATTATATTTAAAGATTATAAAAATATTCATTTATTTTTATAAAAATTTAGCCAATGAGCACCCCCCTCTTAACGATGCTGGATCCGTCACTGTCGCTAAAGCATAAAAAGTACGCCATTCTTATAAAAATAATAATATAAGTATTTCTATAAAAATAAATGAATATTTTTATAATCTTTAAATAGAATATCACTTGGTTTGACAGGGGGGGGTGATCGCCCCGATCACACCTCCCTGGATCCGCCACTACTTAGCGACCACTTAAGGGTGAATATTGTGCTATTAAGGTAGCATTAATGCAATAAAATGCGTGTAGGTGGCGAAAAGATGCAAACATTGATTTTGGGCCACCACTGTGACTTTGGGGCGCAAAGAATGTAAAATGTGCATAGGTCATAATTTGTAGGTTACACTGTGTTGTTTTATTTTACATAAGTACTTTATTAATGAAACGAACAGGTGACGAAAAAAAAACAAAAACTGGAGCCCGCCAAAGCATATCTTAGGCTTACGGCGCCACTGTGCCGTAACGGTTGCTTATACGAAAAAAATGAATAGAACCTAATTTTAGAGTAAATAGTGGTCTTTATGACCTACAAATTATGACCTATGCACATTTTACATTCTTTGCGCCCCAAAGCCACAGTGATGGCCCAAAATCAATTTTTGCATATTTTCGCTACCTACACGCATTTTATTGCATTAATGCTACTTTAATAGCACAATATTCACCCTTAAGTGGTCACTAAGCAGTGGCGGATCCAGGGAGGGCTGATGGGGGCGATCACCCCCTCTTAAACCAAGTGATATTATATTTAAAGATTATAAAAATATTCATTTATTTTTATAAAAATTTAGCCAATGAGCACCCCCCTCTTAACGATGCTGGATCCGTCACTGTCGCTAAAGCATAAAAAGTACGCCATTCTTATAAAAATAATAATATAAGTATTTCTATAAAAATAAATGAATATTTTTATAATCTTTAAATAGAATATCACTTGGTTTGACAGGGGGGTATAAGTTTTGTTTAAAAAGAATGCATAAGTAATGAAAAAATCGTAAAAACATGCTCGCCAAGTTATAGGGGTAGTTTCTGCAGTATATTTTCAAGGATAGGGGTGGTTTCCGCAGGGATGTTGCAATAACCATATATATTTTTGAAAAGCACTATTGATGAAGCATATGCCCATATGGATCAAAAAGCAAAAAACAAAAAAAAAATTAACCCCCCATTTTATTTATTTTTTTTTTTGATAAAGGAGTTGCACTAGGAAATCGCTTTTGGTGTCTATGCATGGGTAATAATAACGTGCACAAAATGATATATGAAGCATATTAATAAAGGGCATTGTGTGTGAAGGATTCCAAGAAAATCACTTTATTTATTAATTCTTCTTTTTTTGGGGTGGTTCCGGGGAAAAAATGGGGGTGCATTATACAAATTTGTAAATAGCACCAGTACATGGGTAATCGCTGAAAGTCTTTTTACTCTAGCATAAACGGTTCAGATGGTATAAAAAGGGGTTTTTTAAAATGTAACACCCTGTAATTTAAAATAGGGCAATTACCCTTAAGTCAAACCTATACCAAAAAATCAGTCACTTATTTGTGAATAATTGTCGCAGGATTTCTTCTTAATTTACGTTACAGTTAGGGAAAAATATATATTTTTTTAAAACATCTTTTTTAAAAACTTGTCAACATTGGGGCGCCACCCCCGCTAAACGGTGGATGATAGACATATGCTGTCGGGAAATAAATCGTAGAAAATATAGTCCTCTTCATATTTCTATAAAAAAATGTAAAAGGTACAGGAAGGGCTACGTTCCGCAAAAACCACTAATTACCCCCTTTAAAGGGGTGAAAAGGGGGGTTTCGGGGCGAAATTTTTTCAGAAAAAGTTAGTCTTATAATAAGCACCCCTTGATCTACCAGAAAAAAAAAATAAAACCGGACTTGTGTCCATTTTGCAAGGTTCAACCTCTGTTTCCTACACTAATCGTATATTTTAAAATATGGTTAACATTGAACAATAAAACAAGATCCTAGTGATTTTTTTAAATATGTGTCCCTATGAGCCCTTATTACCATCATCTCATACTTCTACTGATACTGTTAAATTCTTTCTTATTTCAATTATAACAGTTCCCACTTCAGCTCTTTAAATAACTGAAATACTTGACTCCAGTCTTCTTGCATATTCCAAATATGTGAAATTGGGTTCAGGTCTGGCGAACATGCAGGACATAATGGACAGTATTTCCATTTGGTGTCGATAGCCAAATAGGGATAAATCACATTCCCTTCACTGCACATTATTTAGTGGTTAATGGTTCAGACCCTGTCAAAAAATAAAATGCCAACGTAGTAGTTTAAAATTCTAATGGATATGCTACTTAGACTAGAATACGCTGGTGTATCGGATCGATCTATGGATTAGTAGACGGCAAGAGATGGGGGCTTGCGGCTCATTGTAACTCACTCCGCTTGGTTTAAAAAGTCAGTTACATAAGGAGTCAAGTGCGGGTTAACATTGTCTGACATGAAGAGGATTTTTCATAGAAAGTACATACAAAACAGTCAGAGGAAAAGTACAAGTGGGAGGCCAAAGACCTACTGAATTCAAAATAAATAAAGGAATAAAACAGGAATAATGAATCAAAAAGGAACAGCGAAGCAGTAAGGAGATTAAATTTAATAGAACAATATTAGAAAAAATAACAATGTAAGAATATCTGGAGACAGCATTATGAGTGGTGATGGCAAAATAGACGCGCAAATAACAAATGGACGAAAAAAATCTACACGATTGTCTACACAATTATTAATACAAAAATACTGAGACACAAAGATGTAAAAATTGAAGTCAAGGGAAAAATTCACAATACGATAACAGTATTAATAATATTGTACGCAAGCACAAACTGGACAATTCAGAAAGAACATGAATCAACAATCAAAGCAATCGAAATGAAACATTTTTTGATAAAAATATGCGGAAAAATAAAATGGGACAGAATGAGAAATGAAGATTTCAGACAAATTGCAAAGCAGAGACCTATAATGAAACTAGTAATAATTACAAGACAAATAATTTGTAAGTAGAAGAAAAAGAAGAAGGGGAAGATCCAGCAGGAAATTAATAGATTAAATCGAAGACATAGGAAGAAATAAACGAAAAACTGTTGATATTAAAGACGAATGTACAAAATAGAAATGCTGGAGACAACGGGTAAAGAAAGAACCCGAATCCCAATCCGATGCCTGGATGGGTCAAAGAATTAATGAGAAGAAGAAGAAGAAAGTAGATGACTAAAATGGCAATAACTAGGCTGTATATCTGCCTTGCTGTACTGAACGGTTGGCTGTAGGACCTTGATTGGTGTCGTTGAAATCTATTTGGAGTAGAAACAAAGTTCGCGTCTCGGGTCGCTTCTCTCCTCATTCTCCCTACATAGTCCGTTCTTTAACGGTAAAATATTGCAAAACTTCTAAATTTTAAAGAACCGCTTGGATTGACATGAAATTTGGCACACACATAGCTAACAAGTCAAAGAACAAAAGTGATATTGTGCCGATATGTGCTTTTGCCCTGGGGGTGGTTTTCACCCCCAGGTGAAAAAATATTCGTCCAAAAAAGTCAGGAAATGGATAAACTGGCTAATTTTAAGTAACTTTTGTTCTATAGAGTTTTTTCACTAAGTCAATACTTTTCGAGTTATTTGGCAGTGAATATGTTCATTTTTTCAACAAAATAACCACGCTTTTAGACGGTTTCTCGCAAATAACTCAAATAGTAAGTGTTTTGTCGAAAAAACATTCTTAGCAAAAATATAGCCCGTAAAAAATTAAAAAAATGGTGTATATATCACGTCTCTGCACCTAGTAGAAGCAGAGTTATAGCTAATGAAAAATAGGTTCATATTCGTCAAATTCCAAATGGAATACTTTAACGTGAAATAACCAAAAATGAAGCACGTTTCTAGGAAAACTCATTACAACTTATTTAAATTGTTTAAAAAAATCTTCATTTCTGTTTTATAAAAAAAATTTCTAGCATCAAAATTAAACAAGTTACGCTCAAAATAAAGTTAGTCGTTTTGGTTTTGGTAAAAAAATCGAGAAAATCACCCCCTAATTAGTATCTTAAATGAACTTAATCGTTACGACTTCACAAGTTTCTTGACTCGTGTATATATTGTTTATATGATCTGTAAGTTTCATCGGTTCAAAGTCCTTATTATTGAAAGGGCTGTAGTTAAAAGGGGTTGAACGAGTCACTAATCACGAATGTATGCAAATTTAGAAACACCAAATCTTAATAAATTTTTGTCTAACAGAAAAACAAAAAAATACATGATATTCAGAAAAGCAAATCTGACTTTTTCTGTTTTTCGAGATTTTTGGTATCTCTAACAATTTTTAAGTTATTTTGAAAAAAGGCATATTTTTCAAAATTTAAATTTTAAAGAATTTTATTTTGAAACCAAATTTTTTCAAAAATAAGCACTTTGAATCGATGAAACTTACAGATCATATAAACACAACATAGGTAAAATAATTTGTAGAGCGGTAACGATTAATTTAATTTAAGTTGCTAATTAGGGGGTGGTTTCCCGATTTTTTTTTTTGCAAAAACAAAAGGGACCAACTTTATTTTGAGCGTAACTTGCTTAAATTTAATGCTACAAACTTTTCGTAAAAACAGTAATAAAGCTTTTTTTAAACACTTTAAAAAAGTTATAATAGATTTTTCCCAAAAAGTGCTTAATTTTTTGGATATTTCACGTCGAAATATTCTATTTCAAATTTGGTGAATATGAATCTATTTTTCATTGGCTATAACTCTGGTTCTACGAGATTCAGAGACCTAACGCGGACACCATTTTTTTGACTTTTTTATAGGCTATATTTTTGCTAAGAGCGTTTTTTTCGACAAAATACTTACTTTTCGAGTTATTTGCGAAAAACCGTCTAAAAATGTGGTTATTTTGTTGAAAAATGAACATATTCACTTGCAAATAACTCGAAAAGTGTTGACTTGTCGAAAAAGCTCTATAGAACAAAAGTTACTTAAAATTAGTCAGTTTACCCATTTCCGGACTTAGTTTGGACATATATTTTTTCACCCCCAAGAGGGGGTGAAAGTCACCCCCAGGGCAAAAGCACACATCGGCACAATATCACTTTTTTTCTTTGACATGTAAGCTATACGTATGCCAAATTTCATGTCAATCCAAGCGGTTCTTTAAAATTTAGAGCAAAAACCGTGAAAGAATGGACTAACATTTTCATTTTTAAACTCATTATATTTACTCATTCTTGAGTTGTCTTATAAATCATCTCTTTTTCCCTGTGTCTGTTTTATTCTTACGAGTTAGGACGAAATGCTGCGAGTCATGGCAGTATTCCCATACCTTGCAACGGCTATAATGTTTCAGAATTTGCCAACTCTCTGGGTCAGCGCGTAGGCAACACTTTTTATCCTATGTCATGTATCCAATGGGCACGATGGTGTGATACCTGAGATTGGAGAATGCAGTAGACGCATCACACATTATCTCACCGTATGATGAGTCACTCTTTCTTTTTGTTATACCTTATTCACACTTATCAACCGGTCCTATACAGGGTGTTTGCTAAAGAATGGGCCATAGCTTAACCTTAGATTATTCTGCTTAAGAATATCTGCTTAAACTTACCTTAGTACGAAAGTTGATAATAACCGAAATACAGGGTGTCAAAGTTAAACTTTTATTTTATTTATTCTTGAAAATTTCCTGACAGGCATAAGATAACAACACGAAATTTGGTAAGCGGGTGTTTTTTTGGATGAGAAATCCAAATTCGCTACCAATAATAATGTATTACCCAGAGGGCGCCACATACGTCTTTCAGCCTCATTTAATACGCTCAATTTTTTATCCCCCACTCTACATGCTTTTTTAATCAAAACTTTTATTCTCTTAATATTTTTACTTAATAGTATATTAAGTATGGAGAACGGTAAGGGTTTTATACCGATCGAAGACAATTGTTTGGAGGAGAAGCGGTGCGACGACTCCAATTATTGTCTGAGATCGGTTACCCTTAACGTTCGACATGCTTATAACGTTTTTTGCACGATTGATACCATTATAAATTATAAAATTAAACATTTTCGTCATATTGACTAGTTTCATTCATTTTATCAAGATAGATACTTTGGTTGTTAGGTAGTAACTAGGGTGCATAACAACAATGGAGAATTGAGTTTTTATTTAGTTGTCAATAATTTTAACATTGATATTTCCAAGTTTTCAACTTTGATCGCGTCTTTGAAGAGAAAAAATGTTGGCTATAGGCCTAAGAAAGCGAGCATTTTTACACGGGAGCAATTTGAAAAATTTCCGATGGAAGCACCGGATGAACAATTTCTAGTTCACAAGGTAATATAAGCTAGTTTAGGTAAAAGAAATAATCTAATTAAGATTTTTTCATAATTTGTAGGTCGCAATGATATTGGGAATATCTGGTGCCTGTAGAAGAGAAGAATTATATAATATTACTATGAATGACATCCAACAAACCGATGGTTTAATGATTGTAAAAGTACCCAATACAAAAACGAACATCCAGCGTACTTTTACAGTCGTTAAGCCCAAACAAGTGGGATTTCATTAAATAATTTAACAAATTGTACCATAAGTTTCAATATTAATAAATAACTCGTTAGTTTTCTTTATTCTTTCAAAAAATAAATTAAAATTAAGAGATTTTTTAACTCGACGGTAAGTGAATTACTTACCGTCGAGTTGGAGTACTTACCGTCGAGTTGGATTACTTACCGTCGAGTTGCTAGTAAATGTCACCTACTGACGTAAAATCTGTCACGGTAAACAGTCAAAAATGATCAATCGTGCAAAAAAAAGATATACTACATTCATCTCGCTAAACTCAACTGTTTTCGAGATAAACGCATTTTAAATCTGTGATACAACATAATTTTTTGCATAATATCATTGTAGTTACATACGAAAAATAAACTTGAAATCATAATAATTGTGCGAGTTCTCATATTTATGTTATTGGATCGCAAACTCCATTTGAAGAAATTTGCGATATATTTTTGGAAATTTTTATGGTTTTAAGTTATTTTTCGGGTGGAGCTACAATGATATTATGCAAGAAATTATGTTATCTCGCAGACTTAAAATGCGTTTATCTCGAAAACGGGTAAGTTTAGCGAGATGAATGTAGTATACCTTTTTTAACTAAAAATATCAATAGAATAAAAGTTTTGATTTAAAAAGTATGTAGAGTGGGGTAATAAAAAAGATTGAATCCATTAAATGAGCTCTGAAATGCGTATGTGGCGCCCTCTGGTCAATACATCATTTTTGGTGGCGAATTTAGATTTACTGTCCCAAAGAAACCCCGCTTACCAAATTTCGTGTTGTTATCCTATGCGTGTTAGGAAATATTCAAAAATAAAAAAAATAAAAGTTTAACTTTGACACCCTGTATTTCGGTTATTATCAACTTTCGTACTAAGGTAAGTTAGCTTAAATCTACCTATTTTAACCTCAGGAATCTATAGTTTAGCTATGGCCCATTCTTTACCAAACACCCTGTATAACAGAATGTTCTTTATTAAAAATTCACAAGGAAAAAGTTTTCCTGTGGTTGGCTGTATACCATGTAATACAAAAAACAGTAAAATACTGTATAAAAGGTATATTTAAAAACCCTCAAAAGGGCCACATCAAAATCACATAACTAGTTTTTGTAACGTCACATAACCTTTTCATAACCACATCTTAGATGTTACCTGGGGCAAATTAGCTAAATATTCCACATCTCAGATGTTACCTGGGGCAGATTAGCTAAATATTCCACATCTCAGATGTTACCTGGGGCAGATTAGCTAAATATTTTAAACATCCATTCTTTATATAGCTTTTTAAACCAATGTTTCCTTGACGGACTTCTTTTACTGGGCTTTGACCCTAATATTTTTGTTAAATACTATCTTGGTGGTTAGCATGTACATTGCACGTAAGCACTGATGATGACTGGTAAACCAGTCGAAAACTAGTTATGTGATTTTGATGTGGCCCTTTTGAGGGTTTTTAAATATACCTTTTATACAGGATTTTACTGTTCTTTATTAGTTATTGGATAGCATTCTTCAAATTGATTTAGAACGTTCTTTATTAGTTGGAGATGAGTACTTCCTCTCCGAACCTCTCCTGTGTGGTGTACTGGCGATCTCACAATCACAGTCTCAGACAGTCACTGACAACAAACCAGTACTTCATCATCAATATTCAAACTGAGTCACTGAAAAGAATGACAAAGTATTATTTGTACGAAAAATGGTCCTTTCACTAATAAGTTTGCATGGATATGCTGATTATTTCATTCATAGGAGATTAACTTCCAATCGTATAGTAAGATATTTGATCACGTGTTTAATTCTGTCCAATCAGATTAAAATTATACTGAGAATGATCTACTGTAGAAAATTACCGATAGATTTTTTTAAGTAGATTGTTTCTGTTTAATGGCAGCCAGTTCCTAGTTTTGACCACTGTCACATTTAAGAACATATCCATAATATACGTATTAAAAAATAATCTTACGAATATCACACGACAGTAAGAATAAATAAGAAAATAATGCTTAATTTTTACTCAAATTTGTTGTCATTGGGCAATAGACACGAGAGCCCGCAGGGCTCTCGTGTCTATTGCCAGACAATAAATTTTCGAAAAACTGTCGCATTATTTTCAATTTATTCTGACTCTCTTGTGATATTATACCTGATAATTTTTGATAATATCCCGTCGTCGAGCATTACGTCAGATGCCATTCGTTACTATGCAAAAATGAACATTCAGTGACATTAATGACAATTAATGTTTTACAACTTGTCACAGAGAACACCAAGAAACACGTTTAGCAAATATTCAGGCGAAGATATCAACAAAATATTAGTTAAAATTATTTAAAAAGACAGTTTTACTCATGAAATAATCTCAGCGAATTACCCTTGATCTCTAAAATTATTATCGACTTGTGTCCCTCGTGCCACTTTGACATAATTTCACTCCCCTTCGGGTCGTGAAATTAAAAGTGTCAATCGCGAAACAAATCGATAATTTTAGAGCTCTCGTGCAATTACTACTAATAATTAGAAAGAAGTTTCTGGGTCATTAAGATATAATTATAATTAGTAGTAAATTTAATGAACAATTTTTCTTGGTAAAAGGTATATTTATTTAAAAAGCCCATAAAAGGGCCACAAATATTAAAACAAAACGTTTTCGCTATGTAAAAAGAGCATCATTAGTGTAACAAAACATGCTTAGCCACCCAAAAATACTAAGGTTAAAACCTTTTACAAATAGACTAAATGTCTTACATAAATGGATATATTATAAAATCCAAATGATGGATTTAATCCCTATGGATATGGCCTGAGGACAACATATGACTCCCACACGTGGTACGTGGGCTGCTAGGTAGTAGGTGGGTTGGTAGATCTATATAGCAACCCAGGTACCACGTGTGGAAGTCATATGTTGCCCTAAGGCCTTAACCATAGGGATTATATCCATCATTTGTATCCATTGGGATTTTATAATATATCCATTTATGTAAGACATTTAGTCTATTTGTAAAAGGTTTTAACCATAGTATTTTTGGGTGGTTTAGCTTGTTCTTGTAACACTGATGATGCTCTTTTTACAGAGCGAAAACGTTTTGTTTTAATATTTGTGGCCCTTTTATGGGCTTTTTAAATAAATGT
Source organism: Diabrotica virgifera virgifera (assembly GCF_917563875.1). Classification (NCBI taxonomy): domain Eukaryota; kingdom Metazoa; phylum Arthropoda; class Insecta; order Coleoptera; family Chrysomelidae; genus Diabrotica; species Diabrotica virgifera. The sequence continues at coordinate 114,868,810 of NC_065445.1, forward strand.
ATGCCAGCTACAGGAAGTTCTTCCTTGTGGATAAGATATAATTCTTTATGACATTTAGGTATCGGTGATGTGGAGTTGTTTTCTTATATTGTCATATTTAATTTAAACATCGTATAAATTCACATTTCAATATTGAATAAAAACATTTACTGTTTTTGGAAATACTATAATACTTACTGAAATAAAATTTCACAATCGGATCTGATTGAAAAATAGTGGTGTGTTTTTGCAATTTGTCTGGCTTTAGGGATTTGCTAACTGAATATTTTTGTATCGTTTTAATATTTCTACACATCGAGTTGTGTATTTTTAAATAATAATTTAAAATTCCCTTGTATGACGTTAAAAATTATTTTGAATGTGGCCATTTTAATATTTCATGGTTTATGCTTCCAAACATTTCCATTTGTTGACTTTTGTATTTATTTATAAATAAATAATTTTGCTTTGTTTACAAACGACGCGACGGCGACGCGCGACGGTTCACTATCCTAGTGTCGTTTTTGCAGTCACTCGAGCGTTATGGGGACCTATTGGGTTGTGATTATTAGGTCCTAAAACCAAAAAAAAAATTAAGTAAAATTTTCCATTTTAGTGGGGACCATTTTTTAATTTAATTTTTCATTTCCAACAATCGTTTTTTCCGATTATATCGTTATCTATCCATAATTCGAAAAAATGTCTCGAATAAAAGTTGCTTATTTTTACGTTAAGATTTTAAAGTAACCCCCCACCCCACCTCCATGGGGGGTCGTGTTTGGTACCATTCGATAGATTTTTCAAAAACATTTTGAAAGTGTACTTTGCAGTTTTTCGATCTGATGTTCATTTTGCGAAATATCGCGGGGTTTGAATTTAAAATTTTAAATTTACCCCACCCCTCTCCGTGGGGAGTCATCTTTAGTACCATTCGATAGGTTTTTGAAAAATATTGAAGGCGTATTTTTTAGTTTTTCGATCTGACATTCAACTTTTTGACTCGCCAATTTCCTTACACCCCGCTCAAATCGTCAGATTTTTGAAATATACACTCTTTTGCATGTACTTAACTTACCTTATCTTAATCTGACAATTTCGAGTATTTTTAAGGATAAATTTTTTTCGGGTCCCCCGTAACGAACTTCCCTGTGGTAAGAGCCAATATGGTAGAGGTACATCTGCAGGGTAGGTACCAGGTTTCTCCTCAGATGATAATCTGACGCGCTCGAGTAACTGCAAAAATCCCCGCTTGGGCTGCCCTACCATTGTGTTTAAGCAAAATTTTATTCGAGTAAACACTAAATCTTTTAAATATATAATCGTTTTCATTTATATTTTTGATTTTCAACAAAAACACTTTCATCTGATTATTTCATTCATAGAGATTTTGATCAATAGAAACATGCAAAAATCTAAATTTTAGCGATTATGTTTTAACCCAGATATGCCTAAAACTTACCTTAAAATATTTTTTAATATTTTTCTCCAAATTTACGTGTTATGTAAGGTAACAAACACATATTTGACGTTAAAACAAAATATGTATGTAAAATAAGTAAAAAAAATGCTGTACAAAATATGATACACCAGCCATATAACCTACTAATAGGCTAGGGTATAGTATAAAACAAAACATTTTTTAAGCATACGTTGCATTTTGAGTACCTTATTTATGTTATATGTATTATGGCACAAATCATATTATCGAGTTTTTGTTTCCTGTGGAATCACCAAATAATGGTAGGGGAGCAAAGTATGCTAAATGTGCAGTCACTCGAGCGCTTTGGGGACCTATTGGGTTGTAAACAGTAGGTCCTAAAACCAAAAAAAGTTAAGTAAAGTTTTCCATTTTAGTGGGCGCTTGCCATTCTTTAATTTAATTTTCCATTTCCAACAATCGTTTTTTCCGATTATAGCGACATCTATCCGTAATTCGAAAAAATGTTTCGAATAAAAGTTACTTATTTTTACGTAAGGAATCCAAATCTGCAATAAAAAGTGAGCGTTCCTATTTAAGATTTTGAAGTAACCCCCCACCCCACATCCATGGGGGGTCGTGTTTGGTGCCTTTCGATAGATTTTTCAAAAATATTGAATAAGTGTATTTTACAGTTTTTCGATCTGATGTTCATTTCGCGAAATATCACGGGATTCGTATTTAAAATATTAAATTTACCCCCCACCCCTCTCCGTGAGAAGTCGTGTTTGGTATCATTCGATAGATTTTTAAAAAATATTGAGCCTATATTTTTTAGTTTTTCGATCTGTCATTCATTTCGCGAAATATTCGGTTTTTTCTTGTGAAACTTTGGGGCTCACCCATTTCCTTACGCCCGGCTCAAATCGTCAGATTTTTGAAATATACACTCTTTTGCATGTACTTAACCTACCTTATCTTAATCTGACAATTTCGAGTTTTTTTAAGGGTAGATTTTTTTTTTCGGGCCCCCCTCAACGAACTCCCCTGTGTTAAGAGCCAATATATAGTAGAGGTACATCTGCAGGGTACAAGGTTTCTCACCATATGCTAATCTGACGCGCTCGAGTGACTGCAAAAATCCCCGCTTGGGCTCCCCTACCATAATGTAGTCGATCATAGCGAATACGGACATTTGCATTGGCCGATGGACGACCTAATCTAAATTAGCGTCTTCTAAATTATAACTGATCCAATTTTGTAAGTAAGGGCATCTGTCACAGCTTTAAATCGATTTTTAGTATCTCTTTCACGTTGCCAAAACATTCTTCTGCAAGGAATGTTGACATAATCACTCAATAGTATAGTTCCCAGAAAAGCTTTGACCTCATACTACCGAACTTCTTATTGGCGATCCTTCTGTGAAGCATATCAATTCAAAGAAAAGTGAAAACCATTCAGGGGACGCTGAGATTCATATTTTGGAAGTTCCTTTTTCACCAATACATTGACCTGTTTGCATGTTTTCTTTTACGTAGTGATATGTATTTGTTCTTTGATCCTTTACTTGTCCTTTTATCTCTCAACTCTAAGAATGGCACGTTTTATTGAGAATCGGGTAACAATATGCCTTCGTCATTATTTTGCATATATATTTGAACACGAGGTTATAATTGCAAGCCAGGTAAATTATCCATTGCCATTATATCTCCATCATCAGTCTTCGTCGGTTAGGACACCACATACATTTACTGGAGACACCAAGACAATAGTGTCTGCAATTGCTACTAAATTTTCATGATTCTCCAACATACCAAGCGCATCCTCCAGTGAAAAGCCCCTAATAATAAATAGTATGGTATTTTCCTGGCGTACAATATTTTGTACACTAAAATGAACAGCCCAACTCTAATTGTAGAATAAAAATTTGATCAATTTCTAAATCTAAATAGAAATACATATGTGTTCTCTACCGGTATGTACAAAAATATATATATTTTCTGCATAAATATAACAAATATTTAATTATTTAGCAAATCGTTCCCTAAATTCAGTCGTATTATAAAACTTATAATCGTTATCACAAAATGATCGCCAGATATCACAAAGTGAGCAATTCACAACTATACCTTATAGTTGGTTAAGACTTACTGAAAGTATTTAAGCTGATACTAAGACAAAGAATGTGCATATATGTACAAGTCAAAACATGTTTATGGTGTACAATTTATTGTACGTCAGGCACATCTGGGTTAATGATTTTAACTTCCATAGTGTAGTAAGATTTTTCATCACGTGTTTAATTCTGTCCAAGCAGATTATTATTACAGCGGTAATTTTCTACTCTACATTATTACAGTGGGAATAATTCTAAGTATATTGTTTCTGTTTAATTGCAACCAGTTTCCTAGTATTGACAACTGTCACATTTAAGAAAATATCCATAATAAACTTTTAGTTCTGCATCTAATGTCAAATTGTCACAGGGTGATCACAAATCGGCAATTTTAAGCGCTCGAGTTTACTTCTAATAATTTTAACTAACATTTTATTGATTTCCATTCATATTTGCTCAACTGTGCTGGTCGCTGAATGTTTTTATACAAAGACTTGAATTTTATATGTAATTTTTAAAAATATTCTGTCGAATGTCACACGATAGTAAGAATAAATAATAAAATAATGCTCCAATTTTCTTTTCTTAAACTTGTTTCCAATAGTCACCCGAGCCCTCCGGGCTCTGGTGTCTATTGCCAGGAAAAAATTTTTCAAAAAATTGTCGCATTATTGTTAATTGATTCTCACTCTCTTGTGATATTAAGAGCACACAGTAGCGATCAACAGGTAGCAACAAACGCGGTCCAAGATTGCGAAAATTCTGCGAACTTTCAAAAGTGAGGCAACAGTGCGTCGGTAATTCGACACTGACACCACTGACAGTGACGTTTATACTATCAAAAGCAATAATTTTTATACACATAGGCGCGAAATGTTGCCAATCAGTGAAGTTCGATTTCTTGTTATAAAAAAATCGATTTTTAGTAGTTCCAATGTGATACAAAATCTAGGCACGGGATAATATAGTTTATTTGAAGAAAGTGTATTTTTTGTCTTTCTTGATGGCGGTACCGGCTCATTTTTTCAATATTTTATTTATTTATAGAGTAATTTCCACATACATACTAACATATTTCTGAAATTGGGCTTTGTATATTACGAATATGTGTGCCAAATATCTCGACAAAATATTTAAAATTAGAGCCGCAATCTTGGAACGCGTTTGTTGCTACTTGTTGATCGCTCGCTACTGTTTGCTCTTAATGTTGATAATAATTTTTGATAATTACCCATCGCGCGTCGTCAAGTAGTGCGGCCGATATGCTTCGTTGTTACGCAAATTTAAAATTATTAACATTCAGTGACATTCATCACCATAATTAATGTTTTACAACTTGTCAAAGTGAACACCATGGGCAGGTTTAGCAAATATTCAGGAGATGATATCAATAAAGCGATTAAAGAAATTTTTGTTTGAAACAGTTTTATTCATGAAATATTCTTACTAAATTATATTCGACCTCTTAAAATTACGGATTTGTATTGCCCTCGTGACAATTTGACATAATTTGCCTCCCCCTCGGATCGTGAAATTAAAACTGTCAAAATGTCGCTCGGGACGTCTAGTCCGTTCGCTGACGGTAAAATATTGCAAAACCTATAAATTTTAAAGAACCGCTTAGATTGACATGACATTTGGCATACACATAGGTACCATGCCAAAGAAGAAAAGTAATATTGTGTCACACTCGCCACGGTGTGCTTTTGCCATTGGGGTGTGTTTCGCCCCTCCCCGAGGGTGAAAAAATATACGTTCAAAATAGGTCCGAAAATGAATAAACTGACCAATTCTAAGCAACTTTTGTTTTATAGCGTTTTTTTTTGAAGTTACTACTTCTCCATTTATTTGCGAGTAAATATGTTGATTTTTCAACAAAATAAAATACATTTTAGACGGTTTTTTGCAAATAACTCAAAAAGTAAGTATTTTATCGAAAAGAACATTCTTAGCAAAACTATAGCTCATAAAAAAGTGAAAACAATGACGTATGTACGAAATTCCTAGACCCAGTAAAGAAGAGTTGTAACTGATGAAAAATAGTTTCATACTCGTCAAATTCCAAATCGAGTATTTCAACCAGAAGTAATAAAAAAAAAATAAAGCACTTTTTGAGAAAAACTCATTACAACTTTTTTATAATGTTAAAAACAGCTTTATTTTGTTTTTTAAAACAGTTTCTAGCATTGAAATCAAGAAAGTTACGCTCAAAATAAAGTTGGTCACTTTTTTTGGTAAAAAAATCACCCCCTAATTAGCATCCCACATGAAATGAATCGTTACCACTTCACAAGTTACCTTACTCATGTATGTATTGTTTACATGATCTGCTAATTTCATCGGTTTCAAAGTGCTTATTTTTGAAGGGGCTGTAGTTGAAAGGGCTTGAACTAGTCACTAATCAAGAGTGTATGCAAGTTTTGAACAGTCATATCTTAACCAATATTTCTGTACCCTGGGATCAAAAATGGTCAACTCCATGTTTACCATTTTTATAGCAGTCGAGATAAACACGTGTATATGACATGTATGTGACACGTATATATAAACACAATAGACTGGCATTTCGTGATACATTATTATTTTCATACTACCTTACCCGTCAAACCCGCTTATTAGAATCCCTGTTATAGGAATATCCCGCTTTAAGGAATATGAATTTGATGTCCCGAAACGTTTCCACTAGCTACCGAGGACCGCTTATTAGAATATCCCGGTTATAGGAATACTTTTGATTGGCACGTAGGCCATTCCAATAAGCGGGTTCGACTGTAATATATTATATTTTGTCTATTAATTAATATAGTGCAGTCACTGAAGGTTTTCACCTCCGATTTCGTTGAACCTCCATCGATTTTCATGAAAATTGGTGAATAATTAGAGGGTACCTCAAGGAACAAAGGTGACATGATGCCAACTTGCGCTTTTACCCTGGGGGTGGATGCCACCCCTTCTCGGGGGTGAAAATTATTTTATTAAAAAGATACCATAAGTCGATAGAGGGACAAATTATAAGCAAAATTTGTTATATAAAGTTATTAAAATAAATCAACACTTTTTGAGTTATTAGAGACCAAAGATTTTATTTTTTCGTAAAAAAATGTATGTTTTAAATCGGTTTTTCACGTATAAATCAAAAACTATAAGCTTTTGCAGAAGAGTTATTCTTACCGAAATTGAAGATAATAAAAAATTGAATACATTCCTCACATAAAGAACTAAACTAATGTTAGTTCAAAGTGAGTTATTGGCAATTGAATGTGTATTTTTTTCGACGAGTACTCAAATCTAAGTATTCAAGCTTAAATAACGGGAAAACGATGCAATGTATAAAATATTCCTGCTAAACATTTGCCAAAGTACTTCGGAATACCAATCAAATGAGTTTCAGAACAAGGTAATAGCGTCAAAATTAAGCAAGTTATAACGAAAATAAAAGAACCGTTTCAAATTTTTTAGGAAAAAGTGAAAATTAAATCATACGCCATTTCCACAAAAATTAAAATTTATAGTAATCTTTACAAAAACTTCTTTATATTAGCATAAGTAATGTTTTCGAAAATTTTGACCGGTTTAGAATGCATATTTTTGAAAAAAGATATAATTTAAAAAAATCATAATTTTTAACATTATTTTAATTCTCATATTCTTTTGATAATAACTCCAAAAATACTCAATATACTTAAAAAATTATATATAACCAAATTTTAGTTTTTTTCTGTACCAAATATTTCACCTGTTTTACTATTTCTATAGAGTCAAAAATAACCGAGATAGAAACGTTTAAATCTTAAATTTTGCTGTGGGAACCATGCAAACGGGGTCATTTAACCTTTTATTTAAAAAAAAAAGTAAGGGGTTTAAAAGATTAGGTTCAACGTGCTTAAATAGCACTTGGAATTAACTTTCAAACAGTTTTTAGATGAACCTGATATCGTAAACACGAACGGAGTTATTATAAAAAAAAACAATAATATTTTTTGGATAAATTTTAAATAAATTTTGGAGCATAAGTTTTAACGCTATCAACATGTTCGGGGGCTCATTTAATAGATATTTTTAAGTACTTTGAAAAATGTTTAATAAGTTTATGTTATAAAATGCATCAATTTCCCGTTATTTCAGCTTGAATACTTAGAGTTTTTTACTCGCCGGAAAAAATATACATTCAATTACCTATAACTCACTTTTAGTTGACATTAAAAGGTTTTTGTAGTAAGGGGTTTATTTCATAATTTATTACCTTCAATTTTGATAATAATAACTTGTTTGTAAAAACTTACACTTTTTGAGTTATTGATGAAAAATTGATTAAAACCATGCATTTTTCTCAAGAAAAATTAAAATCTTTGATCGTTAATAACTCAAAAAGTTTTGATTTATTTTCATAACTTTATATAACAAATTTTGCTTGAAATTTGTCCCCCTATCGAATTATGGGGTTAGTTTTAATAAAATAATTTTCACTCCGGAGAAGGGGTGGCATCCACCCCTAGGGTAAAAGCGCAAGTTGGCACCATGTCACCCTTGTTCCTTGAGATATCCTCTAACCACACACCTTTTCATGCAAATCGATGGAGGTTCAACGAAATCGGAGGTAATAGCTCATATCCACCTTCAGTGACTCCACTAATAATAATGTATCACGAAATGCCAGTCTATTGTGTTTGTCACATATACGTGTTTATGTCGACGGTTGTAAAAATGGAGTTGACCATTTTTGATCCCAGGGTACAGATTTTTCTTACACAAAAACAAAAACTCTAGAATTTCTCTAAAAAAACCTTAAATTTTCTCGAGACTTTTTTACCAAAAAGGATTTTATTTTGAGCGTTTCTTGCTTAACTTTGATGCTAAAAACTTTTTTTAAAACAAAAATAAATATTGTTTTTAACACCTAAGAAAAATTGTAATGAGTTTTCGGAGTTCGAGTTTGGCAAGCAAAGCGAGAGGTCGTGTGGCCGGTGTATTGGCGATAAGGTAATTTCGGATTCGAAACCTATCACAATAAAAACACCGGTTTTTAAAAGACCTATCGTTATCGTTATCGATAATCGTTAAACTTAAAAAAGCGTTCTTGTGCCTAATAAAAATAAACTTCTAAGTGTATAATAATAATATTTATATTAGTGCTGAGGATAACATTTAACATTTAATTTAAATTGGCCAGTGGCGGAACAGGAACAATACGAAAGGAAACCTATAGAAAGAATGAAGAACTATCTGATAGTAGCGACGAAGAATCTAAGAAGAAAAAATATAAAGAAGATAAATTATATTTTGAAAAGAGTAACCTGACGAGACGAACACCGAATAAAAGCAACCACAAAATGAAGAGATGATAAAAATGATGCGGGAAGTTATGTGGAAAAATGATGAAATGATGGCAAAAATAAGAACCATACGGAAAGACCAAAAAGAAACGATGGAATATATTAAGGAGCTGAAAGAAAAAAACGAAAAATTGGAAGAAGGTTTAAAAATGGCAAACAATAGAATAGAACAATTGGAAAAAGATAAACGGAGAAATAATGTAGTAGAAAAGGCCTAACACTAGATACTACCGACGGAAAGCCTGTAAAGGAGTCAGTAGAACACTTCATAGGAAGAAATCTGAAATTAGAGGTCAAACTGAGAGGAGCGGTGAAGATCGGCGACCAAATCTTTGTAGCAGAAATGGAAAACCTAACGGATAAGCTGAGTGTACTAAAAAACAAAGGAAAACTGAAAAATCTACAGGGACAAAAGGTGTATATAGAATCAGATTTAACAAGAAAGGAAAGGGAAATACAAGCAAAAATTAGGAAAATGGCAAAAGAAGAAAAGACAAAGGTAATACTACGAAGATAGGATATATGAAACTGGAGATTAATGGAAAGGAGTGGAAATGGGACCATAATAAAGAGAAACTTATACAAACTCACAGAAATATCAGGGAAGGGACTCCAAAAAACTAAAAGAAAATAATGAGACTGGACCCACAACAATGACGACCAAGGCAATGAATGGGAAAAGCGATAGGGAAAAAGATGATGCAAAGGTAAACAAGGATGAAAATAGGAAGAAGGGGAAAGCTAGATTGCAGAAAAAAGGAGAGATTAAAATGGGAACATGGAATGTGAGAAGCATCAATGGAAAAGAGGAAGAACTGGTAGAAGATATGATAAGACAAAAAATAGAAATACTAGGAATAACAAACGAAGATGAAAGGAAAAGGTCTTAAGAAAATACACAAAGGATATTGGTTACTTTGGGTAGGAGCGGATACAAAAGAGAGAGCAAAAGAAGGAGTCGGGATAATAATTCCACCGAATAGACTACAACACGTTATAGAAGAAACATATGTTAACCAGAGAATATTATCGGTGAAAATGAAACTGATGGACGAAGAAATATGGACAATAATAACAGCCTACGGAGTAAATGAAGGTGCAAGAAAGGAAGAGAAAGATAAATTTTTCGAGGAGCTCCAAATGCAAATTGATAATGGGGAAGAAAACATAATTGTAATGGGAGATCTAAATGGTAGAGTCGGAAACAACAACAGCGGAATAGAGGAGTGCATGGGAAAAGAAGGAGAGAAATGCTAAACAGAAATGGTGAAAGAATAATAGAAATATGTATGGAGAACAAACTAGTTATAACAAATACAAAATTTAAACATAAAGAAGTACACAAATACACGAGAGTACAAGACAGCAGAAACGAAAAATCAATCATAGATTACTTTTTGGTAAGCAGCAACAAATGGAAAAAAGTACAGGATACGAAAGTGAAAAGAGGCTCGGCGATTGGCAGTGACCATCATCTAGTAATAATGAGAATGAGAACAACAGAGGAAAAAGAAGAAAAGAGAAGAAAGGTAGTAAATGAAAAAATAAATAGTTACAAATTAAAAGAGGAAATATATAAGAAGAAATTCCAAGAAAAATTAGATAATACTTTGAAACGTAGGATAAAAAATACAAATATAGAAAAAAAATGGGAATATCTAAAAACCAGCATAATCAAAGCAGCTGAGGAAACTTGCGGGAAAGCAAAAATAGCAAATACTAACATGAGGAGAACAGAATGGTGGACGGAAGAAATACGAGAGAAAATAAAGAACAAAAAAGACAAATGGAAGAGATACCTAAGCACAAAACACCCGGAAGATTACGAAGCATATAAAGAAAAAAGGAAAGAGGTTAAAATAGCGGTGAAAGAAGGAAAGGAAAGGTCATGGGAGAGATTTGGACAAAAAATGACAAAAAAATATAGGGAAAACCAAAAACTCTTCTACGGTGCATTAAAACAACTCAGACAAAAGAAAGAGCACATTATGCCGAATATAAAAGACAAGAATGGAAACGTACTAACAGAAGAAAAACAAATAATGGAAAGATGGAGAGAACATTTCAAAGAGCTAACTCATTTCAAGAACAACAAGTGGAATCCATAACAAGAGAGGAATTAGAGAAAGCAATAGAAAGAGTAAAACTGGGCAAAGCACCAGGCAAGGATCATATCACCCCGGAAATGATAAAATTCATGGGGACAGAGGGAATGGATAGCATGAAAGAACTAATGAATGATATCATAAATAGAGCAGAATTACCAAAGGACTGGAGGAAAGACATTATATTACCAATACACAAAAGGGAGACAAGAGAAACTGTAATAATTACCGAGGTATCACCATATCAAGTATCCCTGGGAAGGTATTCGCAAGAATAATAGAGACAAGAATAAAAACCCAAATAGAAACAACTATGGAAGACACACAGTGTGGATTCAGGAAGGACAGAAGCACGCAAGACCTAATATTCACATTAAGACAAGTAAGTGAGAAGGTAATCAAATAGAATAGAGAGATACATATGTGCTTCATTGACCTGGAAAAGGCGTTTGACAGAATTCGAAGAAAGGACGTTTGGAAGACACTAACAGAAAGGGGAGTCGACAGACACATAATAGAAGTAATAAAGGATATGTACAAAAATAATACAAATACAGTAAGAACCAATAACGAGGAATCCAGAGAATTTTCTACAAGTCAAGGCGTCAAACAGGGATGCGTGCTGAGTCCTCTGCTATTCTCAGTGATACTGGATGAAGCGATAAAGAAAGCCAAGAGAAGAATGAGAAAACTAACATTAGGATACTGGTAAATGAAACAGACTCAACTATCGGAGCTACTATTTGCAGACGACATGGTATTGATAGCAAAAAACGGAGAAGACTTATAGAACGATCTTGAAATCCTAGAAGAAGAACTATCAAACATAAATATGAAAATTAATACAGAGAAAACAAAAACAATGATAATTTCAAATACGAAGAAGACACACGCAATAGAATTAGACGGGAAACAACTAGAGCAAGTGGAATATTTTAAATACCTAGAAGTAATAATCGAATCAAATGGTAAACAAGACATGGAATAAACGAGAGAATGGGACGAACAGGAAGCTTATTTAACACTATGAAAACAACATTTTTTGGGAAAAAAGAGATACCGGAAAAAGTAAAAAACGGCAGTCGTTAAATCAGTAGTTAGACCAACAATCATGTATAGCAGCGAGACATGGACATTGACGGGGAGACAAAAAATCCAGAGTCAATGCTATGGAAATGAGGTTCCTGAGGAAAATAGCAAACAGAAAGAGGACAGACAAAATACGAAACGAAACAATGAGATAAAACCTAAAACTAGAACCAATCAATGAAAAAATAGTAGAAGGACAACTTAGATGGTTCGGGCCCCTTGTGTAGAATGTCCGAACGAGAGGCTAACAAAACGAGTGTTCGAAACGAGAGTGCAGGGGAAAAACAAAAGAGGGAGACCAAGAGTTATGTGGGTAGATGAAATCAGGAAAGAAGTCGAGAAGAAGGGATTGACATTGGAAAGTGCAAGAAACCTAACGCAAGATCGGAAAGCATGGAGACTACAATGCCAAACTCAACTCCACCAGCCTTACACCTAAAGGTAGAAATGCTTAGGACTAAGTAAGTAAGTACGTAATGAGTTTTCCCCAAAAAGTGCATAATATTTTGGTTTTTTCACGTTGAAATATTCGTTTTGAAATTTGACGAATATGAACCTATTTTTCGTTAGCTACAACTTTGCTTCTACTGGGTCTAGAGAGTTCATACATACACCATTTTTTTAAGCTAAATTTTTGTTAAGAATGTTGGTCGGTAAAATATTTACATTTCGACTTGTTTGTAAAAAATCGTAAAAACGTGTTTTTTGTTGAAAAATGAACATATTTACTCGCGAAAACTCGAAAAGTATTAACTTAGTGAAAAATGCTATAGAACAAAAGTTGCTAAGAATTAGCCAATTTATGCATGTCCGTTCTATTTTGAACTTATATTTTTCACCCCCGACAAGGGGTGAAAGTCACCCCCAGGGTAATAGCAGACATCGGCTCAATATCACTTTTTTTCTTTGACTTCTTAGCTATGTGTAAATTTTATGTGAATCCAAGCGGTTGTTTAAAATTTGGACAAAAACCGGGAGTCAATGAACTAATATTATATTTTAAATATTGAATAACCGTATTGCAATAATGTAAAAATCAAAACTGTAAACAAAAACCCTTATCATTACAATTAAAGATTATATTAAATATTATATTTAAAATGCGAACTTTTGAATAAATATTCTTTGTGTTTTTTCCCAATCTGCATGTTCATAGTTTTGTATGATTTCATTATAAAGCAAAGTAGGTCGTCGGCATGCACCTACAATAATTCTTATCAGATCCACATAATGACTTAATGACCCCCTAATTTGCATAACCTTAGACACACTATGTGGAACAGATGGCGGTGAAAAAGGGTTGTATTAAAACATTTCAAAGCGACATAGGTTAGTAACTGTTCATGTACAAGGTGGTGGAAATTATTTATGGACATAGAAAAATGGGTATAATATTATCGAGTGACTGTTTGATTTTTAAATTAATTTCAAATCAGCAAATTATTGTGGCATAATTTCAGAAAATTACAGAATGTGGTCGTATGCTTTCAATTAGAGGTTCTCAATATGTGGTACATGTACCACTGATGGTACATATCATTATTGGCGGTGGTAAACAAAACACAGAAAAAATTAAAATAGTAGTACTTAGTAAGTATTGATAATACAATTTAAAAATATAGGTGGTACCAAAAATAATAAAAATAACTGTAGGTGGTACATCACTCAAAAAGGTTGAGAACCGCTGCTTTAAATGATGATGCACGGGTAAAGATTCAGGGACTCAACTGTATGTTGATTTGTTTTATATTTTTGCAGTTTTCTGTAGTTTTTATAGGTTCAGTGCAGTTTGAATAAATTAATTTTTTTGCATTTCTGATATCATTGGAAAATGATCTGATCCACATTCTGCTCCTCTTTGTGCTCTCACAACTTCAATATTTTTAATGCTCTATTGCTTTATTATTATGTAGACGCTTATTGTTTTCATTTTCTCGTTTCTTCTGCTCATGCATACCTACTTATGAAGTATTGGATTACAGGGTGTTTTATTTAAAAATTTAAAGATTATTTTTGCTCAGTATTTTAAAACTATTCGACGTATCCTTTTCATACTTGGTAGAAAGTGTAGGTACTATACACTCTATGAAATTATGTTAAATACAGGTTTCCGGCTATTACCAGAGGCGTACGACAGGGGAAAGCAAATGTTTGACCATTCCCAAATTCTACGTCACTGGTGATATTGCCATTTTAGCGCAATTTTTAGATTCTACAATACTATCTATGTAAATAACTTACTCTTCACTCGTAACGATAAAGTCATTAGTTTTCGAGGTATTTGAAGTTAAACATGTATCGGCAAAGTTATTTTGATTAATCTTTTGGGCCGCTTAATTTTTAATTTCAAAATCTCGAAAGCTAATGATTTTATCGTTAAAACTGAAGAGTATATTATGCATTCTTAACGATAAAATCGTTAGTTTTCGAGATATTTGGAACTAAAAATTAAGAGGCACAATATATTAATCAAAGTAACTAAATAACTGTGCCGTTACATGTTTAACTTCAAATATCTCGAAAACTAATGACTTTATCGTTACGAGTAAAGAGGATGCTATTTACATAGAGAGTATTGGAGAATCTAAAAGTTGCTAAAATGGCAATTTCACCAGTGACGTAGAATTTGGGAAGGGTCAACCATTTACTGTCCCCTGCCGTACGCCTCTGGTAATAGCCGGAAACTTGTATTTAACATGATTTCATAGGATGTATAGTACTTACACTTTCTACCAAGTATGAAAAGGATACGTCGAATAGTTTTAAAATACTGAGCAAAAATATTTTTTTTATTTTTAAATAAAACACCTTGTAACTCAATAAGGAGCCATATTTTATTTAAGCGATTCTGGCTATATCTTAATATGTTGAGGTCTAGAATCTACAACTCAGAGATTGAACATTCTTAGTGAAGCCCCCTCTATAAGCAAAATTATATTATCTTTTACTATAAGAAAAAAAAAGAAGAAGAAAAAACGACAAAAAAATTTGTTAATTAGTGAAAAATTCCCAGGAACCCGATTATAGAAACAGCATTATTTCAAAATGTTTAATTCCTGCGACGTTATTAAAAAAAAACAAGTTATAAACAAATTAGAGCAATTTTCAAATGCCATTTTAGAGGGAAGTAAAATTGAAATTTAAATTCATCAATACATCAAAAGTAATGAGGTTTTACACAGATTTATATTCTTTTGGTAACAACCGCGTTTTTGCAATTGAAAATATATTAACAATTAATAAACAAATTAAATATCTCATAAATTATTAAATATTTTTTAACCAATGTTTTTTTGTCTAATACTGGTAGCATAGTGCAACTTCTCCTGTTAAATAAAATAATTTGTAGTACTTATTTAAAACGCAAATAATATTTTTTGCAAATGTGATTTTTAAATTTTATATTTAATTTTTTAAATAAATATGGGGTCAAATTTAGCTTAGTAAGTCTTAGGTAAAAGATTTATCCTTCAGCTTTGTAGAAAAAAATACTAAAGACCTTCATTAAAACGTAAATTACCTCAGCAGTTAAAAAAGTAAAAATTGTGCAAAAATGACCTCTTTTTAATTGTTTAAACAATGATCCCCTCATATGATTTGGATACTTTTTTGAAAATATCTTTTGTATTCACCTAAACTTTGACATAAAATTCATGCCAACCTGTACGGAATTACATTTTGATATTTTGTTATTTTATTAGGCTAAATATAAATTTGAATCAGTGGGCAAATCCTTTGCATTAGCTCCATAAATTCATCCATTCGTAATCCATAATTACATTTATATTTTATTATAAGATTTTTTTCTTCAGTAAATTATGCACGATTTTGATCTTATACAAATAATAATCAATATTTTTATATAATTTAAATTTTATTTAATAAAATTTTATTTAACACCCTTATTTTAATAAAACTTCCAACTCGATTGTATGTCCGGAAGGATTTTAAAAACAGATTCTCGATATTGACTTTTGATACTTCCATTTTACGCCCTTATTCCGAATATTAAGTAATAAAATTTCTATAGCCCATAGCATTTTATGTTGGGTTTATAGGTGCTTATATTGGAAATGCTTGAACTCTTATTATAATATTCTACTTTTCCGCACTCTAGCTGGTTGTAAATAAGGCAACCAATAATATGTACTAAAATAATGTTACAAGAGATTTAGAAAATAAGGCTAACATGAATATTTCAAGATTTTCCGAAAGTTCTCATCATAATGCACAACCTGCACTGCAGAGTGTAATCAGAATAATCTATATAAATAAAAATGAATGTTTGTATGTATGTATGTACCTTATATACTCGCAAACTATGCATTGCATCATATGATGACCTTAATCAAATTTGTTGTACATGAACCCGGGAAGGTATCTGAGTTGGTAAGAGTAACCTATGTGAAAAGGGGGCTTGCCCCCTATCATTATCTTTTATTTTTTTGGACAAACTTTTCTTTTTTAATTTTATATGATGTAGAACCAAACGATACATACAGTCCTAAAGTTTCACTTTTCTATCACTATCACCAACCGTTATTTTTTAATAGCCATCTAAATATATCCTCTTGTTCTATATAAATAAAAATGAATGTTTGTATGTATGTATGTACCTTATATACTCGCAAACTATGCATTTCATCATATGATGACCTTAATCAAATTTGTTGTACATGAACCCGGGAAGGTTTCTGAGTTGGTAAGAGTAACCTATGTGAAAAGGGGGCTTGCCCCCATAATTATTTTTTATTTTTTTGAACAAACTTTTCTTTTTTAATCTAATATGATGTAGAACCAAAAGATACATTCATCCCTAAATTTTCACTTTTCTATTACCAACCGTTATTTTTTAATAGCCATATAAATATTACCTCTTCTATATATAAATAAAAATGAATGTTTGTATGTGTGTATGTACCTTATAGACTTGCAAACTATGCATTTGATCATATGATGACCTTAATGGAAGTTGTTGTACATGAGCCTGGGAAGGTTTCTGAGTTGGTACGACAAAACTAAGTAAAAAGGGGGCTTGCCACCCAATAATTATTTTTTATTTTTTTAGACAAACTGTTCTTTTTTAATTTTATACGATGTAGAACCAAAATATACATTCATCCCTAAATTTTCACTTTTCTATCACCAACCGTTATTTTTTAATAGCCATTTAAATATTTAACATCTATATAATATTATAATATTCTCCGGTCGCAGTGTTTGTTGCCATACTCCTCCGAAACGACTTGAATTCCGAACAGAACGGTACTGTTTTTTCTCTCTAGCGCAGTCCGTTTCCGAAATAGCGGACCGTAAGCCGTAGAGAGATTCTGAGTACAGAAGAAGAACTAGCGGGAAATTTCATAAATGAAAAGTGCAACGGTTTAGCTTTTGGACTCAAATTGGACAAAATATGAATTTTTTAATTTTGCGAAATTTTACAAAAATGTCTCTTTTTTTCACGAATTGCAAGCAGTAGAAACGTTCTGGGCACACGAAAAAAACGAGCAGCAAATATTATGTACGAAAAGTGCAACAGTTTAACTTTTCTACGTAAATTGGACAAAATATGAATTTTTTAATTTTACAAAACATTCAAAATATTGGTATCTACAAACGGAATTTTTCCTCACGAATCGTAAGCTTTACAAAAATTCTGAGCACACGGATAGAACGACCGGCAAGTTTCATGGAAAAAAAATGCTACAGTTTTTGGACATAAATTGAACAAAATATTAATTCTTTAATTTTATGACATTTTCAAGTGTCAGTGTTTCCATATACTCCACCTAAAGAGATCGATAATGTGAGATATAATGTGGAAAGCAGATGGAGCTACCGACGAAATGCTTTTTTATATTGTTACAAGACACATGATTCATAGATTATTCGGTAATTTCAATCGTTTATCGCCTTGCATGGAAGATGAAAAATATATCAAAAGTTTTTCTAATAACTAACGATATGATCACAACAATATCGACGAGTATCCTATCATGTAGGTATTAAAAATATCAATAAGAATCTGACATTGACAATCGTTGGTTGGTACCATATTAGCCTTTGCTGAGCGAGATATTAAGTGCATTAATTAATGTTGGGTTCTTCAGTTAGGTGAAGAGCATCAAATACATTTTTGCAAGTATGTGAAGAAAGGCTGTGTTTCAAGTTGAAAATGCCAATATAAATGTTAATCCAATTATCAAAAACTATAAAATAAAAATTCAAGAACGGGATTCAGCAGTTATTCATTAAGCCGTTTATATTGAAAAAGGCCAGCGCGTGTATTTCACGAACAAGACCAGTGATTGATCGTGCTATAAATCCACCCAAAACTGCACTCACCGAATTTTTCAAGGCGGTTAATCGTGTGGATGCTTTTGGTACCTTTGCACGAGCGTTAACTACTCTCACAAGTACCTACCATACTATTTCACATAGACTCAAACAAACCGCAACATGCACCCGATTAATAAATGTCCTAATCTATTGAAAACACCTTGGTGCGAATATTTAC
Source organism: Diabrotica virgifera virgifera (assembly GCF_917563875.1). Taxonomy (NCBI): domain Eukaryota; kingdom Metazoa; phylum Arthropoda; class Insecta; order Coleoptera; family Chrysomelidae; genus Diabrotica; species Diabrotica virgifera. Next base: position 114,887,366 of record NC_065445.1, read on the forward strand.
AGTCAATCCAAGGCAGACTGAGTACTTTTATCTTCGATCGTTTTTGGCCGATTACTTTTTACTTTCAAGATATGCGTAATTACCTAAAGCTAAAGTAAATGGACAATTGTACTCAATATATATCAGATATGCCAATTCAATTTAAACGTGTGCAATTTCCAATGAGATTGTCATCTACAGTGCCATTAGATTAAATTATTATGATCGATATTATTTTGTTGTTATTTTCATAATATGTATTGTTATATTCTTATTTGATATGAGAATTAAAATTTTATAATTATAAGCAAAATTCAAATTAATATAAAAGATATTCAATTTTCTCAACCACGGGCATGTAAATTTAGAACAACCTGTATACAACAAATTATTATATTTAGTTTTTAAGAAAGTGATTCGAAGAAGTGTACGAAACTCGATAACAATGCGCATAAGATAAACAAGTTGAGTGACGCGGACCATTATAGTGTTCGCGGAAGATTCGATCATTAGCCTACGCTAAATAAGACTCAGTGAAATAGATAATAGGTCATTAAGTTTTGTAAAAAGTAGAAAGTAAGTTTAAATTGGGAAATGATTATTTTTTCTTGAAATCCATTAAACATATTTAGAAAGATTAAAAGTTGGTATTGAGGAATACGGCGAATTAAAATTTGTGGTGGAATGTTCATTTTTGAATCTGGAAGGGATATTGAGAAAGTAGGAAAATGAATGAGGATGAGAGATCAGAAGGTTTTGAGCGGTGGAGAGGCGAAGTCCAGTGGTGGACGGTAGTGTACGAAGAGTGAAAACGCCGGTATAGTTCCGTGAGTGTTGAGTACCCATCGGAACGAGAGGTAGGCCGAGTCGAGAGAAAAGAATCTCCTTGAGCAAAGAGTGTCCCGGTGGCTGATTGAAGTGGTTCGAAAAAGGTAGAACACGGCATCACGAGAAAAGCAGGAACGAGAGCGATACGAGGTAGTTTTCAAAGGAGAACATTACTGGAGGCCAGGACGAGTTTTTCATCGCAACCAAGGGTAGGAGGAAACGGGTTTTGTGTGAGGACATTCGCAGTTCACCAGATAAAGGTCAGTCTCATTTGTCAAGACATGAATGTATGGGTTTTTGTATTAAATACCACATTAAAAATTGAAGAACATAATCGCTAATATCAGAAGATTTTCATCAAACTTAAATCAATTTGTTGCTAATAAATCCTAATAGTTTCATTATTAATAAAAGTTATAAATTGGAAACCAAAAGGAAATAAGATTCCCATTTTTAAATGTTTGTATTAAATAAATATAAGATCTAACAAATATTAAGCAGTAATTGCCATTTATATAAAATAAACAAAATTTTGATTTATAATTGTAATCCATATGTGTGTATTATTTTATTTTTTCCTATCCCGATTAGGAACCACTGAGAAATACTTAGAAGTCACGAAAGTAAGTAAGTAATTTTATAATTCGCCCTGAGATTGAAAACATATTGGTATGTGATCTGGTTGATTAATTAGATTATCATTAATGCATTAATTAAATTAAATTACATATAAGAATATCATCACATATAAAGAAATAAGATCACAACAGTATAAATTAAAAATAAATGTTTGATAGTGGCGGATTAATTTTGGAACGTTTCATTTTCCACCATCACGTCGCACAGTGGTGCCAAATGCTGAAAACGTAATCATGAGATAAAAAAGTCCTATCTATAGATTTTCATGTTTACAGTTTTTTTTTTCACATACCATCGTAGAGTAGTAATACGCAGGTATAGAAAATCATACCGATTGTATTCTTATTCATATCTCAGGGACAAGTGAATCATGTACGACGTTATCTTGGCTGAAAGTGGAAGTTTTTTTTTATATAACCCCTAATGGATTCTGCAATCTGCGGGAAGGGCAATAAGCCTTTGCTTTGACAAATGTGAGATTGACATGTAGAGTATCACTCCAGTGAGTGATCTCCTTTAAAGAACTAGCTAAATTTAAATTTAGTTTTTTTTTTGACAATGAGAGTACTTATTGGTGTCTATATGTCCTTAAAAGCTAAAACTTATCTGAGTCCTGTAGACAGGTCGGCAGGCAGCAGGCGTCCAAGTCTACGCACTTCGTTGACATCGGGCACGTTTAGGCGGTTGGCCAACACGTTAGGATGCACTGACACTCTTTCACTGTAACGAACACTGAACTGGTAAAAGTGGAAGTGAAAAAGAACGCGTGTATTGCAAACGCTGTAAAATGTTTTGTAATTTATCAATTTTATCGCTGTAAAGCAGATTCTTCTTTTTCAAGTATGTAAGATGTAAGTTTTAAGATTGATTAACAATGAGTGCATAAAATTTGTTAATAAATGAACAGTAAAAATGTGTATGTATGGTTAAAATAATCAAAATTTTGTACAGATATATTCAAAAAGTACATAATTCTGTGACGGTTCTACATAACAGGAATATGTATTGGCGGTTGTACATTAGTAAAAGATTCTGAACGTTGTACTTCAAACCGAAAATGTATGCGTAATCAGCAATTTTAAGGGTTTCTTATAATATAACATTTCAAAAAAATATGCGTTTAAAATAAAAATTTTGAATTTATTTACGCCATATTGGATCCCTCATTTATTTTCAAAAAAATGTCAGATTTGTAATAAGCGACCTTAAATTACTGAATTTTTAAAAAATATTGCGTTTTCATTGATATTTTAAATATTTTCCTACATTTTGGATCCGCCATTTTGTTTAAAGGAAATGTTAGATTGATAATCAGCGATGCCAAAAACCCTTAAGTACGAAGGTAAATCCGAAGTGTATGAACCATATACGCTTTTAAAGGTTCAAGACCACGTTTTCGGCATTTGGAACCACAGTGCATCGATGCATGTGCCACTAAAAAGTGACGGCATAATACTTTCTACGGCATAATGTTTTCTACTATTCAAGTTATAGACTCTTATGCTGCCAAAAATGCCTATCCCGGCTCATTGTCTACAGGTTTTGCACATGGAAGATTCAACTTTTTTCATACGTAATATTTTTGAATATTTTTTTGGTTCTGTTAATTTTTAGTTATCGAATTACACTAGTTTACAACCAATTTGCGACTGTAATGCAAAATGCTGTTTTTTGTTAATTTTTGCTCTCTGAATATGAGTATGATGATAAAAAGTTCCTAACACATAAGGTTTTTGAGTTATGATTTTTTCAAAAAAAAAATGAGTTACGATTTTTGAGTTATGCGTATTTAACTAATTTTTTTTAAACAGTCATTTGTAATATATCGGTGTGATGTTATCAAATTAGCGTTTTTCCTAAAAATTGTGCATAATTTGACAACACTGGGATATCTAATGTCTACGAATAACACATTAACATTTAAATAAAGAATAAACCAAAGGTAATCCTTAATCAGTAAACCTACCCATTTAAACTTATTAGTTCTAAACCGTTTTAACGACTGTTACTTCTGCATGACAAAAGTGTCTGTGTTTCCAAGGAAAGGCAATATCTCATACAATACTTATACATAATATTATTATCTCAGCAATAAAACCGGTTTTCCATGGAGAAGATTTATCTACCAGTTCCAGGACCCCCGGCAAATTGGGAAGAAGATTTGGAAATGTATGGCGATAAAAGTAAACCCGATTATGTATCAGAAAAGAATGATTCTTATTTTCCCGAAAGAGAAGAAAAAGCACCTTATTGCATCCAACAAGCCGAATTACATGATTTAGTTCGAGACCTTCACTTGCCCAAAAGACATGCTTAACTGTAGGTTCTACATTACAATAATGGATTTTTTTAAATGGAATTTACTAGCCAGTAAAGCTTACAATATTTAGGAACCGTAACCAGGAGCTATCCTAGTTTTTTACTATGCAGGATAAAATGTGTGTTTGTATTAATCCACATAGTGTTATGGGAAAATTGGAATAGACAGAAAATTGTGTACAAAAGACTTACTATGTTTTTTGTTTCTAGTTCTGCACTTATGTGTATATAGTATAAAAGAATTTTTATAATAAACAGCAATATTTGATGCATTCTATAACCATCTATAACTGAACATCTAACATTTCACCTGACAAGACAATGTATGCGTGGACCCCTACGCAGAAATACACGGCACCTTAAGAAGAAGATAATTCAAAATCTATACGTGGTGGAAAATTTTAGTGTTTGAATTCGCATTCAGGACGCTTTAAACTCCTCAGTACAGCCATTTTAACATCAGTCGCAATTTTTTTTGTTTTTTTGTTGACTAGTGTTATGATACATTATCTAATTCCATAAGGTACATAAGGGTCAGCTAGTAATAAATAAAAATGAAAGAAATGCTGAATAGTGAACTAGTTACAAAATAATAGCTATTTAGATGGGTAAATTGTTGATGCATTAGTGGAATAGATTCCTAGCATCGCCTGATGGCATGGTTATGCCTTGTAGTACGGAATCCGAATATAGGTCGATCTGTACCGATCTGCTCCGGACGAAATATTTTTTTTATTAAATTTCATTCATGGCCAAATATTTCTAGCATGAGTTGCCAATAAAATCGTGTCATAGCTATCCTTAAGAGGGGGCGTAGGGGGTTGAAATCAATATTTCAAGGCATTTTTTTTAAGTATGGTGGAATTATTTTATTTTTAAATTAAATAGGCATATTCAGTAGGTACAATTCATAGATTATTCAAAAAAAAATTCAAAGAAAAATAACAAAAAATAAGCCAACTGTGACAAATTTTTAAAGACACCTCAAGAAACAATGAATTTTGCAGTGGACATCAGAACTCATGGTTGGATCATCGTAAACAATAAATTAATAAGATTTTATTAGCTTATGAGTTTCTCGAGCTAACGTTTTATCGAATTTTGACTGTTTGATATCACTCAGAAGTCAAAACAACAAATTTTGTTTGCAAAAAAGGGTGAAAATCAACATAATTATTATTGTTAAACAAAAAATCAGCATAAAAAAATATCTCGACAGCACTATTCGGCAAAACCCCACTAAAACTTTTTTAAATTGTTTCAAAAAGCTTTATTTTCATTTTTAATAAAAGTTACTAGCATTAAAACTAAGCTCTCTCTTCAATCCTGACCCCCCGGAGGGAGTGTTGTGGTCGACGTGATGTCGTGTATTGTCCGTCTCCAAAGATCTCTCTCTCTGGTCATTTCTTTTAATTCATGCATAGGTCTTTTGCATATTCCTGTAATACTGTAATCTGATCGATCCATTTTGTTGGGGATCTTCCTCGTGATCTTCCGCCTTCCACCTTTCCTTATATAATGAGTCTTTCCATGTTTTCTGTGTTGGCTCTCATAACATGTCCAAAGTATTTTAATTGTTGGAGATGGACTTTACTGGAGAGCCGTTGGCTAACTTTTAGCTCTCTTAAAATCGAATTATTTGTTCTATGGTCGGTCCAAGGAATTCGTAGCATTCGTCTCCAACAGAACATTTCAGTGGCGTCTATCTTTCTTCTTTCCGAATTTCTCAGGGTCCAAGATTCACATCCGTAAGTCAGTATTGGGAATATTAAGCAGTTGATCAACCTCATCTTTAACGCTCTTGAAATTTGACAGTCCTTCCATATTTGGTCATTTTTGCTGTGGCGACTTTTGCTAGATCACATCTACGTTTTATTTCCTCCTGTAGTGACCCTGTGTTTGTGATTAATGATCCCAGATATAAGTATGAGTTCACAACCTCAAACCGATCAATTGTGGTTATATGTGGATGATTGTTATGTAGTCTATCCACTATCATGATCTTTGTCTTTGATATGTTTAATTGTAGACCAAATATTTTACTTTCGTTTTCAAAAGTAAGCTAGTTACGCTCAAAATAAAGTTGGCCCCCTTTTTTTTTGGTAAAAAAATCGTGAACATATCCCCCTGTTTAGCACCCCAAATGAAATTAATCGTTACCGCTTCACAAACAATTTACTTTACCTAATATGTATTTGTTATATGATCTGTAAGTTTCACCGGTTTAAAGTGCTTATTTTTGAAACGGTCATAGTTGAAAGTCCTTGAACGAGTCACTAATCACGAGTGTATGCAAACTTTGACAAGCCATATATTAACCAGTTTTTGTCTTACAGAAAAATAAAATGAAACTACCATATTTTTATAAAAGCAAAACCTACATTTTTTTACTCTTTGAGATTTTTTGAATCACTAATAGTTTTTAAATTATTTTGAAAAGAGAGCATTTTCCAAAATTTTTAGAAATTTTTGTTTTACTGTAAAACAGATTTTTTTTTAAAATAAGTACTTCGAACCGGTCAAACTTACAGTTCGTATAAACAATACACACATATATAATCTAAAAGTTAAAGCGGTAACGATTATTTTTATTTAGAAGATTTCACAATTTGTTAAACCAAAAAAAATGGGCTAACTTTATTTTGAGCGTAACTTATTTAGTTTTGTTGATAGAAACTTTTATAAAAAATAAAAATAAAGCCTTTTTAAATACTTTCAAATATTTTTAAATAATTTTAATAAGATGTTCCTGAAAATTGCTTAATTTTTTGGTTATTTCACGATGAAATATTCGATTCGGAATTTGACGAATAAGAACGTATTTTTCATGAGCTACAACTTTGCTTTTACCGAGTTTATTGACTTCAGTAGTAAACGATTTTTTTCGTTTTTTGTTATACAGTGTGTCAATTTTAAAACTTACAATGGGTTATATCTCACGAACAAAAGCTGATATCGAAAAATGCTTGAAACCGTTTCTAGGATAGTAAGGGGGAACTAAAATGACATGAAAGAGAACTCACCCTCATCAACCCCCTAGGGCCCACCCACCACAACCAAAAAAGTTTAAATTGCAAACCCCTACTTGTGATACATCATTGAAAAGACTATAAAAAATTCTATCCAATGGTATAAATAATAATTATACAGGGTGAAGCAATAATTGTGAAACTTTGGTTTAAATGAAAAATTTAATAAGGTTTTTGTTGAACTACAAATTTGTTAATAATGTCAATTAAATAAATGTTCAAAGTAGCTTCCGTTGTTTTGTAAACAATAATACAGCCTATTTTCAAATTCTGCACAAACTTTGGCAAATGTTGTTCTTGTAATAGCGCGACATGCTTGCGTAATTCTTTCTCGCAATTTCTCAAGTGACGCAGGTTGAGATTTATAAACAACTGACTGGAGGTAACCCCATAGAAAAAAGTCAGGTGGCGGTAAGTCTGATGATCTCGGTGGCCACTCAATAGGACCTCTCCTTCCAATCCATTTGTTCGGATAATTAGTATCTAACCAGTGCTTAACTGGAGCTGCATAGTGAGGAGGTGCTCCATCTTGTTGGAAGTGCAGCAAATATTCGTCTAGAGCAAGGTTGCCTTGGTCGTCCCTTTGGTTCTCTAATTCATGCACAATTAAAGGTTCGATGGTGTTTTCCAGCAATCGAGATAAATGTCGCCACTTAAATTGCCTGGTATGAACAAGGGGCCAATTATCGCATCGCCTAATATTCCTGCCCACACATTCAGTTTTTCAGGATATTGAGTATGACCTTCTCTGAATCGATGCGGGTTCGCATCACTCCAGTACCGACAGTTTTGTTTATTTACATTACCATTCAGCATAAAAGTACATTCATCAGTGAAACAAATATTTTTTAACAATCTCGGTTCAACGCGAATTCTTTCAGTCAATGAGTTCACAAAACTCAATTCGTCGGTCTGGATTATCATCGCCTAGTTCTTGATGAATTTGTGTGTTTGTACGGGTGAAACTTATGTAATTTCAACACCTTTCTAACCGACTCATGTGAAATGCCTGTCATTGTAAATACTTGACGTGTTGATGCAGTAGGCTCTATTGCAAAATGCCCAAAGACCTCAATTTGGGATGCTTCATTCAGTAATCTTGCTCATCCCTTTTTTTATTTTGCACTGATCCCGTTTCTCTAAATGTTTCAACTTAATCGCGGACGTACACGTGACTTAAATTTTTGTCCGGGTGCCTTTCATTAAATATTTGAGCTGTTCGTAAATAACACTGGTTCTGGGACGCAAATATGAAAATGATCTCCACGAGTTCAGGTATACTGTAAACCATCGTGACAACTACAGCTTAATGACAGTACCGATCGTACAAATGATGAAAACTAATGACATTTAAAGGTCTCAAATAAACCAAAAATTATTGTATCTGACAGAAACTAAAAAACAGTTTTTAACTTGGTTTGCAAAAACGGCAAATTAAGTTTTTTACAAAAAAATGTACCGACGGATATTTATCATTTACAATAATAATCCGGGAGATAGCATTACAAATATAAAAGTCATAGTGAGCCGGCTGATATTAACACCCTGTATAATTATTATTTATACCATTGGATAGCATTTTTTATAGTCTTTTAAATGATGTATCACAAGTAGAGGTTTGCAATTAAAAAATTTTTAGTTGTGGTGGGTGGGGCCTAGGGGGTTGATGGGGGTGAGTTCTCTTTGATGTCATTTTAGTTCCCCCGTACTTTCCTAGAAACGGTTTTAAGCATTTTTCGATATCAGCTTTTGTTCGTGAGATATAGCCCATTGTAAGTTTTAAAATTGACACACTGTAAGCTACATTTTTGCTAAGAATAATTTTTTCGAGAAATATTTACTTTTTCAGTTATTTCCAAAAATCGGCTGAAAACGTTGTTTTTTTGTCGAAAAATAAACATTTTTAATCGAAAATACCTCGAAAAGTATTGACTTACATAAAAAACTCTATAAAACGAAAGTTGCTTAGAATTAGTCAATTTATTCATTTCCGGGCTTATTTTAAAGGCGCGTTTTTTCACCCCAAAAGGTGTGACTGTCACCCCCCAAATAAAAGCAACCAACGGCACAAGTTCAACTTTGAAGTAGAGAGTAAGTGGAGCCTAAATCCAAATTTTCATGCAATTTGGAGTTAACACTGAAAATTACACTCCAAGACGGTCATTTACTGGGCTAAGTATTTATTTTTCCGTCATAAGTAGGTATTTGTAAGTTATAACTATATGTATTTTCAATTTTACAGTGTTTAACATTTTATCTTTATTTCATTATCTTCCTTATTTTCTTTGCCGCTGATTATCATTACCTTACTTTTTTCTCGTTTATTTTCATTTTTAGTTCTTCTACTTGTTCTACCCATTAATCCAATAGTTTTTCATTTTATTTTCGGAATCTGCTATTAGTATTCTATTGTTATGTTACCGGTTGTGATCTATAATATCCTATTATTGTGTGTAGTTGGTTGGTTCTCACTCTAGTATTTCTTTTATCAATTCGTTCATTACTATTATGAATAGTAAAGGGCTAAGACTATTCCTTGTTTAATACATCTCTTCCTTTTACCTCTTTGTAGCTACTTCTTATAATCTTTATCAATGTATTTGGTACATTTATTTTCCTCAAGCATTTCCCTATAATTTGTCTTTCCATCGTGTCAAATGCTGCTCTTAGGTTCAAGAATGCTAATACAGGGTGTCCCGAAAAGATTGGTCATAAATTATACCACACATTCCGCGGTCAAAAACAGTTCGATTGAACCTAACTTACCTTAGTACAAATGTGTTCATAAAAAAAGTTACAGCCCTTTGAAGTTACAAAATGAAAATCGATTTTTTTCAATATATCGAAAACTATTAGAGATTTTTTGTTGAAAATGGACATGTATCATTATTATGGCAGGAACATCTTAAAACAAAATTATAGTGAAATTTTTCCACCCCATAAAAATTTTATGAGGGTTTTATTCCCTTAAACCCCCCCCCCCCCCCCAAACATTGGTGTAGGTTCCAATTAATTCATTATTGTGTTATCATTAGTTAAACACAACGTTTTTAAAACTTTTTTGCCTCTTAGTATTTTGTCCATAAGCCAGTTTTTATCGAGATGCGGCTTCTTTTTTAATATGTTTACATAACAATTTTAAGGGAGTTTTGTTCTCTTAAACCCCCCAAATATTTGTGTACGTTCTAAATAAACTATTATTGTGGTACCATTAGTTAAATACAGTATTTTTAAAACTTTTTTGCCTCTTAGTCTTTTTTTGATAAGTCACCTTTTATCGAGATGTGCCTTCTTTTTCAAAATATCCCTAAAAATGTAAATTATAAATAAATTTTCAGATTATTAACAGGTCGCTACAATCGTACTTAAGCATATACAAATATGTAGTGGATTCGACAAATATTCAAAATATCTCGATAAACACTGGCTTATCGAAAAAGTACTAAGAGGCAAAAAAGTTTTAAAAATATTGTGTTTAACTAATGGTGCCACAATAATAATTTAATTGGAACGTACTCAAAAGTTTGGGGGGTTTAAGGGAACAAAACCCCTATAAAATTTTTATGGGGTGCACAAATTTAACTTTAATTTTTTTTTAAGATGTTGCTACCATAAGAGTGCCACATGTCCATTTTCAATAAAAAATCTCTAAGAGTTTTCGATATATGAAAAAAAATCGATTTTCATTTTGTAACTTCAAAGGGCTGTAACTTTTTTTGTGTGCACTATTGTATATAGGTAAGTGAGGTTCAATCAACCTAGTTTTGACCCCAGAATCTGTGGTATAATTTATGACCAATCTTTTCGGGACACCCTGTATATTGGCAGGAGGATATATTATTCTGCCAGTCTTTAGGGATTTTTGGTTTTTCCACGCCTCTTTATATTTTCCATAGCCAGTTTATCCCGTCTTCTCTCATGTATTTACCTTTTCTGGTTCAATTTTATCACATCCACCTGCCTTGTCTATTTTTATGTTTGGTAATTAATCCTTCGATTACTTCTTCTCTACTTATTTATTATTTTGTTTATTTTATTATTTATTATTTGTTACCTAATCTTCCTTTATTACTTCGTTATCAATTTTTTCACATATTCTTTCCATACCCTAGCTCCTAGCTATTTGTTTGCTAAATGTGTATGTCATGTAGATTAACCTAAAAACAAACAGCAATATTATAACAAATTTACCTTTTATACGACATTATGTCGTATAAAAGGTAAATTTGTTATAATATTGCCGTTTGTTTTTAGGTTATTAAAATTTTAGGTTATTGTTACAAAACAAACAGCAATATTATAACAAATTTACCTTTTATACGACATTATGTCGTATAAAAGGTAAATTTGTTATAATATTGCTGTTTGTTTTTAGGTTATGTTTTTCGTTAGTTTCTAATTGACTGTAAATTATTGTATTTTACGACCTATTGTTAACTTTTAACAAAATAACTACAGTTTGGAACTGCTCTTAACCGATTTATTATACACTCATGAGTTAAAAGTCCTCCACTAAATTAACACGAACATATATAGAACACACCTTTCTCAGTACATGCTGCATAAAACTTTCGAAATCACAGAAAAACTTAGTATATCAGTGGGATAAGTTTAAGATTCTGCCAGGATTTTAAATAAGTTAGTTCGACTTTTGAGAAATCAAACTCAATTTAAATGCATGAGAGGTTTAAAGCGAGGGAAGAAATATCTTTCAAATTTGGAATTCTACGTTATTCAACTCAAAGGCACATACAAATTGATGCAATAAGAGATCAGAATCAATGTAAATACTAACACCCAATTCACTTTTACTTGAATAAAATTTCAAATTATAAACATACCTATAATATACAAGTTGAAAATGTTCATTTTATTAAAAACTTGCTTGATCAATAAAACACCTTTAATGCAGAAACAAGGTTTTCACCTCCTATTTCGTTGAACCTTCATCGATTTTTATGAAAATTGGTGAGTAGTTAGAATATACCTCAAGGAACAAAGGTGACATGGTGCCAAATGGCGCTTTTATCCTGGGGTGGATACCACCCCTTATCGGGGGTGAAAATTATTTTGTTAAAAATATCCCCAGAAATAAATAGAGGGACAAATTATAAGGAATTTTTTTATATCCAGTTATTAAAATAAGTCAATACTTTTTTATTTATTAAAGATCAAAGATTTTAATTTTTCGTGAGAAAAATGCATGTTTTAAGTTAGTTTTTCATAAATAACTCAAAAACTGTAAGTTCTTACAAAAAAGTTATAATGAAGTTTGTTAATTACCAAAATTAAAGATAATAAATTATTTAATATACTCCTAATTAAAAAAACCATATAATATTAAATCAAAGTGGGTTATAGTCAATTAAATGTATATTTTTTTTTTTCGGTGAGTACTCAGATATAAGTATTCAAGCTTAAATAACGGGAAAACGGTGCATTTTATAACATATACTTATCAATCACTTGTCAAAGAACTTTTAAATACCTATCAAATGAGCTTAAGAAGAAGTTGATAGCACCACAATTTAGCAAGTTATGATGAAAATAAGAGAACCTTTTCGATTTTTTAGGAGAAAGTAAAAAGTAAAACATGTACCATTTCCACAAAAGTTAAAATTTACAGTAATCACTATAAGACTTTTTTTATCTTAGCGTAAATAATGATCTCAAAAACTGACTGGTTTAGAATGTATATTTTATATGAATTATTTCAGTTAATATTTAGAATGTATATATAATATATATAATAAGCGAGTCTTCTACAGCTGTCGCCGCTTCTCGCATCCTAATTTCCAGCGATTTCTGTCGAAGCAATCTTCAGTTTTTAAGTCTCTGGCGGTCATTGCATCTTCGACATCTTCTCTCCAGGATCGTCTTGGTCTACCTCGTTTTCTTCTTGTGGGTGGAGTCCATTTTTCTATTTTTTTCGGCCATCTATTTTCAGGCATTCTCTGAAGGTGTCCATACCAGTTAAGTCTTTTGACTTCGATTGTGTCTATTATATCTAGATCGATTTCCATTTGTCTCCTAATATCTTCGTTTCTCACCCTATCAAGTCTAGTGAGTCGGCAACATCGTCTCCAATAGTTCATTTCCATCGCCTTGATTTTTGACTTGTTTCTTTGGTTGATTTCCCAGAGTTCAGCGCCGTACAACCCAATACTTTCTATTATTGTTTTATACATTCTTCTTTTATTTTCTTTTGTTATTTTATTACTCCACAATAGTCCGTGTAGCTGTCTGGTGGCTGATCTTGCTTGGCCAATCCTGGAATGTATTTCGTCGTTACTCCCTGCTTTTGAAGATATTTGGACTCCTAAGTATTTGAAGACTTCTGTTGGATTTATAGTTCCCATTTCAATTTGTAGACGTTCTGGTGTTTCTCCTACAACTAAGTACTTGGTTTTTTGTATATTAATTGTAAGGCCCCACTTAGTGTACTCCTCTTCCAGTTTTCTGAGCATATAGTCTATATCACTCTCGTCTTCAGCTAGAATGGCTTGGTCGTCAGCGAAGTGTATTGTGTACAATCTATCGTCATCGATTGGGATGCCCATATTGCAGCACTTTCTTCTCCACAGTGAGAGTGCCTCATTTAAATATATTTTAAAGAGTGTAGGTGCTATGCAGCAGCCTTGCTTTAGGCCCTTACTAATAGGAATTTCTCTCGTTAATTTGTTTCCAGTTTTAATGTTTACCGTCATATTTTTGTAAAGCTGTTGTACTGCTTGTATATTTTTTTTGCTTATTCCTTGTTTTTCCATTGCTATCCAGAGCATTGAAAGTGGTACACTATCGTATGGCTTTGTCAGATCAATAAAAACTATATGGGTGGAAAGGTTGTGGGCTAATCTTTTCTCAATAACTTGCTTTATAGAAAATATGCTGTCCATACAGGATCTGCCTGCACGAAAGCCATTTTGTTCTTCTACATCTGTCATCTCTTTTTCAATTTTATTTTTTATTATTTTTCCATAGAGTCTTGAGAGTGAGTTTATGACACTAAGCCCCCTGTAGTTTGAACAATTTTTTCTATCTCCTTTTTTGTATTTAGAATGTATATGGTAAAAAGTATGATTTAAAAAAATGAGGCTATTTAAAATTTTCGTAATTATAATTTTCTTTTGATAAGAACTCCAAAAATACTCGATATACGTACAAAATGATATAGAACAAAACTTTAGTTTTTTCTTTGACAAATATTTGATTGCATTTAGTATTTCTGTAACATAAAGAATAACTGAGATAGAAACGTTTAAAGCCTTAATTTTACGGCGAGAACCATGTAACAAGGGATCTTTAACCTTTATCTTTAAAAACTGAGGGATTTAAAAGATTAAAATTAATAATATTTTAAAGCCCTTGAAATTACATTTCAAATGGTTTTTAGACAAACTTAATATCATAAAAATTAACGGAGTTAATCTAAAAAAAAAACAATAATTTTTTTTTATTTTTTGGAGCATAAATTTTTAAACATTTTTGAAGAATAAATTGTAATGGTATCAACTTCTTCGGCAGCTCATTTGATAGATATTTTTGAGTGCTTTGACAAATTTTTAGGAAGTATATGTTATAAATGCATTGTTTTCCCGTTACTTAAGCTTGAATACTTATATTTGAGTACTATCCGAAAAAAGTATACATTCAATTATCTATAACTCACTGTAAGGCCATCGGTACATAATTCGCAAATATTTTACGGGTATCCCTACTTTTTCTGTCTTTACACGGAAAATTACGTGTAGTAAAATTCACACTGGTATGGATATGTAAACATTACTAGAATGTCTTCTTCTTCTTCTTACTCTCTTTCTTGGCTTGCATACTTGTGCATCTGTCAGTACATTTGATTATATTGCAGCTCGTCTTGCTCTAAGCAATGCTGCAACACTGAAATGAAAACCTAAATATATATATATATATATATATATATATATATATATATATATATATATATATATATATATATATATATATATATCTATATATATAAAAGAAAGTCGAGGTTGTGTTAGTTACACCATTTATAACTCGAGAACGACTGAACAGATTTTTATGAAATTTTACATGTATATTCTAGCGGTCTGGGAATAGGATAATATGGAGTTTCATACCCGTACGTCATAAGGGGTGTTGCCCCCCCTGATATATTTTTTTAATTTTTGGAAAAACCGTTTTTTACTATTTTTATGAGATGTAGAAGCAAAAGATACATACAATCCTAAATTTTCAATTTTTTATCTCAGACCGTTATTTTTTAATAGCCATTTAAATATTTTACATCTATATATATAAAAGAAAGTCGAGGTTGTGTTAGTTACACCATTTATAACTCGAGAACGACTGAACAGATTTTTATGAAATTTTACATGTATATTCTAGCGGTCTGGGAATAGGATAATATGGAGTTTCATACCCGTACGTCATAAGGGGTGTTGCCCCCCCTGATATATTTTTTTAATTTTTGGAAAAACCGTTTTTTACTATTTTTATGAGATGTAGAAGCAAAAGATACATACAATCCTAAATTTTCAATTTTTTATCTCAGACCGTTATTTTTTAATAGCCATTTAAATATTTTACATCTATATATATAAAAGAAAGTCGAGGTTGTGTTAGTTACACCATTTATAACTCGAGAACGACTGAACAGATTTTTATGAAATTTTACATGTATATTCTAGCGGTCTGGGAATAGGATAATATGGAGTTTCATACCCGTACGTCATAAGGGGTGTTGCCCCCCCTGATATATTTTTTTAATTTTTGGAAAAACCGTTTTTTACTATTTTTATGAGATGTAGAAGCAAAAGATACATACAATCCTAAATTTTCAATTTTTTATCTCAGACCGTTATTTTTTAATAGCCATTTAAATATTTTACATCTATATATATAAAAGAAAGTCGAGGTTGTGTTAGTTACACCATTTATAACTCGAGAACGACTGAACAGATTTTTATGAAATTTTACATGTATATTCTAGCGGTCTGGGAATAGGATAATATGGAGTTTCATACCCGTACGTCATAAGGGGTGTTGCCCCCCCTGATATATTTTTTTAATTTTTGGAAAAACCGTTTTTTACTATTTTTATGAGATGTAGAAGCAAAAGATACATACAATCCTAAATTTTCAATTTTTTATCTCAGACCGTTATTTTTTAATAGCCATTTAAATATTTTACATCTATATATATAAAAGAAAGTCGAGGTTGTGTTAGTTACACCATTTATAACTCGAGAACGACTGAACAGATTTTTATGAAATTTTACATGTATATTCTAGCGGTCTGGGAATAGGATAATATGGAGTTTCATACCCGTACGTCATAAGGGGTGTTGCCCCCCCTGATATATTTTTTTAATTTTTGGAAAAACCGTTTTTTACTATTTTTATGAGATGTAGAAGCAAAAGATACATACAATCCTAAATTTTCAATTTTTTATCTCAGACCGTTATTTTTTAATAGCCATTTAAATATTTTACATCTATATATATAAAAGAAAGTCGAGGTTGTGTTAGTTACACCATTTATAACTCGAGAACGACTGAACAGATTTTTATGAAATTTTACGTGTATATTCTAGCGGTCTGGGAATAGGATAATATGGAGTTTCATACCCGTACGTCATAAGGGGTGTTGCCCCCCCTGATATATTTTTTTAATTTTTGGAAAAACCGTTTTTTACTATTTTTATGAGATGTAGAAGCAAAAGATACATACAATCCTAAATTTTCAATTTTTTATCTCAGACCGTTATTTTTTAATAGCCATTTAAATATTTTACATCTATATAAAAATTCGCCGGTCGCAGTGTTTGTTACCATACTCCTCCGAAACGACTTAACCGATTTTTATGAAATTTTGCAGGTATATTGGACTGTACTGGGAGTAGGTTGCTGTCTATATTTCATACCCGTATGTCATTAGGGGGTTGCCCATGACGCCGTAACTCTCACAATAATGACGTGAAAAATATGAAATTAAGTAGGTAGACTCCTTGCTGAATTCCGAGCAGAACCGTACTAAAATTTTTTGTCTAGCACAATCGGTGTCCGAATACAATATCTCAAGCCGTAGGAATATTCTGAGGACAGAAGAAGAACGAGCGACAAATTTCATAGAAGAGAAGTGCCACAGTTTAACTTTGGGACTCAAATTGGGCAAAATATGAATTTTTTAATTTTGCGAAATTTTCAAAAAATATCTCTAAACGGAACCGTAAGCAGGAGAAAAATTCTGAGCACACGAAAAGAACAAGCAGCAAATTATAAAATTTTATTTAATTTTAATTCATTTTGTTTAATTTTATTTAGTTTAAGTATTTTATTTATTTTTGTTTATTTTATAAAATTTTATTTAATTTTAATTCATTTTGTTTAATTTTATTTAGTTTAAGTATTTTATTTATTTTTGTTTATTTTATTTTATTTCATTTTATTAAATTTTATTTATTTTTATTAGACTATATTTTCTTTTATTTAATTTATTTATTATTTTTATTTAATTCTTTTTTAACTTTATTTAATTGTATTTAAGTTAATATGATTTTATTTATTTGTATTTAATTTTATTCAGTTTTTTTTATTTTTATTTACGTTTATTCAATTTCATTTAATTTTAATTTACTTCATTTACTTTTTATTTAATTTTAATTGAATTTAATTTTATTTAATCAACACCTATAGACTTGGAATCTCCCCGAACCCAATCATAAATAGAGGGTTGTTTGGAATGTAGATATAATAAAGCTGTTATATTCATTATAAGTTAAACAAATTTAAGATTGTAACTGTTGCACTACAAACTTTATTTTGTTACTTCTAACTAAACTTTATTATTTCAAACATCATGTGTAATTAATTAAAAATAATAATAAAACCTCATTCACATCGAGCATTTTTGTTTATTAATTACGAATTCCTTTTGCTCATTTTAAGTTTATTGTATACAAAAGTTTGTTTTTATCTATTGAGGCAGTACGAAGTCTGCCGGGTCAGCTAGTATATATATATATATATATATATATATATATATATATATATATATATATATATATATATATATATATATATATAATCGGTTTAAAACGTCCTCCGACGTCTTCCGATGCCCAATCTCCATGCATCTCTATCTTCCCAAAGGTCTTCTTCTAAACCTCTCTCTCGGATCTCTCTGTCTATTCCTTCTCTTTAGCTCTTTCTGGGTCGACCTCTTTTTCTCTTTCCATGTGGTGACCAATCTAGAATCTGTTTTGGCAGACGGTGTTCTGGCATTATCTGCACATGTCCATACCACTTTAGTTGTTGTACTCTTATATCTTCGACATTCGTATGTGTGACTCCCATAATCTCTCGTATACGTTCGTTATTAATTCTTTCGAGTTTTGATTTTCCTGCGGCACGTCTCCAGTAGTCCATCTCCGTGGCTTGTAGTGTTCTTTCAGTAGTTGTCTTTAACTGCCACACGTCACTTCCATACATTACTATGCTCTTTATAATAGTGTTGTATATTCGATGTTTATTTTTTTTTTTGAATATATGTTGATCCCAAATAATACTATTTAGTTGAGATATGGCCCTTCTACCTTGAGTGTTTCGTTTTTTTATAGCCTGATCTGATTTGCCGTCGTCCGTGATTTCTACTCCTAAATAAGAATATTTATTGTTGTACTTAATGTGTTGTCCGTCGTTTAAAACTAGATTCTGTTCGTTGCCACCGATGTTCATGTACATTGTTTTCTCTATGTTAACTTCTAATCCCCATTTTTTGTACTCTTCGATTAATTTCCGAGTCATGTATTCCAGATCGTCATATTCGTTGGCAATCACAATTTGATCATCAGCAAAACATAGAGTGTACAGGTTGTTATTATTTAATTGTATACCCATGCCGCTGCACTTCCGCTTCCAAAGTTTTAATGCTTGTTCCAGATATATTTTGAAAAGTGTCGGCGATAGGCAGCATCCCTGCTTCAGTCCTTTGTCTACTACAAAACCTTTGGAAACATTCGTTCCTATTTTTAACTTTGGCGTCGGCGTTATCATATAGTTTCTCCACTGCTGTTGAGATTTGAGTTGATGTTCGTTTGCCTTTTAGAGTGTTCCATAACTTGTTTTGGGGGATGCTATCGTAGGCCTTTTTAGATCAACAGATAAAAAGTGGACTTCTTGATCTACAGCAACCTTTTCTTCTATAAGTTGAGTGATACAAAAAAGGTGGTCTATGGTCGATCTACCAGCTCTAAAACCCGCCTGTTCTTCTGCCTCCATATCAGTGTATTCTCTTTCTATTCTATTTTTGATCATTTTCCCATAGATTTTACTAATGGTACTAGTAACTGCTATTCCACGATAATTGTCGCAGTTTTGTTTGTTTCCTTTTTTATGTAAAGTTGAAATGGTAGAGGTTTTAAAATCAGCTGGAACCTCTACTTTGTTTATGCAGTTTTGAAAGAGTATTGTCAGGTGTTCATATAGGTAGTTTTTCAGTTCCATATTTTATTAGTTCTGAGGGTATATTGCCAGGTCCGGGTGCTTTTTTGTTTTTGAGTGAAGTACAGATATCCTTTACTTCCTTTTTCGTGATTCTTATAGGAGATGCTTCGACACGTATGTTTTGGTTATTTTCTTTTATTTTGAATTCCCTTCGATCTTCTTGTAACAGTTTACTGAAGTACATGTCCCATGTTTCTAACGAAATTGGTGAGATTAAATCTTTTTTCTTGTCGTTGGTCCTAAGAGATTTAATAAGTTTCCAGCTTTCTGTACTTCTGGTTCCTCCTTTATACGTATTTATTTTTTGACAATTTTGATCCCAGGATTCATTTTTTTCTGTCTTATCATTTGTCTTACCTTTGCTTGATAATTTTTGTAATCAGACCAATTGGTATCTGTTTTTGCACTTAAATAGTGTTCATACTTTTGTTTCTTTTGTTTTATCGCTGTGTCTATTTCTTCATCCCACCAGTATGGAGTATTTTTGTTTTTCTTTTCGTAATATCCAAGGGCTTCTTTTGCTGCAGAGTGAATACTTTCTTTAATGTAATTGTAGTGGTCTTCGATGTTATCGAAATTTATGTTTTCAAGCTTCTCGTTCAGTCTGTTTTGATACAATATTTTTATACTATCTTGTTCGAGGCTTATAAGATTATATCTTACATCTTCTGCCATCTCTGAGCGAACTACTGGTTGTTCCTTCTGGCATCTTCTTAAAAACATTATTTTTGCTTTTAAGAAATGGTGATCGCTTCCACAAACTGCACCTCTATAAGCGCTTACGTCGTAGATTTTAAGATTTGATCTTTGGCGTAATCAAGTAATCTATTATAAATTTTAGATTCCTTGTTCTCTGTCCTCAGGTGTATTTATGTACTTCTCGATGTTGATAGAATCCATTTGTAATACGGAGCTGGTTCTGTTCGCATATTGTGATGAGTCTGGTCCCATTGTCATTTGTTATGTTTTCTCCGTAAGGACCAACTATTTTACAGTGTTGTTTGTTTCCGACCCTGCCATTAAAATCTCCAAGCAAGATTAATTCCCTCGTATATCCTATCGATGTTATTTCTCGGTTTGGTTTCTCGTAGAATTCTTCTTTCTTGTTAACCAGTGCATCGTCGTTAACTGCATATACACCTATTATTGTTGTTTACCAAGTAACCAGGGGAATATTGGGGGACGTAAGTGCGGGTCGAAGTATTTTAAATTCATAAATTCATTTTGTTAATATTTAAATGAATAATCACTGCCTCTAGTTGTTCATGGGTAAGATGTTGCATTATATTTTGAACATTGGAATTCTTTGGTACTCCTAATTTTGTAAGTTCGATTCTCAAATTAAACTGCTTGGATACTCTTATTGGACACTGCAGAAGAATATGATCTACATCCTCAATTTTTCCGCATTCACAGTAAGGATGTTCTTTTACTTTTAATCTATATAGATGTGAGCTTGTGCAACAATGTCCTGTTCTCATTCTTATTATATTTGTCAAATGCCTTCTATCTATGTATGGGAATTTGTGAAACCAGGGTTTTTCTGGAAATGTTACTTGTATTTCTGAATACCATTTTTCTTTAATTTGTACTTTTGACTTCCAATAATGATTGTGTTCATTTTTTATATTATCTTTTAGAATTGGCCAAAATTCTGTATAGTTTATTTTTATCTCCTGGGGAATCTTAAGACACCTGCCGATGTTTGCCAGATTATCCACATGTTCATTGCCCTCTATTCCTGAGTGACCTGGAATCCAGCGTAGTTAATAGTTTCTGCCGATACAATTGGCCTCGATAATTAATTTTTTGTTTCTAGTGCAATATAATCACTTTTTGAATTAATACCTATTTGACTTAATTTTTGTATAGCTCTTTTAGAATCACTAAAGACAATACAATCAGTAATGCCCTTATTTAAGCACTCAGTTATACCCTATTAATTGCTACTATTTCTGCTGTACATATATTCATAATTGAAGGTACTTAACTTAGATGAAAATGAAAAATTAATGTTACGAATATACACTCCATAACCAGTTTGTATTTATTGATCAATTTCGCATTTTGATGCGTCAGTGTACGCAAATGTATATTTTCTTGAAAACTTCTCAGTTACTATTTTAAATATTGTTTTTTGATTACTGCCTGTTTTATTAATATTTAGTTGAATTGTAGGGACTCGTCCATATAAGCTGTCATAATTTTGTATGAAATCAGCTATCACATCTGTTTTATGGACTATTTTTTTATATGGTTTTAGATAATCTAACGCTTCTACTAAATATGGACGCTCTTTCTGTCTCCAGTAACCAAAATTGTAACTACATGCCTGGTTTACTTCATGTGTTAATTCCAACAGTGGGTGATTTTGGTTGCTGTATATTTTTGACATGAATTTTGTTGCTAGCCATCTCCTCCTAAATTCCAGGGTCATCTCTCCTGTTTCTGCTAACAGAGCTGTAGTGGGGTTGATTTCATGCATCCTAGAATTAGCCTTAATGCTTGATATTGTACAGTGTCAAGTATTTGTCTAATATACTACCAAAGTCAAGATGTGATCTTACCAGTCCATAATAGGCTATAAGCAATGTTTCAGGATCTCCACCCCACCAAACTCTACAGAAGGAGCTCATTATATTAATTCCTTTGTCCTTTACTAGCTTTACTTTTAATGTTTTCAATATGTGGATTCCAATTTAAATTTTCTGTGAGGGTTACACCTAAATATTTTATTTGTTGTTTGTATGGGATAATCTGATCATTGAGAATGATATCTGTATATATACATATTAGTTTTTGCGAACCATATGGCTTCACTTTTTGCGAACCATATGGCCTCACTTTTTGCGAACCATATGGCCTCACTTTTGTTTATCGAAATTGAGAAATTGTGTGTATTTAACCAGTTTTGTATGTCAGCTAGGACTAAATTTGTAGATATTGTTCCTTGAGTATGATTATAATGTTTACTTAGTAAGACTAGATCATCTGCATATGATAGTAGAATACATTTGTCGCATTCAACACATATAAATCATTTTAATAAGTTGCAGGGATAAAAAAAGAGAATATTTAGTCTGATTTTTAAGTTCAAAAATTTCATTCAAAAGAAACCTTTTGTTTATTCTAAGGGACTTTCAGCCCTCGGTAATAATGTAGTCTTAAATTCTGGGTTTATATTTTTCAAATATATTTATTAGTCAGGATTCGAAAAAAGAATGCATTTAAATAGCATTGGACCAAGATTTTGCGCCTACCCCCTTAATTGTTCTTGTTATGATACATTCGCAAATAAAGTTTCAAGGGTGATTAAAAAAAACAGAAATGCCATTGAATTTTTTTAAATCACTGAAAGGTGGTCGTGAACTGCAATGACGACGTCGACAGGGGGGGAGGTTTGTCCGTAAACGACGAACTACGACGGAGGAGGGGGTATTAAAAAGTCCAAATTTTTTACGACGTAGTTTATGGATGCCCCCTAAACTAAACAGCTAAAATAACTAACTACCAAAGGTATTAACTAAAAATATTTAAGGGAATTTTAATGATTATTTCATTCATAGGAGATTCTGACCAATAGAAAGCTACAGAAATAAAAATTAAACTGATTATTGTTTGATGATTTTAACTTCCAATCGTATAGTAAGATATTTGATCACGTGTTTAATTCTGTCCAATCAGATTAAAATTATACTGAGAATTATCTACTGTAGAAAATTACTGATAGAATTTTTTTAAGTAGGTACATTGTTTCTGTTTAATGGCAACCAGTTTCCTAGTTTTGACAACTGTCACATTTAAGAAAATATCCATAATATACGTATTAAAAAATAATCTTACGAATATCACACGACAGTAAGAATAAATAAGAAAATAATGCTTCATTTTTACTCAAATTTGTTGTCATTGGTCAATAGCCACTCGAGCCCTGCGAGCTCTCGTGTCTATTGCCAGACAACAAATTTTCGAAAAACTGTCGCATTATTTTCAAATTATTCTCACTCTCTTGTGATATTATACCCGATAATTTTTGATAATATCCCGTCGTCAAGTATATTACGTCAGATGCCCTTCGTTGCTACGAAAAATAGATTCAGTGACATTAATGACAATTAATGTTTTAAAAATTATAAAAGTGATGACTTTCAACCGTCAAATACCTATTTATAACAACTGTGTGTTTAATTGTACTAATTTGTACTTACATAAATAAATTACAATAAAATTTTGGTTTTGAACAGTTTTATTCATGAAATAATCGGAACAAATTGCACTCGATCTCTAATATTATTATCGAATTTTTTCCCTCGTGACACTTGTGACATAATTTCACTCCCCTTCGGGTCGTGAAATTAAAACTGTCAAAGTGTCACTTGGGAAAAATTCGATAATTTTAGAGCTCTTGTGCAATTACTACTGATAATTTGCTGTCTTTTAAAAAGTTAATTAAAGAGTTGTATACATCTACAGAGCCAAGTGATAATAAATATAGTATGTTAGAAGGAGCAGCTACTTTACATTTTAATAAATCGTTTGTTAATTTAGATGAGTAAACAGTTTTTATAGAACAACCAAAAAATATATGATTTAAATCACTTTCCTTTCCACAATGCTAACATTTATCATCCAAAACCTGTATTTTCAAAAAATGCTTTGAATAACATGTGTGTACTCTAATAATGGAAGTTATGTGCTTCCTAGAAGCTCTACAAGAGTTGTACCAAGGAAATTTGGGGATATCAAGCTGTATTAACGAGTATCTATTTTTATTCATAAAAGAGTATTCCTTCAAAAACGATAATTGATGGAGAAAGAAGTATAAATACCTGAGTAGTAACAAAAAAATTGCACAAGAGCTAAGACATACATTGAGTTAATACAGAACAAAATAAATAATAAACCAACCGACTCAAAATATATTTGAGATTCATGTGATAATGGAATGGTGTTAGTAATTAACATTAGGCAAAAGAAATAAAAAAAACCATATTGCTTTAAATGTCACTTTTTAATTAATTTGTAATTTTTTAATAAAATACTCTATAGCTAGTCAGAAACTTCAAAAACAAATAAAAATATTGTGCAGTTTCATTCGTCCACCACAAGCATTTCAAGATATTTGAGCACCAAAGGCCTATACTCTAGTAATCGAAAATAAATGTCGGGTCTACACATCAGTGGCGGCTCGTGACATCTGCTATAGGGTGTGCTGCATGAACCACGGCCAATATAAAATAATAGAAATAGAATAACATACGAAAACAAAAACAATAAAATTAGCTTTAATACTAATTAATAGTAACTAATAACGACATGCTATAAAAATCTGATTAACTTACATTTATTGCATTTTTCTAAATTGGAAATTAATACGCCGGTCCTTTTTTGTCGCAAACTTTTCGATTACTTTATCGTTAAAGTTCGGTATTGAAGCGATGAACTTTTTTTCTATCGAGAGTGTGGAAAGGGCTGTTAATCTGTCTTCGCGCATTGAATTTCTTAAAAATGTTTTGATCCGTTTTAAAGTTGAAAAACTACGTTCAGCTTCTGCTGTGGTCATTGGCGTAGTCACCAGAATTTGTATCAACTTTTTGGTTTCTGTTAATGTGTCCTCTAAATTATTAGAAATTATAAATTTTAGTAAAGGCACTGCACCTTTTAATGTTCTACACTCGATATTGGAATACAAAACTGACAGTTCTGTTCGCAAACGGTTTTTATCAAAGAAGTTATAAGCTGTACAAGTTAAATCCAATTCATTTTCAGGAAACTTATTATTATATTTTTCGAAATGTTCTGAAGATAAAAGTGTTGCGGCAACTAGATGATTTGTATATGCAAACCGTTCTTTTGCATTGTTTATAATAACATCACAAACTTCTAGACAGGCAATACGGTGATCCTGTTGGCTGTTATTTGGGCGTTTCCTTTTTTGGACACTAGGCGCCGCATTTAAATTTGAAGCTTGATGTATGATAGGGTCTATTTTATTTCGGACATTGTTAATACTTTGCTCAAAAACATGTATAGCTTTCTGTGCTTCGGTTGGGTCCATGTTCTTTTTTTGAAGATTATTGTACAAAACGTCAACATGTGGCATAATATAATGAAAAACAGTCAGCCAGAAAGTAAAATTTTGATCTTCCAGAATACGTCTAAGTCCTCTTGCTTCCTTGGAAGTAATAGCATTTGACTCTTCTTCTAGTTGCTCCATACACTCAATAATAAAGTCTCTATATTCGTAAACGACATTTACTGTACGAATATTGAAATTCCAGCGTGTAGGGATTGAACGAGGAATATTTTTTCCAACTATTTGATTTAAGACAGCTATTCTTTGAGGTGAATGACTAAAAAATCCAGGTATATCATGTAAATCTCCAAAAAATACGCGTACTTGGGAATTAATAGAACATGCTCTTGACATTATTAGATTCAATTGATGGGCGTAACAGTGCACAAAATGAGCAGTTTCATATTTTCTCTTAATTATTGTTTGCACTCCGCCATGTATCCCACTCATAACAGCTGCTCCGTCATAACTTTGTGCAATGAGCTTATTTTTGTTATTCTTTAATATTGGGTCTAAAACATTCAAAATTGTGTTAGCTAAGGTTTCAGCATCATGTTTTTCTGGAAGCAAAAAAGTCCAAAACCTTTCAACTGGAGCACCGTTTTTTACATAACGAAAAACAATGACCATTTGAAATTTCATAGAAACATCCGTTGTCTCATCAGCTATCACTGCTAAAAATGGGGCTTCATTGATTTTGTTTAAAATCTCCTCAGCGTATACTTCTAGCATGCAATCCAAAATATCATTTTGTATTGTTTTTGAGGTACCTTTGAAAATTGTCGCATTTGTAAGGTGTTCATTAAGTGTTTTATCAAGTTCAGCAGAAAAATTCACTAAACCACGAAACATTCCAGGGTTATCTGATGTTTCAGATTCATCGTATCCTCGTAAGGTGAGCTCAAAAGCCCCACAGAATTTTATACAGTCAATTATTTTTGACAAAACATACCTGTTTTTCGTCACCTCTTCATTGTGTTTTTGTATATTTATCCAATAAGCAGAGTCAAGTTGGGCCTGTATATTAAGTTTCCCAAATAATGCAAATCGCATTTCATTGTTCATATGAGTTTGCGTGTTTTCATGCTTCTTTATTTTTTCACTTAAATGCACTAGATCCCGCACTCCTGTCTCGCGCCACAATTTTTCCTCTTTATCTGCGCCGAATAATGCACACGGAAAACAGAAAAAAGCATTTTTTTCGGAACATCCACAAATCCACTGATTTCGTAGATACATGTCTTTATTAAATTTACGCGTATATGTTTTTCCACGGCTTTTACCGGACACTTCAATATTAAGATCAGGCATAGGACGGCCACGTTCTTTTATAATCAACTGTTGTCGATAGTGAAGTTTTTGAAATTTATTTACACCTAATTTAAATTGAAACTCCATTGTTTTAAACACGCTCGAACAAAACAAATTAAACAAAATTGTAACCTAAGAATTTCTAAACACGGCACAGATGCAACGGTCACGAATAACTGTCGTGAATTGCAGCTCGCAAACACATTTCCGAGGCCGTTAATCAGCCGATTGCCGAAGCACATCGGCTAAGATCGCCGTTTGCCTAATAAATGCATTTTACCGCTGCCAGTGTTTCGGTTGTTATCGACGCGGCTTCACTGGAGCAGCAAATACGTAAAAAGATTGCTTCACTGGAGCACCAAATACGTAAAAAAATTATACGGTTTCACTAGAGGAGTAAATACGTAAAAAAAATAATATTAATCATCGTTGTTGGTGAATTATTATTAACAGTTGATGTTTAATATGATAATATGGCAGATTTGAAATAAAACTATATTAATTATTCTTTAATAATTAAGATTTGCTATGGTTGTTTGGTAGTTCTGCAGCTCAGCAGCACATAAAGAAAAGCCGCCACTGCTACACATATGTTACACATTTTTATAGCTCTGAAAATGATGGCTGAAATTTAGTTGGTTTTATTGCCTACCTTATTACCCATAAACTTGTCGAATACATCAACCGTAGTCCTTAATATTTTCTTTCAATGTTTTGAAGGTCACCTGACAGCTGTAAACACCTTAAAATATCCAAGTATGGTAAAATATTCATTTTCGTTAGCTTATATTTCAACTTTCTGAACTTTAAAATAAAAGTGAAAGTACGAAACGAAAAGAACAAAGAAAACATAAGTAAAACCGAATGGTAAGGGAGCCCAAGCGGGGATTTTTGCAGTTACTCGAGTGCGTCTTCACATATAATCATATGGGGAGAAACCTGGTACCCTGCAGATGTACCTCTACCATATCTTGGCTCTTAACACAGGGAAGTTCGTTAAGGGGGACCCGAAAAAAAAATCTATCCTTAAAAATACTCGAAATTGTCAGATTAAGATAAGTTAGTAATGGGTGATAAATGGGTGAGTCAAAAAGTTTCACAAAAAAAGCGAATATTTCGCGAAATGAACGTCAGATCGAAAAACTAAAAAATACGTCTTCAATATTTTTCAAAAATCTATCGAATGGTACTAAACATGACCCCCACGGAGAGGGGTGGGGGGATAAATTTAAAATTTTAAAAATACAAACCCCGCAATATTTCGC
This sequence comes from Diabrotica virgifera virgifera, assembly GCF_917563875.1. NCBI lineage: Eukaryota > Metazoa > Arthropoda > Insecta > Coleoptera > Chrysomelidae > Diabrotica > Diabrotica virgifera. The sequence goes on from NC_065445.1 coordinate 114,915,319, forward strand.
AAAATGAACATCAGATCGAAAAACTGCAAAATACACTTCCAAAATGTTTTTGAAAAATCTATCGAATGGTACCAAACATGACCCCCACGGAGGTGGGGTGGGGGGTTACTTTAAAATCTTAAGTGGGACCCCAAATTTTTATTGCAGATTTGGATTCTTTACGTAAAAATAAGCAACTTTTATTCGAGACATTTTTTTCGAATTATGGATAGATGGCGCTATAATCGGAAAAACGATTGTTGGAAATGGAAAATTAAATTAAAAAATGGAAAGCGCCCCCTAAAATGGAAAATTTTACTTAACTTTTTTTGATTTTAGGACCTAATAATCACAACCTAATAGGTCCCCATAACGCTCGAGTGACTGCAAATTTAGCATACTTTGCTCCCCTACCAGAAGGTTGTAATAACGTAGAGTTGAAATCTGTTAAGTTTCTAGGATATATCCACTGATCCAAAATTATTCTCATCATATTGGGTCCTAAAGGACAGATATAACTATATAGCGCATGTCTATCATTAATTCAGATATACTTGTCAGTTTACGTCAACTTTGACTTTTCAAGTTTTAGTAAACAAAATTATTATTAAAAGTGATTTTCCCGGACGAACAAGAGCGATCTATGGTCGAAATATTTTTTAGAAATGGCCAAAGAATTAACGGATTGTTTTAGATGTTTATAGAGAAATGAGAAGCGTAACTGACAAACCAGGGGCAGTCAAGCCTAAAGTGCGAACTGAAGAAAACTTCGAACTGTTCAGAACAGTTATAGATTAACTACATACGTCAATTCGGCATTTACATCAACAGGTAGATCTTTCGTATTCTTGCCAGCATATTCGTAAGCAAGATTTACATTTTCATCCGTATCGTTTACAAGATTTCCATGAAATCACCCTAAACGTCTATCCCCAAAGGCTAGTCTTCTGTAATTAAATTCTCAGAATATGAGGATGTAGAGGTCAGATAACCCGCATTATTTTATTGAAACGTCTGAATATCCACAGAAACTTGGAGTTTGGGCTGCTATAAGCACGCGACGTATTGTAGAACCCAAATTTTTCGAAGGAATTCTAAATGCTAAAAAATGCCGTCATGATATTTTAACTCTATTTATAAATCAATTGATGCGTGATGAATTAATAGAAAGATAAACAACTTAACTAAGTTCTCAATCTAGCAGTACAGAAACCGACAATAAATATCGTTCTCCGTACTACCAGATTGACAACAGATGGAAATCTCTTTGGTTACTACCTCCGCGACTTTCAAAAATTATAAGCCATACGGGTGCCGAGACGAACAGTAAGATAAGGGAATTTTAAATAATTCACATCGCATCTGCTCAGCGTGGTAAAGTTCCAACAAGAAGATTTCGTAAGTACTCCAAAAAGAGTAAATAAATTAAAAATGTATAAACATGTATTAAACTGTATAATTCCATGCACGCAAAATTTTTGTTACCGGAATAATACCAAGCGATACCGATACAGGTACATATCTACAAACTGGTGCAAGAATAGCAATAATCTTGAAAATCGGAGCACAAATAATGAAAGTTAATTAATTGTCACAATTAATCAAAAATTTTGGGTGGCGGAATTTTGTGCCGGTGAGTGTATTTTACTTTGTTTCGTACATATTATTATGTTAAACATAATTTCCTAATTTTTCTAGAGACACATATATATTACAACTGAAATTGGCAAATCAAGAAAGAAATATTTCGTGTTGTATAAAAAACATTCCACTCGTATCTTAAATCTAACACTGATATTATCACCTAGATTTTTTTACTTGTGTTCGGCAAACTCGCATGCTACGTATAAAAAATAACTACTTTTGTGAAACACCGGCTACAAAGAACCCACAAAATGTTTTTCACTGGAAAAGGGCGAATTTATTTTTATATTTTTTTACTGTAGCACTAAGCAACTTTTTCTTTTCGTGTTAAATGACACAAAACCTAATTTGTCCTTATAGATTGTGCCCGAAGAACGGTAAAATTCGGTCTGAAATGCTGCCTCTAAAAAAGCTTTTAAAAAGCCGCAAGCTCTATCGGTTTGTTTAAATGTAATGGAACGAGTTTTTATTTTTATATTTCCATTTACTTACTTTAATATTTTATACGGTTTCGATAGGTAGGCTATTAAACTAGAAGTCAAACAATTAGGAATGCACGTCATACATAGATTTAATGACATCATAAATTCAACAAAATTTTCCTCATATAGTGCGGTGGAATAAGTGTTGCCCCCCCCCCCCACCTAATAACTTATTTATTTTAAGAATATTAGCAAAACGCTCGCACAGGTCGATTTTTAAACTAACCATAGTATATTATAGCATCAACGTTTCGAACTTTACGCGATCCCTCTTCAGGTGACAGGCATAACTTTGATTTTTTTAAATGGGAAAGTACATCATGTGACACCTCATTTAAAAGCTCTTAAATACTGATTTCAAAAATGTATAATACTTTAATCCTGTTTGAGAGCGTAGGCGCAAAATTTTGGTCGAACTCTTTTTAAACGCATTTATTTTTTTCGAATTCTGAGAAAACTAATAAGTATTTTTGAAAAATTTGAAAGGAGAATCAAAGATTAGATTATTACCGAGGGCTGACAGTCCCTTAGAATAAACAAAAAGTTTCTTTTGAATGATATATTTGAAATTAAAAATCACACTAAATTTTCTCTTTTTTTCACCACTGTGACTTATTAAAATAAACATTATAGGAGTTCTCAGGGACTTTGGACCATCGAGAATACTGTAATATTTCATTCTGCGTTTAAATTTTTCAAAAATATTTATTAGTTTTTTCAGGATTCGAAAAAATCGATTGCATTTAGAAAGAATTCGACCAAAATTTTGTGCCTACGCTCTCAAACAGGATTAAAGTATTATACATTTTTGAAATCAGTATTTTAAGAGCTTTTAAATGAGCTGTCACATGATGTACTTTCCCATTTAAAAAAATCAAAGTTATGCCTGTCACCTGAAGAGGGATCGAGTAAAGTTCGAAACGTTGATGCTATAATATACTATGGTTAGTTTAAAAATCGACCTGTCTGAGCGTTTTGCTTATATTCTTAAAATAAACAAGTTAATAGGGGGGGGGCAACACTTATTCCACCGCACTGTATATTAGTTTTTTCGCTACCGTCAAGTTTGGCAGGACTGCGTTGTTGCCAAATAAAAAACACATATTAGTGTAGGAAACAGAGGTTGAACCTCGCAAAATGGACACAAGTCCGGTTTTATTTTTTTTTCTGATATATCAAGGGGTGCTTATTATGAAACTAACTTTTCTTAGAAAATTTTGCCCCGGAACCCCACTTTTCATCCCTTTAAAGGCGGTAATTTGTGGTGTTTGCGAAACGTAGCCCTTCCTGTACGTTTTTGCAAAAAAATTCCTTAATAGAAATATGAAAAAGACTATATTTCCTACTATTTATTTCCCGACAGCGTATGTCTATCAGCCACCGTTTAGCGGGAGTGGCTCCCCAAACTTAACAAGTTTTTAAAAAAGATGTTTTTAAAAAAAATATTTTTCCCTAATTGCAATGGGAATCAAGAAAAAACCCTACGACAATTTATCACAAATAAGTGGCTGATTTTTGAAGTTATACTTCTTTACGCGCGATAGAGGGTGAATTTTAATAGGATTAAAACCTTTGATCCCGGCGCAGTCGCATTACAACTTTGTTCTGATTGGATGTTCAAATGACGTGACAAAAATTATCCAATATGGCAAAACAAAAAAGTTTATAATTGTAGTGATTTTTAAATAGTTTTTAAAGCAACAGGTACGTAATAATTGTAAATGTATCATAGGTACCTACCAAAATACATAGTATGTAATATCATTTGAACTATCATTTGAACCTACCAAAATACATAGTATGTAATACTTTTATTTACATAATTTGATTACCATCAAAATTTCTATCAATATTCACCTAATATATTGCTTTCTTACTCTATGTTTTGTTGTATTTTTTCAATTCTAAATCATTTCAATTCAAAATCAAAATAATTTGATTTACATAATGCAAAAATGTCAAAAGTTTAATCCGTTTAGTTAGTCGATCTTCGCACATAATGACACACTGTCTCCGTGGCGAAGCGTAAAATGCGAGTGAACCCCAATACAACGTCAATACCAGCCGCGCTGGTAAGTTGGTTCAAATCCCAATAGAAACTTTTATTTATTTATTTTTTTTATACATTTTATGATTGTAAGTATATTTATTATATAATTTTATTTTCAGAAAATACGTATTTAGTTAAAAAAATTTCCGACAATTAATGTTCAGAAATCATTTGTGGCATTTTTAATGTGTTTGTGTGTGTTTTATTCTTTTATTATTTTAATTTTTGGCACTGTTTTAATAAAAAAGTTTGAGAAGTAGTAAGTATAAATTAGTTTTATATTTAAATAAAATATAAATAAAAAGTATATTAATTTCGTTTATAATTATATAATCATATAATAGAAGTATAACTTCTTACGTGCGTACAAAGTACACACACATTCTTTTTTGGTATAGGTTTTATTTAAGGGCAATTGCGCATTTTGTAATTACAGGGTGTTACATTTTAAAAAATCTCTTTTTATACCATCTGGACCGCTTATGCTAGAGTAAAAAAAACTTTCAGCGATTACCCGTGCACAAGTATTACTTATTTACAAATTTGTATAATGCACCTCCATATTTTTCCCGGAACCACCCCAAAAAAACGGAGAATTGATAAAGAAAATAATCAAAAATTGATTTTGGGTTGCCACTGTGGCTTTAGGGTGCAAAGAAAGTAAAATATGCATAGGTCATAATGAGTAGCAGACAGTGTGATCTTTTATTTTCCATAAGTACGTTATCAATAAAATAAATAGGTGACGAGAAAAAAAAACAAAAACTGGAGCCCGCCAAAGCATTTCTGAGATTTACGGAGCCACTGTGCCGTATTTGTAGAGAAAATAGTGATCTTTAATTCTGTATAGGTTTTATTAAAAAAATGTATAGGTAATGAGAAAATCGCAAAAACATCTTCTCCAAGGGATAGGGGTAGTTTCCGCAGTTTATTTTCAGGGATAGGGGTAGTTTCCGCAGAGATATTCCAATAACCATATATATTTATGAAAAAACCTATTGATGGAGCATATACCCATATGGGTCAAAAATAAAAAAAAATGTTTTTCAACCCCCCATTTTATTTTATTTTTTTGGCTACAGGGGTTGAACCAAGAAATCGTTTTTGGTGTTCATGCATAGGTAATAAGAACGTGCACAAAATGATATGTGAAGTATTTTAATAAAGGGCATGGTGTGTGAAGGATCCCAAGAAAATCACTTTCTTTATTAATTCTCTTTTTTTTTGTGGTTCCAGGGACAAAATAGGGATACATTATACAAATTTGTAAATATCACCAGTACGTGGGTAATCGCTGAAAGTTTTTTACTCTAGCATAGGCGGTTCAGATGGTATCAAAAGGGGTTTTTTTTTAATATAACACCCTGTAATTAAAAAATGGGCAATTGCCCTTAAATGAAAGCTATACCAAAAAATCAGCCACTTATTTGTGTTTAATTGCCACAGGGTTTCTTCTTGATTTCCCTTGCAGTTAGAGAAAAATATTTTTTTGAAAAACATCTTTTTAAAAAACTTGTCAACTTTGGGGCGCCACCCCCGCTAAACGGTGGGCGATAGACATATGCTGTCGGGAAATAAATAGTAGGAGATATAGTCCTCTTCATATTTCTATTAAGGAAATTTTTTGCAAAACGTTCAGGAAAGACGTTTCGCAAAAACCACAAATTACCCCCTTTAAACGGATGAAAAAAGGGGTTCCGGGACGAATTTTTTTAAGAAAAAGTTAGTCTCATAATAAGCACCCCTTGATATACAAGAAAAAAAAAATAAAACCGGACTTGTGTCCATTTTGCGAGGTTCAACCTCTGTTTCCTACACTATATTTATTTACCAAAGCTGCTACAGCCTTAAGGCTGTACTTAAGTGTGTGAAACAATACTAAGTGTCAAACTGACATTGTCCGATATGTTCGGAGGTTATGTATAGTTCATGTGGTGAGACCGCTCCCGTCTGAAAAAAATTTCTGATTCGGTTTCTTTGTGGATTCCTATTCAAAAATGTCCCCTTTAAACAAATCAGATGGGTGCCGGGCGGAATTTTTGGGCAGAAATTGTTTAAACAATTTTTTAAACAAATACAAAGGATCATGTTTTTTGCTCTGGAACATATATTTTTAGTTTTTGGGTCAATCTACACAAGAAAGGTATCTTGTAATTTTTCTCAGAAATTGATAGTTTTGGAGTTATAGCCGATTTAAAATCTGAAAAATGCGAAAATACGCATTTTCGAGGCTTAAAAACTAATATTTAAACTAGTACCTTTGAAGTTGCCAGATACTTAGATTGAAGACTGAACATTCAGCTTCAAGATTCTGAAAAGTGATCGCGTCTAACTTTAATTTATACCGTTGTTTTTTAATTGTTATATATGCGTGTTTATCCGATTTTTTTGCCGGTGCGGCGCGCTCCATTTCAAAAATCTCCTATTTTCCTCCGAAAAATATTTTTCTATATTCTTTGCGATATTCTAAATAAAATAAGTTTCTGGTCATTTTTCTTAAAAGTTAAGTTTTTTTTAAGATAAATTAAATGTATGACCAAATACTTACGATGTCGGGATAGTATCACGAGGTTTTTCCTGGTTTTTCCTTCGTGATTTACTATGGAACCTTTAACGCGAGAATTTTACTGTCATCGTTGCATTTGGTTGTCTTTTTAAAGACAGATCACATGCTATGATTTTTTTTCGACGGATATTCTTGAGTTGGGATTGATTTCATGTAATCGAATGAACTATCTTTTATTAAAGTCGTCCCAGGAACGCAACTCATAAATATTGGCGATATCATTTTAAAGTCTTCTACTTTAAAATGTATAATATACGTCTGAATTGCCAATATAAATGAGTCAAATTAAATAAATTATTAGAAGAATTTTTTTACTTAGCAACAAAAATGACAAAAAAAACGCATTTTCGGATTTTAAATCGCTTGTAACTTTAAAACTATGTATTAACTTTTGAGAAAAATGTCAAGAAACTTATTTTATTTAGAATGTCCCAAACAATCTAGAAAAAATATTTTTCGGAGGAAAATAGGAGATTTTTGAAACGGAGTGCGCCGCACCGGCAAAAAAATCGGATAAACACGCATATTTGACAATTAAAAAAACAACGGTGTAAATTAAAGTTAGACGCGATCACTCTTCAGAATCTTGAAGCTGAATATTTAGTCTTCAATTTAATTATCTGGCAACCTCAAAACTACTCATTTGAATATGAGTTTTTAAGCCTCGAAAATGCGTATTTTCGCATTTTTCAGATTTTAAATCGCCTATAACTCGAAAACTATCAATTTCTGAGAAAATTTACAAGATACCTTTCTTGTTCAGAATGACCCACAAAACTCAAAAAAATATGTTCCGGGGCAATAAACGTGATCTTTTGTATTTGTTTAAAAAAATTGTTTAAACAATTTCTGCCCAAAAATTCCGCCAGGCACCCTTTAGATTTGTTTAAAGGGGGTATTTTTGAATAGGAAAGAAATCTAAGAAAGACCACAAAGAAACCTAATCAGAAATTTTTCCAGACGGGAGCGGTCCACCACATGGACTAGTAAGATGTTTGTTTGTTTCATCTCTCTTTCTACATTCAATACCTAATTAGAACTACAGAGTATGCAACCAACCACTCTTCAGATGTCAACCAGCCCCACATTCACTCTCTGTGTCCACAAACATTGTCGCCAACTAACATCATGACTTATCTCTCACAGGTTGGAATGTGGGAAGTGGCTTAATTCGATGTCAACCGTGCCTTAGGTAGGAAACCTTTGCAACATCGATAAGATTGATTTTAAAACACTTCTTACATGCAAAAAAATATTGAATTGGCTTAATTCTAAAAATATCTGATAAATTTAATAAATAATTAAACTAACTGAGACAATGCCACGCCAAGAACGATGTAGAAGAGATTCAAACCTCTGGACTTACAATTTAGAGTAAACCAACTAATTAGTTAGTAATTAAAACATGTATACAGTGTTTCTGCTTAACTTGGAACCATATGGGAAACTTTTTTAATATCAATTTTTTTATCAGTCAGTAGTCATGTCTGGTGGCGGCCGGTCGTGTGCCGTATGCTCGGATAATTTTATAGTTAATACCAAGCTTGTTAAATGTGATTTCTGTTGTGAATATTATCACACGAACTGTGCCAAAGTCAAGGATCAGTTTCTTAAGTTAAAACAGGATGCTGATAATTTTATGTGGTTCTGCAATAATTGTTTGCCCAAAGTTCGGGTTTTTACTAGTGGCAGAGGTGATTTATCGAATAGCAAACATGAAGAGTTGATCGAAAGAACTAGTAAGTTAATTAATTTATTAGAATCTTCGGATTTATTACCATCCAATAAACCTAGTTATGCTTCATGGTCTGATGTAGTTAAAAAGAATAAAACTGAACCATTGATAATTAAACCTAAAAACCTTAATCAAAACAGTTCTGTTACAAAAAGTGTTCTTTCGCAAAAAGTGGATTCTAATAACATTAATGTCGCATTAACTGAAGTAAAACAAGGCACCCAAGGCAAATTGATGATTCACTGTCAAGATAAACAATCCTTGGTAAATCTAAAGAATACGGTGGAACAACAACTTGGTGATGATTACGACATTAAAATTGGAAAATTAGCTAATCCTAAAATTAAAATAATTAATGTATCCTCCGACGATCTAGTTGACTCTAACATTTTATTAATAAATTTACATCTCAGAATTTACCTAAAGATTTTATTAGTTCTGAAGCTAAAATATTTCATAAATTTAAATCTACAAAAAGTACCAATGATTGTATGAATGTAATTGTTGAATTGTCCTCTACTGAATTTCACTACTTTATTTCGAACAAAGATCGAGTTCATATTGGTTGGAACAGCTACAAAGTTTTTGAATTTGTAAGTGTTATGAGATGTTTCCGGTGATGGAAATTTGGACATTTTCTGGATAAATGTCAAGCTAAACAGGATACATGTCCTTTATGTGCAGGTAAACATAAAAAAAATTAGTGCAACAGTACTAATTATTCTTGTTCTAACTGTAATTATGCGAAGGATGTAATGAAAATAGATGGTGTTGATCCAGGTCATCATGTATTTGATACAAACTGTCCTAGCTATCTCCGACAAATTAATAAGAGCAAAGAAAAGATAAATTATCAAAAATAGCAATCAAAAAGTAGTGTAAGTGGTCGGAATAGGTCCGCTTGCTCATTCGGAGTTCAACTCTAGTTCAGCGCGATAACCGAGTTCAAGGCATGAAGTGCATTGATCGGTGGTACGCACTTCATGCCTTGAACGCGGTAATGGCGCTGAACTAGAGTTGAACTCCGAATGAGCAAGCGGACCATAGTGGTAGATTTATACTAAATGTGTATTTTCAAAATGTGGGTGGTTTAAGAACAAAGCTTAAGGATTTAAGCCAGGCTGTATCATGCTCCGATTACACTGCGATTATTTTAGTCGAAACTTGGTTAAATTTTGAATTCCATGATACTGAATTGGGGTTAGATGACTTCAATATTTTTAGAAGTGATAGAAATGACAATACTAGTGTTAAACAACGTGGTGGGGGAGTATTACTAGCAATTGCTAAACGTTTGGAAGTGTGTGAAGTTTTTGTTCCTCAAAATAGTGTTGAGCAAAAGTTTGTTTCACTTAAGTGCCAAGGCCAAATTGTCGTATTTGGTGGTGTTTATTTACCTCCTGCATCTGGCAGGAATGTATATATCGATCACTGTGACAGCATTGAATATATATACATATAATTTACAACCCGGAATTTTATTATATATATATATATATATATATATATATATATATAATAAAATTATATATATATATATATATATATATATATATATAATAAAATTCCGGGTTGTAAATTAATAATTTGTGGGGATTATAATTTTCCTGATGCAATTTGGGGTAACAGTCTTTATGGTAGTACAGGCTAATCAAAACTCCCCAGCTAACGACTTATGTAATACCATTAATCTTTGAGACTTATACCAGGTTAATACGATATCTAACCAGCGAAATGTTTTTCTTGATTTAATTTTTTCTAGCATTCCTGATATATTTGTTTCTGTACCTCTGGATCCGTTGTTTGAGGAGAGATTTCATCATACACCTGTCAATTTTGACGTAATTGTTGATTTAAACGAATCTGTTCTTAATTATGAAGAATACTTTTTTGACTTTAAAAATGGGGATTATGTTGCTTTAAATTATTATTTAGCAGAAGTTGACTGGAATTTATTATTTCTTAACAGAAGCATTAATGACATGGTTAAAGATTTTTATGATATTTTATTTTATTTAATCGAGTTTTTTATACCACAAAAAAAATTTAAAACATCCACTTATCCCAAATGGTTTACATCAGAGTTAAAACATTTAATATATGAGAAGAAAAAAGCACATACAAAATTTAAGCTGACTGGCGATGATGAGAGCTATCTTCTTTTTTCCGGTCTCAGGGAACAGTGTAAAGAGCTTAGCAAGTATTTACAAAGGCGTTATGTAATAGAAATTGAGGCTAACATTTTTCAAAATTCTTGTTCTTTCTGGAAATACATCAATAATAAACGCAACTCTCATGTTCTAGCATCGAGTATGTGTTATGGTAATGAAACTAGTGAAAATGGTTTAGATATTGTTAATTTATTTGCTGGGTTCTTTTCGACTGTCTATAACAAAGAAAAAATAAATCAGGTTCCTGATTTTAAGTACGAAAATAATGTTGATGTTAATACTTATTTAATTAGTGTTAAGGATATTATTGATAAGATACAGAATAATCCGTGGAAACAGACAGCGGGTCCGGATGGCATACCAATGTATTTTATTAAAAAATGTTTATTCACTCTTGTAAAACCTATTCAGTTATTATTCAATATGTCATTAACTTCTTCTACATTTCCTGATTTTTGGAAAGTAAGTTTTTTAAGGCCCATTTTTAAATCTGGTAAAAATAATAATGTTGAAAATTACAGGGCGGTTTGTTTGCAGTCTGAACTACCAAAGTTGCTTGATTTTTTTGTTAATCAGATGTTAACCTACGACTGTAAAAATTTGATTGTCGGTCAACAACATGGTTTCAGTCAGAAAAAGTCTACTTGTACAAATCTTATTTTGTATTCAAACTTCATCGTTGATTCTTTGGAATCGGGTAACCAAATTGACTCCATATATGCTGATTTTGCCAAAGCATTTGACAGGGTGAATCATGAAATATTAATTGCTAAACTTCGTGGATATGGAATTGGAGATGATTTATTGGGTTGGATCAGGAGTTATTTAACAGATCGTTCACAAATAGTGAAATATGGTGATTTTGTTTCTGAAGCCATTAGTGTTACCTCGGGTGTTTCTTAAGGTTCTCACTTAGGCCCACTTCTATTTAATCTTTTTGTGAATGATATATCATCAGTAATTAATAATAGTGAATTTCTGTTGTTTGCTGATGACATAAAAATCTTTAAAGCGATTAAAAATACCTCGGATATGGATGCTCTTCAGTCTGACATAAATAATTTTTCTCGTTGGTGTGACATCAATGCCTTGTATTTGAATCTTAAAAAGTGCTACAAAATTACATTTTCTAGAAATACTAAACATCAGTTAGATAGAACATACATACTTAAGGGCGTATCAGTTACGGAAGTTAATCAAATTAGAGACCTCGGAATTACATTTGATCAGAGACTAATGTTTGATAGGCATATTAATGATATTACGTCGAGGGCTTATAGGATGCTCGGCTTTGTTCAGAGGAACTCGCAGGAATTTTCAATATTTACTTTTAAAATTTTGTATTGTTCTCTAGTTCGGTCCATTTTGGAATATTGTAATATTATTTGGTATCCTCATTATAATATGTACATTGATCAGTTAGAACGAGTTCAGAATAAATTCCTAAGAATTTGCAGGTATAAAATGGGTTTTAATAGAACTAACTGTGATTATAATTATATTCTTTGTCAACTTAATATGAAAACCTTGGAAAATAGAGAATCTGAGTGTGAATTGCGTTTTTTGCATAAAATTCTTAATGGTTTTGTTGATTGTCCGGAACTGCTAGAATTAATTGTTTTTAATGTAAATTCTAGAAGAACACGTTCTTCTGACCTATGTAGAATAAAGTTTCATCACACTAATTATGGTAAAAATGAGACAATTACAAGGATGATGAAAACTGCCAATCATTTGCAAGATAGTGTTGATTTGTTTAATCCATCTGTATCCGCATTCAATAATACTTTAAAGAAATTGAGACATTGATGTTAATAATACCTACTTTTGAAATACCTATGTTATGTATGACTACAGTTTATTTGTTAATTATATTTATATATTGTAATTTTTTGTAAGGAAAAAGGGTTCGTCCCGTTAAATAAATAAATAAAAAAAAAATAAAAAAAAATAAAAATTTTACGAAAAAAGTGATCTTTATAAAGTGATCTGCATAGTCTAAAACCTAAGACGCAATCATCAGATATCACATTTTATCAATGGTATACGCGGTATGTCAAAAAATATGAATTTCGCTTAAGAGTAAAGTGCCATTATATTTCACAATATCGAAAATTGTCATTGAGAAAATTTGTTTGTAATTAAAAATTATATTATAATTTGCATTTACACTCTTCTAATTGAAAAATTTTTTTTTGAAAATTTTCCTCACATCACGGACACCCAACATCATTTTTATTTATGATAGCTCCGTTATTATTAATTTTAAGAAAAAAAGTTATTCTTTATAAAAGGTTTTTCCTAGTCTAGTAACCAAGATAAAATTATAAGATATTAAATTTTGTTAATTTTATACGAGGTATGTCAAAAAATATAAATTTCGCTGAAGAGTAAAGTACCTTTATTTTTCACAATATTGGAATTTATTATTATAAAAAGTTGTTCAGAATTAAAAACTATGTTTCAATATGCAATGGCATCCTTGTAGTTGAAATATTGTGAACTATAAAGGTATTACTATAAACTATAAAGGCTATAAACTTTTGAGCGAAATTCATATTTTTGATATACCTCGTATAGAATTGAAAGAAATTGATATCTTATGATTGCATCTTAGTTTTTTGACTATTCAGACATTTTTATAAAGAATAACTTTTTTTCGCAAAATTAATAATAACAGAGTTATCTTAAATAAAAATGATATTTAGTATCATTAATTTGAGGAAAATTTTGAAAAAAAATTTTCAATTAGAAGAGTGTAAATGCATATTATAACATAATTTTTAATTACAAAGAACTTTTCTTAATAAGAATTTTCGATATTGTGCAATACAAAGGCACTTTACTCTTGAGCGAAATTCATATTCTTGGACATACCTCGTATAATATTGATAAAATTTGAAACCTGATGATTGCATCTTAGGTTTTAGACTATGCAGAGCATTTTATGAAGAATACCTTTTTTCGTAAAATTGGTATTAAAAAAGTTTCCCATATGGTTCCAAGTTACGCAGACACACTGTATATGTTTCCTATATAACTTTATAATAATTATACTTTGATTTTACCAGTCGCTAAAATCCTTTTTGTCTTTAGGCAATATCATTATATTTGTTTATTATTGATACTCAATAGATTGCAAAATACTTTTAAATAAATAAAACTGGAAAAGGGAGAATTAATTTTTATATTTTTTTTACTGTAGCACTAAGCAACTTTTTCTTTTCGTGTTAAATAACACAAAACCTAATTTGTCCTTATATATTGTGCTCGAAGAACGGTAAAGTTCGGTCTGAAATGGCGCCTCTAAAAAAGCTTTTAAAAAGCCGAACGAATAGAGCTTTCCTATTCAGTTTGTTTAAATATAATAGAACGAGTTTTTGTTTTTACATCCCCATTTACTTTCTTTAATATTTTATACGGATTCGATAAGTAAGTCGAACTATTAGTACCTTTTAATAGCAACAAAAATTCCCACTCCAAACTGACAAAAACGCCTATATTCTTGAACAAAAAGGGTGAACCATTATAACAACATTACAAAAATGTATGCAAAGATAAAAATTGTTTAATTTTATTATTTTTTCTGAAGGTAAACATTTTCAATCTTACTTATATTCCTTCGAAAGTTATATATTTTTTTAAATACAGTAAATATTTTATGATGAGAATAAAATATTTGATTAAGCCACAATTATTGTTGTTATGAAAATTGCATTTTTAGTTAACTCATGTTTCCCATCCGGATATCGTTGTCAAAAAATCTTTTTTGACGCAAATGTATGTAAATTAAATGTATTAACGCTCCAAGAACGTAAACAAAAAGAAAGTTCCAAGTCCATGTGTTGAGTCCTACAGTTGAGTCTATGGTTCTTTACCCGTGCGTCATCATTTAAAGCATACGAAGCCGGAAATTTACTCCACGCAACAGCCAGTGAGAGAAGTGGCTGCTGATTATATTATAAAATTTAACGTTATCAAATAAATAGAATGTATAAAATTTTCGTTCATAATTACAGTTACATTTGAAGTAGCTTAATAAGTTATATTAATATCATTAGTAATTAAAAAATAACAGCCAAAAAATAACAAGCCAAACAGAGAGCAAAGAAAGCAAAAGATCAGATTAGATGTATCCGAGATGAAAATAATAAAATACTAGTTCACGAAAGGGATGTCAAAAAGAGATGGAAAAAGTACTTTGACAGCTTATTAAATGAAGAATTTGACAGACAGCCTGTAGAGACAACGGAGACATTAGCAGCAATGGTCACCAAAATAACAAAGGAGGAAGTGGCTCAAGCGCTCCAAAAAATAAAGAAAGGAAAAGCGGTAGGACCAGATGATATTCCTGGGGAACTATGGAGAGCATTGGGGGAGACAGGAACAAGGTGGCTAGCAGGTCTATTTAATAGAATTATGGAAGTTGGACAAATGCCAGACGAATGGAGAAGCAGTATACTGGTACCTGTTTACAAAAACAAGGGAAATATACAACAGTGTACAAACTACAGGGCTATAAAACTGCTTAGCCACACCATGAAAATATGGGAAAGAGTAATTGATAGACGGATACGTGAAGAGACCGAAATATCCGAGAACCAATTTGGCTTTATGCAGGGCAGATCAACAACAGATGCAATTTTCATTATAAGGCAGTTGATGTAAAAATACAGGAGTAAAGAAACAAACGCTCATATGATATTCATTGATCTTGAGAAAGCATATGATAGAGTTTCTCGAGAGATTCTATGGTGGGCACTCAGTAAAAAAGGAGTCCCTGGTGAATATGTAAAGATTATGAGGGATATGTATGAGGGAGTACCGACTAGTGTTAGGACAGGTGTGGGAGAGACTGATAAATTTCACGTGAAAGTAGGATTGCACCAAGGCTCTGTGCTTAGTCCGTATTTATTCTCATTAGTTTTGGACCAGATAACAGCGAAACTACAGGGTAACATTCCATGGTGCTTAATGTATGCTGATGATGTCGTGTTAGTAGAAAATAGTGAAAGAGACTTAGAAGAAAAACTGGAACAGTGGAGGCAAGCTCTCGAGGAAAAAGGTTTAAAACTTAGTAGGACAAAAACAGAGTATTTGGAATGTTCATTTAAAGATGGAGTTACTACAAATAAAATTTGTATGTTTGGATGGTGAACTGATTGTAAAAAGCAATAGTTTTAAGTACCTGGGATCGGTATTACAGGGTAATGGAGAAATAGATGGAGATGCATGCAGTAGAATTAGGGCTGGATAGATGAAGTGGAAAGAAGCGAGTGGTGTATTGTGTGACAGAAAAGTTCCAATGAAGCTGAAGGGAAAATTCTATAAAACAGCCATAAGACCGGCTATGATGTACGGAACTGAATGTTGGGCAGTAAAGAATAAAGAGGAATAACGAATGCATGTGGCAGAAATGAGAATGCTTAGATGGATGAGTGGGGTGACAAAGAAGGATAAAATTAGAAATGAGTATATTGGGGGAAGTCTAGGTGTGGCACCAATTGATGCCAAAATGAGAGAGCATAGGTTAAGATGGTTTGGTCATGTTCAACGTCGAGACGTTAATCACCCAATACGAAGAATAGCTGAAGTGCAGATTCCTGGAAGGAGTAGGAGAGGAAGACCAAAGAAGACCTGGGTGGAGACGATAAGGCAGGACATGTTGGTAAAGGGGATTGACATTTACATGACCCAAGATAGAATTGTGTGGAGAAATGCAATTAGGGAAGCCGACCCCGCATAGGGATAAGGCAAAGAGAATGATGAGGAGTAATTAAAAAATAAATAAACAATTTATAAAAAAAATCAATAAAATATTTTTTGTTTTTGTCATTTCTTTCACTTTTGCGGAAATTTAAACAAAACATTTCCTTAATTGTGTGAATGAGATTAACTTTGTATGTAAATTAATGGCAAAATAACATACACTTTTAAACTTTGATATAAAATGAGTTGCGAAAACAACTGCTTGTGTACTATGTATATACAACTTCTAAATGTAGAAAGAGGACAAAAAATAGCAAAAAATTCTACAAACAGACAGCCACAAGTAAACAAACCAGAAAAGTCACAATTTGTACTTTAAATCAAAAAACGTCCCCAAGCGTCTTTTTTGTACCTATCTTTTTTCAATGTACTGAGTCTAGAGCGCTCATAAAATAACATGTGCATTTACTTAATAATAGCAGGCAGCTGGTTAGTCTTTAGTTTCATGCTTGAAAGACAATGATGCGCTAGATAAAAAGTAGGTGTGTTATCGTGCCATGACTCACGGGTAAAGAACCATTGACTTAACTGTAGGAATGGATGCTATACAATGTGCAACTTCTCTCACTACTTATTGAAAACGAACAATTTATCACGTAGTGAGAAAAGTCGGCCATTGCAGTGAGAAATATTTTTTCTCACGGTTTCTGCTACGGTTTTCCATATATGATCGCCGTTTCCATGGTAACAAGTACAATACAAACAGAATTAATGTTGTCAAACGAAATGTGTTGAATAAAAACATACCAGGAATTACCTACCAAAACTGTTCAAAAATAACTGTTAATTAGAATTTTAAATACATAACGTATATAAATTTTAAGAACATTAAATACCTACATGTAAGTATATATATATTTTATTTCAATTTATGCATATAATATACCAACAAACTTCTGCGCTCGTGAGAAATATGTCTTTTTTCTCACTTGTTGTACAATATGCTATTTTCAATATTGGGGTTATGACAGAATGTTGGGAGTAGGTTTTATGCTGCACAAAATAAAAAAAAAACAAAATAAACCATTTTAAAGTATCCTCAATGTGAATCCGTTAAGCGAGAAGAAGAAGGACGATGAGAAAGGGGCATTTTGTGAAAACAGAAAATTATTTTAACTCAGTTCCAAATCTGGACGTAAAGATAATAATAGAAGATTTCAATGCAATGATAAAAGAAATTTACAAGCCAGTAATAGGCAGTTCTTGGAAACACGAAATTACCAACGACAAGAGACGAATACTAGTAAACTTCGCAACAATAGGAAAATCATCTGAAATAAGCAAAAAGTTTGCTCATAAAGACATCCATATGATAAATATAGCAATTAATGGATCATGTGTTTATTCAAAAGATAGAATATGGTAAAAGATACAACATCTTACATAGGAGCAGATGCAGATAAGTATTTTCTGGTAATCGCAAAATAAAATTTAACCAAACATTTGAAAGAAAAAATAAAAGCAGTTTAACCCTAGAAGCAACTTTAAAATATAACAGCTAAACGAAGAAAAATATACATAGACAATTTGCAGATGAAATCTGCAATTTGAAAAGAAACATGGAGAATGGAAGAAAGATGGAAAACACAGGGAAGTATTAAAGAAAACAGCGGCTAAGTATGTGGAATCAAAAAATGTAATAATCAATTGAAAAGGACAAGATGGTGAAATAAAGAAGTGAAAACAGAAATAAAAAAGAAGAAAATGGCATGAAAAAAATTCATTAAAACGGGATTAGAAGAAGATAAAGAAGAATATTACAAGCAGAGACGATTGGTAAAAAGACAGTCACACAAGCAAGAGCAAAATCGTGGAAAGAATTTGGAGAAAAACTACAAGAAGGATATATAACAAATAATAGAAACTTTTGGACGACAATACGACACATGAAGGGGGGAAACGAAAGGAGATAGATGCAGTAAGAGACAGATCAATGCAAATTCAAATAAACCCAGAACAAATAGCTAGGGTATGGAAAGAATATTGTGAGGAAAAATTTGATACCGAAGTAACACAGGTTGACAATGTAATAAATGAAGGCCAAGAAAACACAGAGATAGACCAAATAAGTAGAGAAGAAGTAATAGAAGGAATATCAAACATAAAAATAGACAAGGCAGGAGGAGATGATGAAATTTAACCGGAAATGGTAAAATACATGGGAGAACAGGGAATAAACTGGCTTTGGACAATATATAAAGAGGCGTGGGAAAAACAAGCAATCCCTAGAGACTGGCAGAATAACATAATTGTGCCAATATACAAAAAAGGAGAACATATAAACTGCGAAAACTACAGAGCTATATGTCTGTCATCTGTATGCTTTAAAATGTATACGAAAATAATAGAGAAAAGACTAAGGCAAGAAGTAGAAATGAAATTGGGAGATGAACAAGCGGCCTTTAGACCAGGAAGACAAACAAATGACAACATATATACCATCAGGAACCTAATCGAAAGATGCTTAGACACGGGGGAAAACTGGTATTAGCATTCATAGACCTAAGAGCAGCATTTGACACGATAGAAAGACAAATTATAGGGGAATGCTTGAGGAAAATAAATGTACCAAACAGATTGATAAAAATTATAGAAAGTACTTACAAAGAGATAACAGGAAGAGTACAAATAGCAGGGGAACGATCAGAAGAATTTAATTGGAATAGAGGTATTAAACAAGGAGATAGTCTTAGCCCTTTGCTATTCATAATGGTAATGAACGAAATAATAAGAAAAACTAGAGCAAGAACCAACCAACTACAGATACCAAACTACAGACCAAATAATAGTATACCATAGATTACAACCGGTAACAATAGAGTCCTTAATATATGCGGACGACATAGTACTAATAGCAGATTCCGAGAACAAAATGCAGAAACTAATGGATATATGGGTAGAGGAAATAGAAGAGCTAAAAATGGAAATAAACGAGGAAAAAAGTAAGATAATGATAATCAACGCAAAGAAGATAATGAAATAAAGATAAAATGCAAAAACTCAGGACTGGAAATAGTTACAACTTATCAATACCTGGGAAGTATCATTACTAACGACGGAAAAATAGACTGGGAAATAACAAATAGAGCAAAGAAATCAAACAAGTTATACTATGCCTTAGCCCCAATACTGGGGAAAAGAGAACTTACAAGAGAGACAAAAATAAACATATATAACACAATAGTGATACCGACTCTGCTCTATGCAAGTGAAAACTGGACAATTCTGGAAAAACATAAGAGCAGAATAAATGCAATGGAGATGAGACATTTAAGAAGGATAGCTGGAAAGACAAAATGGGATAGATTAAGCAACGAGACTATTAGGAGAATGGCCAACCAAGAACCAATAATGAATAAACTAAAAAAGAGACAAATGAATTGGTATGGGCATTTGATGAGAATGCAACTTAACAGAATTACGAAGAAGAGTCCACGAAGCAAGGAACATTGTTAAAAGAAAAAGAGGCAGACCAAGAAAAAAATGGATACAGTAAATAGTAGAGGCGGGAAAAGTTAAAGGAAAATCACTCGAGGAATTAAAAATAATGGCAGAAAACAGAAAAGAATGGAAGAGATGGGTGAATGTAAATTAAAATAGCGATCCCAAATCCGACACCCTGATAGGGTACAAGGAAGGGGAGAAAGAAAGAAAGATATCACTAACAAGTAAAAAAAAAACGATTTTTTGCAAAAAAGGGTGAAACTCAACATATTTATTATTGTTAAACAAAAAGTAAGCATAAAACAAAAAATATCTCGACAGCGTTACCTTAAGTAATGTCTAAAGAAAATTAATACAAAATTCCAGGTGGGTCGGTCAAGTAGTTTTAGTGGAGTTACAATGCCTACAGCCTTTGAAAAAAGCAGTTTTGAGGAAAAAGCGTAAACTATTGTCAACTTTTATTTTCAATTTATTTTTTGTCTGTAAAATCGTAAAATGATGCACACCGGAATATTTTTTTGAATCGCGGAGTAATTTACAAAAAAAAATGAGAACAGCTGTTAACCCTTTTTCACTATCTCTCTACCTTCGACTCGCTTTGCAGCAACTTCGCGCCAGCACGCTGAGCGTAGTGAGAAACGGTCAACTGCTCTTCTCATTGTCTTGTGTAAATTACCCCGTGATTAAAAATCATATTCCGGTGTGCATTACTTGACAGACAAAAGAGAAACTGAAAATAAAAGTTGACAATACTTTGAACGCGTTTTTCCATAAAACTGCTTTTTTCAAAGCCTGTAGACATTGTAACTAAAGAACTACACACTCACATGGAATTCCAACTCACATGGAATTTTGTATATATTTTCTTTAGACATTCCTTGAGGTAACACTGTTGAGATATTTTTTGTGTTATGCTTATTTTTTGTTTAGCAATAATAAATATGTTGATTTTCACCCTTTTTGCAAAAAAAGTTTCTTGCAAATTCGTTGTTTTGACTTCTGAGTGATAACAATCAGTCAAAATTCGATAAAACTAAAAAACTCAACAGCATTAGCTCGAGAAACTCATAAGCTAATAAAATCTTTTTGAATTTTTTGTTTACCATGATCCAACGATGAGTTCTGATGTCCACCGCAAAATTCATTGTTTCTTGAGGTGTCTTTAAAAATTTGCCACCATTGGCTTATTTTTCAATATTTTTCCTTAAATTTTTCTTGAATAATCTATGAATTGTACTGAATATGCCTATTTAATTTAAAAATAAAATAATCCTACCATACTTTCAAAAAAAATGTGCTTGAAACATTGATTTCAACCCCTACGGCGGTTAAGGAGAGCTATGACACGATTTTGATAGGCAACCCATGCTAGAAATTTTGTCTATGTATGAAATTTAATAAAAAAAATGTTCTATCCGGCAAGCAGATGGGTACAGATCAACTTATAATCGGATCCCGTACTATAAGGGAGTATAGATGAAGGAAAATGCAATTCCAAGAAAAACAAAAACAATAAACGAGTGGATTGATGGCAGAATGGAAATATTGGAAACCATCAAGACACGAAAGCTACAATACCTGGGGCATGTTATGCGTAATGAGAGATACAACATACTTTAATTAATGTTGTTCTGAAGCTATTTTCTTGTGGCATTTTTACAATTTTAACTATTTAGAATGGGAAATAAGCCACAATATTATTAAAAAATGATTTTTATTAACGTTTCGACGCCCAAATTTGGGCACAACGGCACCCGATTTGGGCGTCGAAACGTTAATAAAAGACATTTTTTAATAATATTGTGGCTTATTTCCCATTCTAAATAGTTAAAATACTTTAATTAATTAGACAAGGGAAAATCCATGGCAAGAGAAGTGTAGGAAGGGGAAGAATCTCATGGTTGCGTAACTTGAGGAAATGGTATGGATGCACATCAATCGAACTATTCAGAGCAGCAGCATCTAAGATCAGAATACCCATGATGATTGCCAACCTCCGTCGCGGAGATGGCACGTAAAGAAAAAGAAGGATTGATGACGAATACAAAGAAGAGTATAAGAGAAGTAATGCGATGCCATTAGTAAGAGAAATTAGAAATACAGAATACAGAACGAAAGTAACATTATTTTCCAATACATTCGTAATACCTGCAACGCAATTTTATAAATAGCAAAAACGGAGAATGAATAACCGATGAAGAAAATTTGTAAAATGGAATACGTATTTTAGGAGGCACTAAATATATACAATCCGTACAATATAGATACCGTTGCAAGTCATTATCTACGTCAGGGATCTAACTTAAACACTTTCTATTCGTTAGAGGAATACTTGCAGGCATCTTTTTAACAATTTGTATGCTTTTGTGTATATTTTATATATTTTTCTGTTAACTGTTTTTATGTACTTATAGTTTTTTACTGATAGATTGTATTTGACGCATTTCAATACTTGTAAAAGTCAGATGAAATAAAGATTATTGATTGATTGAACTTACATTGTTTCCAATTTTGAAAAATTTTTGAATTCATTTTAAATCAAATAAACTTACGTGCATAGAAATCGGCCCACTTAAAAATTTGGTCATTTTTGATGTCTCATATGTCCTAAACCTGTTGGCCGATTTAATTAATTTTTTGAACATGTTATAGCCTGATTCTTTAAAAATACCACTGTAATAATATTGTTGCTAAACAGGTAAATTTTCATTGTATACAGGGTGTACCAATCAAACTGTGTTTTTTTCTCAAAGTTCGTATCACCCTGTGTAATATTCTAGCAATTATAAAATACTGAAATTAAAACTCAACTATAGCCTCAGGTTTTCTTAACATTCTGTTTTTTGATTCATTAGTTTATGTTAAATAATAAAAAAGTTAGGTACTTTAACAACTAGTCATGTTCGTCATCAATACACGGTGTTTCTAAATAAGTACGACAAACTTTAAGGGGTAATTCTGCACGAAAAAATAATGACAGTTGGCTTTACAAACTTATGTCGGCAAATGTTTCGTTTCCGAGATACGGGAGGTTGAATTTTTTCTTACAAACTGACGATTAATTTATTGCTTGAAAACCAGTTGAGATATGCAAATGAAATTTAGTAGGTTTTAATTAGGTTTAATTAGGTTTAATTAGTAGGTTTATTGCGGATTTTTTGATATAAAATTAAGAATTTTATATTCACCATTAGCGTGCATACGGGTAATATGATCAATCATATTACACGTATGCGCGCTAATGGCGAATATTAAATTCTTAATTGTATGTCAAAAAATGTGCAACAACTACGTCTTAAAACCCACCAAATTTCATTGGCATATCTCAACTGGTTTTAAAGCAATAAAATTAATCGTCAGTTTGTAAGAAAAAGTTCAACATCCCGTATCTCGGAAACAAACATTTGCGGACATACGTTTATAAAGCCAACTGTCATTATTTTTCATGCAGAATTTCCCCCGTAAAGTTTGTCACACTTATTTAGACACACCGTGTATTGATGAAGAACATGTATAGTTGTTAAAGTACCTAACTTTTTTATTATCGAACATTAACGAATGAATCAAAAAATATAATGTTAAGAAAACCTGAGTCTATAGTTGGGTTTTACTTTCAGTATTTTATAAATGACAGAATATTCCACAGGGTGATGCGAACTTTGAGAAAAAAAAACACAGTTTGATTGGTACAACCGGTATACAATGAAAATTTACCTGTTTAGCAACAATACTTGCTTAGCAACAAACCTTAGCAATGGTTTCAAACCGTTTGAAACTGATGCTAGAACAAACCTATTATTACAGCGGTATTGTTAAAGAATCAGGCTATAGCATGTTCAAAAAATCACTTAAATCGGCCACCACGTTTAGGAAATATGAGACCTCAAAAATGACCAAATTTTTAAGTGGGCCGATTTCTATGCACGTAAGTTTATATCACATAATTATTGCGAAGTGGATTATACAACAAAACAAATTAATGTTGACGGCTCTCTAACAACAGACATAGAAAGAAAACAGCTGATATGGTACGGACACGTCCAGAGGATGGATAACTCAAGATTCCCTAAAATAATTATGCAATGGGTACCACCAAACCGCAGAAAGAGAGGAAGACCCAAGAAATCTTGGAGAGAGGGAGTAACGAAGGCCATGAGCGCAAGAGATCTTAGAGAGGGCCAATGGGATGATAGAGTGTCATGGAAATTAGGCATCGGACAACGTCGCAAGACGTTTTAAAACCGATTGATATATATATACAAAATAATATTCAATGTAAATTAATAAAAACATTAGAAATAGAAAACAAAAATTAAGTTATAATCTTACGTTAAAGTAAATAATAAAAACAATAAATATAATTAAACAAATACTTATAGTAAAGATTAAAAACAACTCTGAAGTGTGAATACCGCAACTGTCAAGTAAGTATTACCAATTTATGCCAAAATGTCACCTTTGTTCGATCGCAGTTAGAGAGTAACCCGAATAAATGTGCTTTATAAACAAGGTTTATATTTTACTTATACAAATTAAATGAAAAATGTTAGGGTATGTTTCTTTTAATTTACATTAATAGAAACCTTTCAATATTATTTTTACGCTTATATAATAAAATATGCCTAGTGGTTGTAATTCCAGTGTACTCAGCTAAACAATACTAAAAAGGAACACATATTCGACTTAAATATTTCGTATTGGTATCATGTGACGTCACGTGCTATGACGCGGATGACGTGCAACGGTATCTATATTCT
Source organism: Diabrotica virgifera virgifera (assembly GCF_917563875.1). Taxonomy (NCBI): domain Eukaryota; kingdom Metazoa; phylum Arthropoda; class Insecta; order Coleoptera; family Chrysomelidae; genus Diabrotica; species Diabrotica virgifera. The sequence goes on from NC_065445.1 coordinate 114,939,916, forward strand.
ACGGAGTGTAGATTTGTCGGGCAAGAGATCGACAATATTTATTAATTAAATATAAGTACTTTCAATTGAAAATTAAGAGTTTTGTAATAACAAAACTGTACCGCGCTCGAGTGGCATCTTGCGGGTGTCGGACTCAACGATCTCGCCCTCTTTTTTGCCCGATAAAAATAATTTATTTTATTCTAACGCATAACCTTTTGATTAAAATTAAATTTTTTATAGTTTTGCAATAAAAAACTTAACCGCGCTAGAGCTACAGTTGTAGCCGTGGGGGTTGCGGAAACACGTCCAATCTGCAGTCAGGAAAGTGATAGACTCGTTCAAACGAAACAGTAAAAACCATTTTTAAGACTTTTGTAATCATCTTCCAAAAAGACGATGTACTGTGGACTAGTACCGAAGAAAACATAGATGACGAACTAAGCGTCTATCGTTTTTTATGCAAAGTAGGGTACCTACATAAGCACACATTGTCTAACATACTGCCAATTCGGTTAGTAATTGTCGATCTACAATCGTACTATTACATATTCAAATTTCATATACAACAAGTTCAAATTTACTAATTTTCAAACTAGCTTTAGTTCTTTTTTGTAGGTCTTATAAAATAGTGTGTGGAGTGAAATATTTTAGATTTACGAAGTATTTGAAATTTATGAGACTATTTCTTAATTTTTATTTTTAACGTTCTTATGACTTTTCCATAACAAAAACTGTTTTTATAATTTAATCAAAATAAAATTCTGTTCTATTCTAACTTGATTTATCGAAAGCAACTTTCAGTGAAAACTTTTTTGTAGACATATCATAAATCGCAATATCAACGAGTTACGTTAGTTTTTGTATACATTTTTACTAATAGAACTTTTCGAATTTAAACTTGTCCTTTCCACATAAATTTCGTTTCTTTTAAATCAAAAGATAATTTGGCAATATATCTAAATTATTAATTTTTTTTTATTTTTCAGGTACGTATAATAAGCAGTAAACATTATTGAAGTGCGCGTAAGTACTAAATACACTTTTGATGACAATTTCACATTTTTATTTAAAATTATTATTGTCTATGTTCAATAAAACTTTAATGAAAATTAATGAAAATCTTAGGAATATTTTTAATATACATCTATCTATATATAAGCGAGGTTTCTACAGCCTCTGCCAGTTCTCGTATTTCGACTACCATCGTTTTCTGTTCATCCATTCGTCTTCTTTGATGGTTCTATCTCTCATGATGTGCCGTACATTTTCTTCCCAGACAACTGAAGGCCTTCCCCTTCTTCTTCTTTGTTGTGGTATGTAATTTAAAGCTTTCTTTGGCCATCTATCTTATTCATTCGTTTCACGTGACCATACCACACTAGTTGTCTCGTTTCAATTCTATCTACACTGGAATATAGAGTATTTGTCCTCCTTCTAATATCTTCATTCGTGATGTAAACTTTTTTGGATATACCACACGCCCTCCTTAGGTAATACATTTCTACTACTATTATTATAGGTAGTTCTATTCTTTTCTATCTTTTTTCGTGATCTGCCAAACTTCTGTCCCATAAGTCATAATAGGCCCTACCAAGGTACGATAGATTGACAATTTCGTTTTTTGTCTTTAGACCATAGTAGAAGAGCTTAGAATGTTTACCGCTTTTTTGCCCTGCTGCCTTCTGTTTTCGATGTCTCTTTTGGTAGTGCCTTCTTTATAGAGATATTTATATTCTTTAAGTACATGTTTTTGTGGCTCTAGATCTTCTTCGTCACCCCCTTCCCTCCCCCCCCTCGCCCCGCTTAATGGTTAATATGCATTAACTATATTTTTTCTACGGCCGTGCTAAAAGAGACACTTTCACGCACGCATTTTGTTTCCGAAAGTTGCACTTTCCCGCACGGCGTGCGTTAAAGTAAATTTTCCCGCGCCTCGTGCGGGAAAGTAAAATACCTTGTAATATGGCATTATAATATATCGATGGGTAACAGGACAAATATTGTATGTCCATTTTTGTTTAAAATGAGATAGTTCCTGGTCTATGCCAGTCGAGATGGAATCTTTATTATGCTCAAATAGGGTATGTCTACTTAGAACGGTTTGGTAGTTACTAAAGTAGCATTAAAGACATGTCCATTAACAACATCATAAACTTAGAGCACAAATGTTGTAGATCCAATAATACAATACTTTTGCGTTCACAAAATTCAAACCAAACGACTCTTGTATGTCTAAAGATACAATATTTGTCCACACTATAAATTTAGGCCCTCGGTAATAATGTAGTCTTTCATTGTGCGTTTAATTTTTTCAAAAATAAAAAAGGGTTGGTCCGAAATTTTGCACTTACGCCCTTAATAAAACATTCATTTGTACTACCAATACTATTTTAAACCTAATTTTATGATATTTTCACAATAATTGCAGTATGGAAATAATATATTGTATGTCCAATGTCCATGTTTTACTTCACATTTTATTGTATGTCTATACAGGGGGTTACTTTTAGCTTGTTAAATGTGATTAACATTTAACCCTAACAGAAATAGAACGGAATAAGATATAAAAGAAAGGTGTAGCAAGAACTTAACTGTAATTTAGTTACTTTTAAAGTATGTACGGTTTGTTACGGATAACGCAAACTGTTAAATTGATTTTACCGAAAACATCAATTTTGGACATACAATATTTGCCCTTTTAGTCATCGATATTATAATACATGCAATAAACTAATATTTAGATATTATTTACTAATTTATTTCAAATTTATCTTATTGTGTTCATGTTTTAATGAAATTAGCGCGATAATTCGATGAAATAAAATTATTTTGACATAATATTTAAAAGTCAGATCAGTAGACAATAATTGTAGATTATATAATAGATGTAATTATTACAATGGTTATGAATCTTCGTCATGGAAACCAATATCGTCGTCGTGGTAACTCATTATATTGAAAGTTTGGTTTTGACAACCTTGTCAAAGAATTAATTTGTGTATTTTCACTTCTAAATAAAAATTGATATAACTCTATTTTTTGTGGCTCTTTTCCAAACGTACGGCCCTAGAAAAAATATTGTTCCTAACTCATGCGGACACTTCCCCGCACTCGACTGCTTGCCCGAACTCCGCTATCGCGTTGTTCGGGTCAACGGCAGTCTCGTGCGTGAAAGTATCACTTTCCGCACTAGTTAGGAAAATAACTATATAAGAGTAGTTTCATACTTCTTATTCGTGTAAGAGATAGCCGTATGAATTCATCTAAAAAAGAGTTTATTTACAATATGTACAATAAAGATTATAAACATTAATATAACAATACTAAAATAACTTAAAAATACAAACCTAAAAAAGAGAATCAAGAACATGCTATTTCTTACTCTGAGTTTTTGACAACTGTCAAATAATTATTTACAAATGTCATTCAAACTAAAATTACACAGTCATGCCACCTAAAACTATAAATAACTTAAAATAACTAAATGTGGTTTTATTGAAAATAAACATAGTTTTATTTTTACATCCCCCCACCAACAGGTATGACAAACCATGAAAGTCTATGGTTGGTCACAAGGCAACAATTTTGAGATGTGAAAATAGTTCATATCGTTCCTTTTGTATCCGATATCTATTTCATATAAAGTATTTGAAATTTGTTTTTTTATTTGAAATGGACCTAGTCTTACTTCATCAAGTTTTTTTCTATTTAGTTTGGATTTATTTTCTACATATGCCCAATCTCCTTCTTTAAATTCATGAAGTTTTCTATTTTTGTCATACAGCTTTTTATTATATTCATGATGTCGTACTGAATTTTTATAAGCTATTTGCTTATCTTTTGATACATTTCTTGTTTCACAAAGTTCCTCGGGAACAATCGGATCCGCTTTTCCAAAAAGCAAATATTCTGGGCTGTATCCGGTTACGGAATGATCTGTTCTATTATATTCATCTATACATTCTTCAGCTATTTTTGTCCATGCTCTACTTCTAGTTTCATTTAGTTTACATCTTATCCTATTAACTAATGTTTGATTAAGTCTTTCATTTAAACCATTCGAAAATGGGCAGTCTACTGCTGTAAAAACCAGTTGAATATTTAACTGTTTCATATTATTTCTAAATATTTTGGAATTAATTCCCGGATACTGATCTGTTAATAATGTTTTTATGGGGTGTTTATCTTGAATTTTAGAGATTAGTTTAATAAAATCACCTGTCATCTGATTTTTGGAAGTAACTGCAAATGCATATCTGGTAAAATGATCTACAAGTAAGTGGAGGTATTTTTTTGTTGAACGATTGCCAGCAAATCCTCCTATTGTATCTAGGGACATTATCTCGAAGGGTTCTTTTGTCGGACCTAATTGTGACAAGAGACCATATTTTGGACCTACTCTTGTTTTATTTTTACAGCAGATCTCGCATTTCTGGCAGATATCTTTTGCCAGTAAATCCAAATTATTAATGTAGTAAAAGTTCCTAATTTTGTTAATTACTTTACCAGCACAAATATGACCATAAAATTTGTGAATTTTTGTTATTAACTTCACTCCAAAATCTTTGGATAAAATTATTTTTTTCTGGTTCTTCCTTAATTTATAGAATACATCTTGGTTAAAAATTGTTCCTATCATTTTATCTATAGCTTGTCGATTATTATTCTGGTCTTGTTTTATCTCAGTTAATGTCACTAGGTTTACTGTTTTTATAAATGTTTCTGCATTTTCTATATTTTCCAAAACTGGGTTTCTAGAAAGGCAGTCTGCTTCTACATTTTCTTTTCCAGGTTCATATTTAATGTCGAAATCAAATTGTGAAAGAAAATGAGTCATATCTCCTAATTCTTCATCTGGCCTTGTACGAAGTTCTCTTCCCTCAAGGGGCTTATGATCAGTAATAACGACAAATTTCTTTCCCATTAGCCAGTATTGCCAAAATTTTAATGCTTCTTTAATTGCCAGGCATTCTAAAAAAATTGCTTTTTTGTTTTTCTGATATTTGTTCAATTTTTTTGAAAAGTAAGCCACAGGTTTCATTTCTCCATCTTCTTGTTTTTGTTTGAGAACTGCACCAACTCCTAAAATACTAGCATCAGTATATATAATTGTAGGAGCATTTGGGTCAAAAATAGCGAGAATAGGTTCAGAGCACAGGATACTCTTTACCATATCAAAGGCTGTTTGGCAGCTTAAAGACCAGTGAAATTTAATATCTTTTCTAAGTAAATTATGTAATGGCTCTAATAACCTAGCTGAGTCTTTTATATATTTGTGGTAAAAATTTACTTTTCCCAAAAACTGTCGTATTTTTTTTCTGGTATCTGGTGCTGGAAAATTTCTGATCGATATTAAATTATCATGTAAAGGACGAACTGAATTGTTTCCCATAATGTGCCCCAAATATTTTACCTCTTCTCTTGCAAAATTACATTTTAGAAGTTTGAGCCTAAATCCCTCTTCAAGAATGGCTTCCATGAGTCTTTCGATGTGCTCTAAGTGTTCTTCAAATGATACTGAAAATATTAAAATATCATCTATGTAATTTATACAAAATGGATTTAAATTATGTTTTCTGATAATATTACTTAAAATCCTTTGAAATATTGCTGGTGATGTTTTAAGCCCAAAAGGTAAGCATTTCCATTGCCAATGACCATCTTGTGTAACAAAAGCTGTCTTATATTTATCTTTATTCCGAACTGGAATACACCAAAAAGCAGAATTTATATCTAAAGTAGTAAAGAATTTAGCATTCCTTGTTTTGGTCAAAATCTCGTCAATTAATGGAAAAGGTTGTGGTTCGGGAACAATTAATTTGTTTAATTCACGAAAATCAATGCATAATCTTGTTTTAGATCCTTCATCTTTTTTAAGAGCCAATGTAACAGGTGCTGCAAAGGGCGAAGATGATTCTTCTATTAAATTTGCTTTTAACAATTGTCCAATTTGAAATTCTATCTCTTTTTGGTCATCTATTGAGCATCTATACGGCTTTGCGACAAATGTATGTTCTAAAAGTTTAATTTGAGCTTCATTATTTTGAACTTGCCCAATATCAAATTTATGTTTTGCAGAAATATTGTCATATTTATTTAGTAATATTTCTATTTTACTTTTCTGCTCTGGCTGTAAATGTTCTAATTTTGCTTCAAAAAGCTCTGTGGGAATTCCTTCATTAAAGTTTATTGAATATTCTGTCAAATTAACATTGTGATTAAACTTTTCAATCTTCTCTTCAATATCTAGATCTAATCTTTGATAAATTTCTAAATCAAAATCTTGTTTCATTTGAAAATTCAAAATAGAATCCAATCCAAGTAGAATATCATACTCGAAATATTCATCATTAATTACAAAAAGATTAACATTTTTCTCAATTTTATTAATTTTCATTTTTGCAATTAGTTTTCCTGTAAAATTTGTTCTGCCATTTATCGTTTTAAACATATTCCTATCTTCATGAATAACTAATCCCAACTTACCTGCTACCTTCGAATTCAGAAGAGTAACATTCGAACCTGGGTCATAGATTCCACATAATTCTCTATTATTTAGGAATACTTTTAATTTGATCAATGGCAGCAAATTCAGTTTTTTTGGTCGGTTACCGTTTCATTTAATGTCTCCTGTATAGCAATATTATTAACATATTGAATATCATTTGATTTGTTTTCTTGTATTGTCCTTCTATCTTTTTGCTTTAAACGACACATTGCTTCTGGATGAAACCTCCCAGGGAATCCTTTTTTATCACAATATTGACAACTATTTTTTTCTTTTGGTATTATTGTATTTAATTTGGTAGGTATTTGTACAAAATTTGGGTTTGTCTCTGATTTTTTTTTGCTTATAACTGAACTCTCCAACTTTCGTAACTCACCTATCAATTTTTCCATTGTTGTAACCTCAGCTCTATTAATATTATTTTGTATATGAATTGGCAAATTTGTCACAATTAAATCTATTAATATATCAATAGGAAAATCATTTTTGATATTTAGCAATAAATTTTCTTTGCGAAATGCATAATCAACAAGACTACCACCTACATACTTAAAAGAATAGGCTTTTCTATGATTATCCCAACCTGTTTGACAAAAACTATCTAAAAAATTAACTTTCCATACCTCAAAACTGTTATCTAAGCCTAATGTTATTATTTTTGATTCAAACCATTCCTTTGCTATTCCATCAAGAAACAGACGTAGAATCAAAATCTTGTCTTTATCAGCATCCACCTCACATCGCGAACATTCTGATTCGAAGGTCTTGAGCCATGAATTCATTGGAACATTTTTACCATCAAAATTTCGAAGTACGAAATCATCTTTTATTTTTTTGTAATTTTTCTTTTCAACTTTAGGTATACTAGTATCACCAAGTTTCTGGAGCAACTCGACTAATGGTGGAGATTGTTCAATCGCTTCTTTCTTCTCATACACTGGTAATAAGGTCTGTTGTAGGTACTCATTTTGATAAACCACATCACCATCTGAATCAAAATAAATCACTTTCAAATTATCATCTAATGAAATGGTACATGTTCTAAAGCATCCTCTTGATTTCATGGATGCTAAAACATTTTTTACTTTTTTCAGACGAAATAGTTCAGAATGATAATCTTGAAGTTGCTTTTCAGCAGGCATTTCATAATAGAAAGGTGACTGTGTTGGCTGCAACCACTTAAATTTACATACATTCTTCTTACTATCAGTACTGCTTGCTTCTATAGCAATACAAATTTTCATTGATATAATATTCATCCTTAATTTGTACAAATAACGGTTTGAAAATCTATTTTTATCACTATTTTGGCTTGGTCAGCTTAAGTTCTTGATTTATAAGAGTAGTTTCATACTTCTTATTCGTGTAAGAGATAGCCGTATGAATTCATCTAAAAAAGAGTTTATTTACAATATGTACAATAAAGATTATAAACATTAATATAACAATACTAAAATAACTTAAAAATACAAACCTAAAAAAGAGAATCAAGAACATGCTATTTCTTACTCTGAGTTTTTGACAACTGTCAAATAATTATTTACAAATGTCATTCAAACTAAAATTACACAGTCATGCCACCTAAAACTATAAGTAACTTAAAATAACTAAATGTGGTTTTATTGAAAATAAACATAGTTTTATTTTTACAACTATTTTTAGGAAAATAACTATTTTAACTGGGAAATCAATAAACACAATTAATTTAAAAATTCTCCACAACGGTTTTTAAATCTTTCCACCATATTTTATTATCATCCACCACAATTTCAGTTATTCATGCCGTGTCGGACAACTTTGTTATTTCTTTGTTAAATTTTTGTGCGAGGGGCGTATCGTAAATATAGAGGTTTCTAAACAATATTACCAGTAAATTGTAAGTACTTTTATCAAACAATCCTCCAAAAAAAAATCATTTATGATTCCATAATGCGCCCTCCATAAGAAGGCGCACGCATCATAAAGAGTCATAAAATTTATACCCTCACAGGTGATTTTTGCAGGATTGTTTGATAAAAGTATTTATAAGTAACTGGTAATACTGCCCGACAAAGTTTTAAGGGTATTCCAGTCGTCGGTACCAAAGTTTAGAAATCTCTATATTACGAAACGCCCCCTCTCGAAAATTTTTCGAAATAGAAATGTCCGACTCGACATGAATAACTGAATGAACAGTGTCTCATGAGGGAGGTAATATATTTTTTAAATGGTGGGCCCAAGGACTATAACTGTATTCTTTTTAAATTCGAAATCAATAACCACAATTTAGAATCCTCCACCACGTTTTCAAGTTCCTCCACAACATTTTTAAGTTCGTCCACCACATTTTTAAGTTCTTCCATCACGTTAAGTTCCTGCACCATAATTTTAAGTTCCTCCACCATAATTTTAAGTTCCTCCACCATAATTTTAAGTTCCTCCACCATAATTTTAAGTTCCTCCACCATGTTAAGTTCCTCCACCATACTTTAATATCATCTACCACAATTTTAGGATTCTACCACAGTTTTAAGGACGTATGAAACAAAAGAAGTACGAATTTTTCTGGGTACTCTTTCTACACGTCTACAGCAGATTAAAATAATTTGCACTTATTGACACTTTATTTTGCAACTAGCTATTTCCATGAAAAATCATGTAAGTTAACAAAACGTCCTCAACCAACAAAGATATTATACTGTCTAATGCAAAATTGTGCAATTTGTTATTTTGCTCTGCATTTCTAGTTCGTATAACATTACCAATACTTTTCTAAGAATCCTTTTGCTTATTTTAATTGTTTCATTGTTAAATTGTTTATAACTCGAAAACGATCAATCTCAGAGACAAATTGCGTGAGACCTTTTTTGTTCGGAGTTAAACAAATAACAGTTACTTTAGCCGAGAAAGTTGATTTTTTTAAATTTGTTTCAAAAAATGTTTAGATAAATTAAGACTTCTTTTGCACATGTGACTTGCGTTGAATTTTATTCTGGGGTTTCTCATGAAAGTTATTATGCAAAAATAGCTCATTGAATCTTTTTGAAATTGTTGTTAACTAGTTTTTATTAAATAATTATGTGTGCCTAAAATAAATAAAATATATAATAATATATAAAAAACATTAAAACAAGAAAGTTACAATATATGCCACATGTAATAAAAAGACACATAGAATTGATTCAAAAAATGACATAACCCAGACATCCAAAGTGAAAGTTATCCTCCAACAGCAAATTGTTTTATATTGTCCATATAATGATCAAAAAAAAGTCACACCTTTTTGAGCGTCGGGTTTGGGGGGAGAGGGGGGAGAAGTCGGTGAATTCGTAGTTTTTTACGTTTTTCGTCAATATTTCTAAATCTATGAGGTTTAGCATGAACAACCTCCCATACAAAAATGTTCTACATTAAATTTGAAATAAAAAAGGCCCTATACAAAATCCTTCTAAAATGAACGGTTCCAAAGTTACGGAGGTAGTATAGTATAATTGGTCCAAAAAAAGGCCTAACCCAGACATCCAAAGTAAAAGTTTTCCTCCAACACCAAATTGTTCTATATGGTCCACATATTGTTCAGTAAAAAGTTACACCATTTTGAGCGTCCGGTTTGGGGGGGGGGAGATGGGGGAGAAGTCGGTAAATTAGTAGTTTCTTTACGTTTTTCGTCAAAATTTCTAAAACTAAGTTTAAGCGTAAACAATGTTCTACACAAAAACGTTCTACATAAAATTTAAAACAAAAATGGTCCTTTCCATAATTGTTATAAAATCAACGGTTCCAGAGTTACGGAGGGTGAAATGTGGAGGTTTTCGATACTTTTTAAATTTATTGCGCAATTGATGATGATTTTGGGTGGTGAGGTTGACGTTTCTTCAAGGGCTTATCACTAACATACCATCGGCCACTGAAATAGCAAATCCTGTTATAGAAAATTTCTTTCAATCAGTAAAAATATAAATTGCCCAAGAAATATAAAAAGTATCGAAAACCTCCACTTTTCACCATCCGTAACTCTGGAATCGTTGATTTTATAACAATTATGTATAGGAACTTTTTGGTTTTAAATTTGATGTAGAACATTTTTGTATAGAACATTGTTTACGCTAAAGCATATTTTTAGAAGTATTGACGAAAAACATAAAAAAACTACTAATTTACCGATTTCTCCCCCATCTCCCCCCCAAACCGGACGCTCAAAATGGTGTAACTTTTTACTGAACAATATCTGGACCATATAGAACAATTTGGTGTTGGAGGAAAACTTTTACTTTTAATGTCTGGGTTAGGCCTTTTTAGGACCATTTATACTATACTACCTCCGTAACTTTTAGTATAGTATAGTTGATCCAAAAGATGGCATAACCCAGACATCCAAAGTGAAAGTTATCCTTCAGCACCAAATTGTTCTATATGGTCCACACAATGTCCAGAAAAAAGTCACACCATTTTGAGCGTCGGGTTTGGGGGGGAGAGGGGGAAGAAATCGGTAAATTCGTAGTTCGGTAGAACTACGAAATCGGTAAAGTCTGTCGCCAATATTTCTAAAACTATGCGGTTTAGCATGAACAACCTTCTATACAAAATTGTTCTACATTAAATTTGAAATAAAAAAGGCCGTATGCATAATCTTTCTAAAATGAATGGTTCCAAGGTTACGGAGGTAGTATAGTATAACTGGTCCAAAAAAAGGCCTAACCCAAACATCCAAAGTAAAAGTTTTCCTCCAACAACAAAATGTTCTATATGGTCCACATATTGTTGAGTAAAAAGTTACACCATTTTGAGCGTCTGGTTTGGGAGGGAGATGGGAGAGAAGCCGGTAAATTAGTAGTTTTTTTAAGTTTTTCGTCAATATTTCTAAAACTATGCTTTAGCGTAAACAATGTTATATAAAAAATGTTCTACATGAAATTTAAAACAAAAAATGTTCGATACATAATTGTTATAAAATCAACGGTTCCAGAGTTACGGAGGGTGAAATGTCGAGGTTTTCGATACTTTTTATATTTTTTGGTCAATATTTATGATATAACTACACCAAAAACCAAGACATCCAAAGTGAAAGTTATCCTCCAACACCAAATTGTTCTATATGGTCCACATAATGTTCAGAAAAAAGTCACACCATTTTGAGAGTCAGGTTTGGGGGGGGGAGAGGGGGGAGAAATCGGTAAATATAAAAAGTATCAAAAACCTCCACTTTCACCCTCCGTAACTCTGGAACCGTTGATTTTATACAATTATGTATAGAACCTTTTTTGTTTTAAATTTTATGTAGAACATTTTTCTATAGAACATTCCTTACGTTAAAGCATAGTTTTAGAAATATTGACGAGAAACGTAAAAAAACTACTAATTTACCGACTTCTCCCCCATCTCCACCCAAACCAGACGCTCAAAATGGTGTAACTTTTTACTGAACAATATGTGGACCATATAGAACAATTTGGTTTTGAAGGAAAACTTTTACTTTGGATGTCTGGGTTAGGCCTTTTTTTGGGCCAATTATACTATACTACCTCCGTAACTTTGGAACCGTTCATTTTAGAAGGGTTATGCATAAGGCCTTTATTATTTAAAATTTAATGTAGAACAATTTTGTGTAGAAGGTTGTTCATGCTAAACCGCTTAGTTTTAGAAATATTGACGAAAAACCTAAAAAACTACGAATTTTCAGATTTCTCCCCCCTCTCCTCCCCAAACCCGACGCTCACAATGGTGTGACTTTTTTCTGAACATTATGTGGACCATATAGAACAATTTGGTGTTGGAGGATAACTTTCACTTTGGATGTCTGGGTTTGGGTCTAACTATACCGTACTATTTGGAACCGTTCATTTTAGAAGGATTATGCATAGGGCCTTTTTTGTTTTAAATTTAATGTAAAACATTTTTGTATAAAAGGTTGTTCATGGTAAACCGCATAGTTTTAGAAATATTGACGAAAAACTTAAAAAACTACGAATTTACCGATTTCTCCCCCCCTCTCCCCCCCCAAACCCGACGCTCAAAATGGTGTGACTTTTTCTGAACATTATGTGGACCATATAGAACAATTTGGTGTTGGAGGATAACTTTCACTTTGGATGTCAGGGTTTGGATCTAGTTATACCATACTAATAATACAAATAATTCAATTTTAAGGGAGCTAAAAGTTAGCCAACGACTCTCTAGTAAAGTCCATATCCGACAATTAAAATACTTTGGACATGTTATGAGAGCAAACACAGAGAACATGGAAAGACTCATTATACAAGGAAAGGTTGGATAGATCAAATTACAGGAATATGCAAAATAACTATGCATGAGTTAAAAAAAACGAACAGATACAGAGATCATTGGAGACAGACAATACACGACATCACGTCGTTCACTACACTCCCTCCGGGGGGTCAGGACTTAAGAGAGAGATGAACAAACGAAAAATGAGCTACTTTGGTCACATATTAATAAATAAAAAATATGAGTTGATACGATTGGTTATACAAAGAAAAGTGGAAGAAAAAAAGAGGACCGGTGAATGGATGAGAGTAGATAAACAACTTTATAACTCTTGAAAACCGCTACAGACAGAGAGAAAAATGGGTCAAGACGATTGCCAATGTCCTTAAAAAATGAGGCAGATGAATAAGAAGTTAATTCAATGTGCGGTACGTGTTATAACAGCTTAAATATATAACATACTTTACTCAAATGTCCGGCATATTCAAATGAAAGGAAAATGTGTAACCAACGGATAACGCTACGTGAATAATATTTAACCTGGAATTGGTACTAAGGAATAACAAGAAGAAGAATTATAGAAAATGTAGGGAATAAATTAGACGATAAATAATCAATAAAGGAATCCTTCTAAATTTTGTGGAAAGCATTTCGTATAAATACTTATTTTTAATAATAGCTGTTTAGCTGAGAATTTAAGCTGTTTTACCATTTAAGTAAATCCACAACGAGAAATATTTTAATTATTATCAGATTATTATTAAATAGTTGGTCAGTCCTGTACCCAATCGCATTAACCAAATTCTCTTTGTATCTTCGAAATAATCTAATTCATAATAATGCCTACCCTAATATTCGCTGTAAGGATCTAATAATATCAACCATGCAATTTCCTGATTACCGCATATACAATATCCGAACATAATGTAGGACGTGAAACATAAACGAAATAATAACCGCTTATGAACTAGCCAGCACCGGCGGAGGCCGCTAGATGTCGCTAACCGCATCTAGGTTGGTCGACGGACCAGCTTCGTCTTTTCGTTAACGGAAAGCTTAATCGGCCGACAAAATCGGGGTTGAGAACTACAAGGGTTGCGACAAAATAAGTTTTCGAATACAACAATTATTAGAATTGGCCATACCAACGTTTAAGAACTAGTAATCGAGAACGAGCTAATTTCGAAATACAGGTGTTACCCCCCCCCCCTCCCTCCTCCGTACCGTACTGACCTATTTATTTTTAGCACTTAAGCAAAACGCTCGGACAGGTCGATTTTTAAAATAATCATAGTATATTATAGCATCAATGTTTCGAACTTTACGCGGACCCTCTTCAGGTGACAAAGATAACTGATTTTTTTAAATGGGAAAGTACATCATGTGACACTTCATTTAAAAGCTTTTAAAAGACTGATTACAAAAATGTATTAATCCTTTTTAAGACCGTAGGCGCAAAATTCTGGTCGAATTATTTTGAAATGTATTCATCTTTTTCGAATCCTGAGAAAACTAATAAGTATTTTGAAAAATTTAAACGCAGAATGAAATATTATAGTATTATCGAGGGTCAAAAGTACCTGAGAATTTCTATAATGATTATTTTAATAAGTCACAAGGGTAAAAAAAAAGAAAATTTAGTCGGATTTTTAATTTCAAATATATCATTAAAAAGAAATTTTTGTTTATTCTAAGGGACTTTTAGCCCTCGCTAATAATGTAATCTTTTATTCTGCGTTTAAATTTTTCAAAAATACTTATTAGTTTTCTCAGGATTCGAAAAAAATGAATGCGTTTAAAAACAATTCGATCGAAATTTTGCGCCTACTGTTACATAAAATAAAGTTCGAGAGTTGATACTGAATAAATATAATGAAAATAAAATGCAAAATATTCAGTTAATCTCTCTGTCTCATCTCAGGGATTTATTATGGGTTGGTAGAAGGTGATCCGGTTATTTCTGAGCATTAAAACAACCTATAACTATAATTATTTATTGAACATAAAATGAAAAACAGAAAATGAAAGAAAATAGGGGGAATTGTATCAGAACATAAGGAACTATTAACTATAAAATATTGCTATAACTTAAAAAGGCCCTAACTTATCACATAGATATACAACTTAATACCTTTAATGTGGAAAAGATAAATATTCACTACACCCTAATGAATAAAACGTATCTACGTTAAGGAAGAATCAGATATGTACAGTAAATATAC